>NW_027468564.1:43163375-43355875 GCF_046254945.1 Alosa pseudoharengus
TGTGCCAAGTTCCCCAGATTACTAAGAACAATATCTCGCTTTAGTTTTGGTCCCACCAAAAGTACCTCTGTTTTGTCATCATTTAGTTTCAGAAAATTTTTGCTCATCCACTGATTAATGGAAGTTAGGCATGCAGTGAGGGAGCAAAGGCCATCTGGGTTAGTTGGCTCCACAGAAATATACAATTGGGTATCATCTGCGTAGCTATGGAAGTTTACATTATGCTGACTTATGACATTTCCCAATGGAAGCATATATAGGGAAAATAGCAGGGGACCAAGGCAGCTCCCCTGGGCCACACCAAAAGGCAAGTCATGTTTTTCAGATACATGATCTCCTAGACTGATATAAAAATCTCTGCCAGTAATGTAGGTTTGAAACCAGTTTAGAGCATTATCAGAGAGACCCACCCACTTCGCAAGGCGGTGAATTAGGATGCTATGATCAATGGTGTCAAATGCCGCACTGAAATCCAGAAGAATAAGGATTGAGGCTTTGTTTGAGTCAGTAGCCAGTCTGAGATCATTGACTATTTTTACTAGAGCCGTTTCTGTGCTGTGATTTGATCTAAAACCTGATTGGAATTTTTCAAGGATACTGTTTTCGTTGAGGAAGGTATTTAACTGATTACAAACAACTTTTTCAAGTACTTTGCTCAGGAACGGTAGATTTGATAGAGGCCTGTAGTTGCTCAGATTGGTATGGTCAAGATTTGACTTTTTAAGTAAAGGTTTCACAACAGCGGTTTTAAAAGCAGTTGGAAATATACCTGTTTCTAATGAGGTATTTATTACCTTGAGAATAAAGGGAGCTAAGCTATCATATAGTTTTTTGAGGAATCTAGTAGGGATTGGATCTAAAACACATGTTGAGGAGCCGGTTTGAGTTATAATTTTACCAAGCTCAGATTGAGTAATAGTGCTAAAGGACCTTAATTTTGGGGGGCTGTTTTTGGGTGTACTATCAAACATATTACTTGTATTACCAATAGCCTCCCTTATAGAAATTACTTTGTTTTCGAAGAAGTCTGCAAATTCTTCGCATCTTAGAGAGGATGCCTGACTGAGTGTATCAAAAGGTGTTTGATGCAATAGCCTATCAATGGTAGAGAACAACACCCTAGAGTTTCCACTGTTTTCAGCAATTACCTTAGAGAAGTGGTTCCTTCTCTCATTCCGAATAGCTCTATTATAATTTGCTATTTTTTCTTTTAGAATGGCACGGTGAACCTGTAACTTAGTTTTTCTCCATGTTCTCTCAGCTTTTCTACATGATCTTTTTAGATCATGGATATTTTCGTTCATCCAAGGTGTCAGTTTGCTACAGGGCCTTTTTTTAGTCTTTAAGGGTGCCACTCTATCAAGCATAGCGCCTAATTCATGATTGAGAGCCTCTACCATTTGATCAATGGGATGATGTAAAATATCTAAATTTATGGAGTCTATAAGAGCTATGAACTGCTGTTCTGCTCTAATGTCCAAGAGTCGCGATTTGATTGCAATTTCGGGATGAATTTTTGGAGTATGTAGTACTATATTAAAAGATACACAATAATGATCAGACATATTTATATAATTTACTGATAAGTCTGTGACTTCTATCCCTCTAGAAATGACTAGATCGAGGGTGTTGCCAAGGTTGTGGGTGGGTCCTGTAACATGCTGCTTTAGCTCTAAACTGTCCAACACATTAAGGAACTTACTGGCTTTAGCATCAGTTGTCTTATTGACATGAATATTAAAGTCGCCATTTACAATTATCCGATCATAGCTAGTGATGATGAGCGACATAAGTTCAGAAAACTGGTCGAGAAAGCCAGCCCATAGTTTAGGAGGGCGGTATAAGGTTAATAGAAGTACAGCTGGGTCAGCCTTCAGAGTGAGGGCAATGTACTCAAAGGAAGCGAATTCACCAAAGTTGACTCTAGTGCAACTATATTTGTTTGAGAGAATGGAGGCAATTCCACCACCTCGTTTGCCTTGTCTAATTGAGTGGAAGAAATTATAATTTGGGGGACAAGTTTCAACAAGAACAGCTTCGCTGTCTGAAGTCAGCCAGGTTTCAACAAGAAACAGAAAATCCAATTGTTTTTCACTAATAAAATCATTGATTGCAAAGGTTTTGGTAGTAAGTGCACCTATATTCAGTAAACCCATGTTAGCTGAAAATGCCTCTGGCTTTTGAGGAATATGCTGAGGTATGGAAAGAATATTTGTTAGGTTTCTAGTTTTAAATTTGTCTTTTCTTTTTACTATACGTTTGGTAGAAATCAACGTTGGAATAGAACTATAAGCATAAGTCATGCTATTGCATGAAGCAGCTTGATCTATGGTAGTAGTATTGTATGTTACCCTGCAGAAAACATTCTCAGACCCATCCACATGTATAATGCCATTCGAATCAATACCTGGGGGGCGTGAATCTGTAATATTTTCTACAGAATGTCAATGCCTCAGTGTGGACGCTATGTTGTCAGAGAGTAGCCTGGCTCCATGTTGGTTTGGGTGGAGACCATCACGCTTCAGCATACTGGGCCTCTCCCAGAACAAGCCCCAGTTGTTGACATAGGGGATGCTTAGGGAAGCGCAGTAGCGTTTGAGCCAGATGTGGAGATCGAACAGTCTGGACCATCTCTCAGCACCTTTTCTGTAGGTAGGGAGAGGCCCAGAGATGACAAAGCGTTTTTCTGTGCCCATCAGGGTGGTGATGAGAGTTTTGTAGTTTTCCTGCAGTGCTACTGACTGCTTATCTCTGATGTCGTTTGTGCCCACGTGTACGATGATGTTGTTGACCTTGGTGTGGCAGGCCAGGATGCTTGGGAGTTTCTGCTGGATGTCAAGGACCTTGGCACCAGGGAAGCAGTAGACCTTGGAGGGACCGCTACATGATGGGGGAATGCAGAGGTCTCTAACCATGGAACTGCCGATGACCAGGGTGGAGGTTGATGAGGTCCGGGGAGGTGGGGGTCGGGGGGGCGCCGACTTTGAGGAGGGACCAGGATGGTTGTCTCGGGGCAGGAGGGGCTCCTCATCCTCGGTCAGAATGGCGTAGCGGTTTTCCAGTCGTATAGGTTGGGCTGGGCCTGAGTGCCGTCCGGACCGTCTGCCGTGCTTGTGATGCTTGCTTCTACGCCATGGCTCAGGCTCAAGACAACAAAAAAATCAGTCTACATCGTGTCGTCTCTCTCAAAATTTTGTCTACATCACATGCAATGTCCTAGTCCAAGGCACCAGTGAAAATATATTCTGGAATGCCGTCCTGACATGACAATATCCCCACATGTAGACTGATTTTTTTGCCTGTAAAAGGGCTATTTCTTTCTCTTGTTACCCTTCCTCTTCCCCCTCCTCGTCCTCCTCCTTGTCCTCTTCCTCTAACTTCACCTCCTTGTCCTTGTCATCCTCTCCCTCTCACTTCTTCACCTCCACGTCCTCTTCCTCCTCTTCTTCCTCCTACTTCTTCGGCTTCCTCTAATTCTTACTCTTCTCACTCTTCCAGCTCCCTCTATTGTACCCATTGTACATTACCTGTGGCTTATTTACAGTATAGTGCTTAGGCTGATTGCAAAGTGAACTAATCATCTAAAACAGTTTTTACATGAGAAAGTGTGCCAGAGAGTTGGCAAAATAGTGTAAATAATAGCCATACATGTGTATAGATTAGCTAGGAGTGTGTTGATCATTTGGAAATTAAGTGTAAAGCAGTGAGTTGTGTTCACAGTTCTGCAAAAAGAGTGCTGTGCAGTGGATTGTGCCTACTGTACAGTTATGCAAAGTGCGTGCTACAAAATTGCAAACTGAGTGCAAAGCAGTGTTTGTGCTTTTAGTTTTGTGAACTCAGTGAGTGGTTTTGCTATAAGTATTAATAGTTTTAGAAATTGTGCTATAAGAATCACGGTTATGTTTAAGCATTCAGAAAAAACTGTAATACACTTATAATGTTACTATATCTGCACTACAATGGTACTATTACCACACTGCACATAGCTGTACAATACATATCTGTCTATATGGTTCATACTGTATATCCATATTAATTCTGTTTTTCTCATAATATATTCTGTTAATACACTGCATATATCTATCTTAGTACTATTATATTGTTACTGCTACATTTCACATATCTGTACATGTTCTTTATATATTGTTCATATCACATATTTATTTGCCATATTTATTCTGCTCTTATATACTTATATCTAATTTATATTACTCTAAATTGTAAACCTACTGCATACTACCGTCTACACTGCACTATATTCTTGTCCTGCCTATACATCACCTGTCTATACTTTGTATATCACATTGCACTTTTCTGCTTTTTTTGCACTTTTGGTTAGACGCAAACTGCATTTCATTGGCTTCGTACTCTGCACAAAGACAATAAAGTTGAATCTAATCGAATCGAATCTAATCTAATGATAATGTATGACTATGCTCCTGCTCCAACCTGAAGAAGCATCTTAAAGTAGCCTAGCCTAAGTTTAAAAAAAAAAAAAAAATAGTCGCCTGTTGTAGTTTTACTGGTCACCTTGCTATTTTATAGTTGTATCAGGTAGCTTAGTTGACTTTACATTCTCCTATGTGGGCCTAACACATTCAGCCATTTGGAACGAAGAACACACCATATGCCTGTTTAGTAAGTAGGATTTGATGGCCACATTCCTACACTTATAAAATGCAATTCAATGTGGAAGTAATCCTAGTATTGAGGATACGTTACTCAGCTTGAGTAATGTAATGGAATACGTTACAAATTACATTTGTGGGTATGTATTCTGTATTCTGTAACAGAATACGTTTTTAAAGTATTCTTCCCAACACTGCCGAATGATTACCCACCCTGTCAGAGAGGTCTGACTGGGGCACTGTGGATGCATGACCTGTTAAACAATAAGGTTTTGGTGCCCCTAGTTGGCACCAATCGGCCCAATATGGGCCACTGGCTCATGGACTATGTGGTCCACTGAGTGTTTGTGTCTTGAGGGAAGAGGAGGAGAATGTGTTCCAGTGGAGGGAGATCTGGCCTGAGTAGATTCTGTGAAGTTAACAAGTGGTGCAATTACATATAAATCAAAGGGTTTGTATAAAGGCTGTTATTTTATTGGCAACTGTGAACAACTGCATGATTATAAAGAGGCAAAAACATTAAAATAAATGTCTAAGCCATCCAACCCTTGCATGCTTTCACATAGCAGTAATATTTTATCAATCCAAGCCTGGTGCAAGATGTTATCTAAACCCGATAAATAGATTGCCTACTCATAATGAACAGGCAAAATGCAACTGCGTAATGTCCTCCCAGCACTCACTTACAGCATATGGGCACTCCAAAGAATAGTCTAAGCCAAAGTGTTAGTAACATACATGCTATTGTTATTCATTCTTGGTCACATCTGCATAAGCAGCCTTATCAAATATTGCCATACCACTTATGTTTCCCATAACTTGGTCCTATAATATTTAGACCTATGTGGTATGTATCCGTGTGGTGCGTGTTTCGTAGTGTCCAAAAAGGTGTGTTTCGCAGTGTCCTAAAAGCGCCCGATTGGAATGTACACATTCGCAAAAAAGACATCGTCATTGATTTTACGTGTAACAGAGGCTCATGTCTTGGTCTGTGATACTTTTTTGTCGACGTATTGCACGGTTTTACTATCTTTATGTGCATGTTTTCCTCACAAAACTCAGACTGACTGCAACCTCTCCACCTAGAGGTCCAAATGTTTCAGTTCGTTACAAAAGTGATAATGGGCAACCATAAGCCCCCGTATATTCATTTTAACGTGTAGTCTGTGCTCTTCACAACAGACATTTTCTTGTTGGTAAATGTCGTGTTGCTACTCGTATTTCTTACAAAGAAGTGTGTGGAGAAAACACAAGTGATCTTTTCGCCACAGAAAGACCGGGACAGCTCTCACTCTGCTGAGTCTAAATGGTTCTCATGTTTATTTTAAGTCCAGCCCACCGGCTTTCGCAGCCATTCATTCTCTCAGGACTCCCGAGTAGTCTGTGCGTGAAACCTAAACGATACAATGGCAGAAACAGCTCCAGCTGCGGCACCAGCAAAGGCCCCTAAGAAGAAGGCGCCACGACCCAAGAAAACTGGCCCGAGTGTGGGCGAGCTCGTCGTCAAGGCCATCTCTGCTTCCAAAGAGAAAAAAGGAGTTTCTCTGGCGGCGCTGAAAAAAGCACTGGCGGCTGGTGGATACGACGTGGAGAAGAACAACGCTCGTGTCAAGCTGGCCATCAAGAGTTTGGTCACCAAGGGAACTCTGGTCCAGACTAAAGGGACCGGCGCGTCCGGCTCCTTCAAGCTGAACAAGAAACAGGCAGTGGAAAAGAAGAAGCCGGTAAAGAAGGCAGCTCCTAAAGCCAAGAAGCCTGCAGCGAAGAAACCTGCCGCGGCAAAGAAACCCAAGAAGGCAGCAGCTAAGAAGCCTGCGGCCGCCAAAAAGTCTCCGAAGAAAGTAGCCAAGAAGCCCGCCACGCCGAAAAAGGCAACGAAGAGCCCGAACAAGGCCAAGAAGCCCGCTGCCCCCAAAAAGGCAGCGAAGAGCCCCAAGAAAGCAAAGGCAGCGAAACCCAAGGTGGCTAAGCCTAAAGCTGCCAAGCCCAAAAAGGCCGCGCCTAAAAAGAAGTAAATGTTGCGAGCATTCTTCTGGTCTATTTCACCATGTGTACAAAAAGGCTCTTTTAAGAGCCACTCAAACGCTCTCTGAATGCTTTTATTCCATCAATGCCTGCTGGTTTGCAAACCAAATTCTGTTTGCAAATACACATTCATACTCTGCTCCTTTTACATGCTCACAAAACCCTTACTGCGTCATAGATCAAATTAAAGAGTCCATAAGCTATCCGAGAGGGACATATTAACAAAAGTGAGTGGTATTAAGTAGTGTGTAGGCAATTCACTAATGCAATACAAGTACTAGTTAGCTGGCTCAACTTACCCCAGCCTTGGTGGCTTATCTAACCCCTCAACCAACCACCATCTTGAAAGAACATGCTTCTCACAACAAACCAAGGGTAACATTCACGATTCTGTGTAGGCCTCACATCATAGCTTAAGGGGGCAACAATTGAGGTGTAATGCGTCTGCATGTTCTATTCACGTTTCTCTAAATCATCTCTGGACATGAATGGAATCCAATCGGAGAGCAAAAAATCATATCACACACACACACACATATGTATATATATAAAAAATAGAAACGTGGTACTTTAAGGCAACATCTCCTCCAGGATATATGTGTGTGTGTTTATATATATTTTACCACATTTGCCATGTGCTGTACCTTTCCACAGATTGTAAGAAATGATAAATTGCTGTCACATGCTAAAACGTATTGGTTTCCTAGAAAAAAGGGGTGGTTCATCTTACCCTTATGCCTGTTGGGTTGTGTATACAATTTTAAAATACATTATACTGGGTAAGTTATTACGGTAACACATCATAACTTCTATCTAATGCAACAGATGCATCCAAACATGAAACAAAGTATCCAAAACCTTGCAATACAACAATTTCAGCTTGTTACATTGTAATAGCCAGTACTACCAGTGCCAAATGTGCCCAAAATATCTCAGGACGCCTCGTTGGCTTACTGGGTATTATAAGTTGAACCTCTGAAAACTTCGCTGTAACTTTACCTGGGAAACTACTTCTCGAATTTGCTATATGTTAACTTTTTTATGATTGAGCTGACGGTCTAAAAGGAAGGTGGAAGTGTTATACGCGCCAAATAGATTTCAAAATGATGTCATGCAACGAACTACACGTTGATTGGCTCTCACCATTGTGATCTCAGCCAGTGAGGCACGGAGTAGCACCGTGCCGCTGTGGGATAATAAGACTTGCCTTGCCACATCTTTGCATTTGAGTATTCAGACGAACTCTCAACACCTACTGAAAAATGAGCGGCAGAGGCAAAACCGGTGGCAAGGCCAGAGCAAAGGCCAAGACTCGTTCGTCCAGGGCTGGACTTCAGTTCCCCGTGGGCCGTGTGCACAGGCTGCTGCGTAAAGGCAACTATGCTCAGCGTGTCGGCGCTGGTGCACCAGTCTACTTGGCTGCTGTGCTCGAGTACCTGACTGCTGAGATCCTGGAGTTGGCTGGCAACGCTGCCCGTGACAACAAGAAGACCCGTATCATTCCCCGCCATCTGCAGCTGGCTGTGCGTAACGACGAGGAGTTGAACAAGCTGCTCGGCGGAGTGACCATCGCTCAGGGTGGTGTACTGCCTAACATCCAGGCTGTGCTGCTGCCCAAGAAGACTGAGAAGTCCAAGTAAACCTGCTCCCTCTAAATCTCCTAAACAAAGGCTCTTTTAAGAGCCACCCAAAAACCAATGAAAAAAAAACATTCCAAGTTGCCTTCCCCATTGACGTGTTTTCTGCAAAGTCAATATTTATTCACACACGTACACAATGTACAAAGCCGTTGAGTAAACCGTGCCTTTTCCGGCCAATATCTGATCACTCTTACCCCACAAAATGTCAACCACTAACTATGTCTGATAAGACAAATAAGTCTGGTGGAAGAATGTTAACCGTTATTTCATTTATCACTCTGGACTGTTAGTTAATCATGAAAGGCTGCGAGATGTTCAAGGTGATGACGCAGTCTTGTAATTAGATCATTTAAATTATGTATAAAAATATGGCATAATATTAGTGGTAGCTTGGGGTTTCCTGTTTATAAACAAGCAACTATTTGTAGGCTTTAACGTAGTGAATACAAGCCACCACCAAGCCATTTGTGTACATGACGTCTAACAAGTTAATTGTAATCTCTTGAATTTCTATATGCACTGACCGATTGAATGTTTCAGTATGTTTCTTTTATTTATCATTTAAATAGAAGAGGGTTTGTAAATAGTCCATCAACACAATGATAGGCCATTACGTGGGTGGGCTTTGTATTTTGAATTTCAGGCGGCACTTGGATGACCAATCAGCGGAGCCCAACAACCTGACGTACACAGGGGGCAGGCTGAGACCGTAGGCCTTATATGCCCAAGATCCGCAGTTGTAGCCATACTGTTCTGAATTTTGAAGAATACGTAGCAATGGCCAGAACCAAGCAAACTGCCCGCAAATCTACCGGAGGCAAGGCTCCGAGGAAACAGCTCGCCACCAAGGCTGCGCGTAAAAGCGCACCCGCCACCGGTGGCGTGAAGAAGCCTCACCGTTACAGGCCTGGCACCGTAGCTCTGAGAGAGATCCGTCGTTACCAGAAGTCCACTGAGCTGCTGATCCGGAAGTTGCCCTTCCAGCGTCTGGTCAGAGAAATCGCTCAGGATTTCAAGACCGATCTGCGCTTCCAGAGCTCTGCAGTCATGGCTCTTCAGGAGGCTAGCGAGGCTTACCTCGTCGGTCTGTTCGAGGACACCAACTTGTGCGCCATCCACGCCAAGAGAGTCACTATCATGCCCAAGGACATCCAGCTGGCTCGTCGTATCCGTGGGGAGCGTGCTTAAGTGATTTGAAGTCAGGAACCGTAAATTCAAAGGCTCTTTTAAGAGCCACCTAAACATTTAAAAAAAGCTGGTTTCCATATGTCTTGGTTAAATTGGTTCATGGGTAGTCGTACTATTCTTTAACATATCTGCATGATTCGGTATTTTGTAATAAGTGTCGCGTCTTCATTGCTAAATGCACGGTCAACATGCAAGAGGGATCGATTCTAGCAAGTTAAACGTAATCTATACACTCAGATGATCCCTCACATATGATGTAGTCATGTTCCCTTCACACGAAGTTTCGGACTTCTGCCCAGAGAGCCACACAAAATGAAGTTTAATCTCGTTTTGCCACGACATCCCGTATTTATTCTTGATATTCAAAAGTAGTTCGTATAGCAGGCTACAGTAAATACACAAATGAGACCAGTGCAACACCGCTGTAGTCTTCCTTCCTGGCCTGGTCAATGTTTCTCCCACTACACTGTAAAAATTGAGTAGTTCTTCGAGGAACCTTTATGCTACTCCAAGAACCTAGTGGTTCCTGTAAGAACTCAATTGTTCCTCAATGCTCTTAGAGGTTCTTGGAGGAACCAAGGACATTTCTCAGTATAGGAGGCAGTTCCTTGAGGAACTCCACTGAATTTAAAGGTTCCTAGGGGAACCTCTGCTTTCTGTAGACCTGTCCCACAAAAACATGACTGAAAATTAAAACAGCCCAGCCTCAGTCAGACGTTTTTTGATCATAAAAAACAGGGTAGATTTGATCTCTTGAGTCATAGGTCTTGATGTCTTTAGTGATAAGTCTCAACTGACTCAAATGAATGGTCACTAAAGATCCATGATTCTTGGGTTATTTTAGGGATCTGGGTGAAACATCTGAGTGGGAGTGATTCGATCATTACGACAAGTTAGGCTATGTACTCCTGCCTGTTAGGACAAACATTTTGTGGTGTCAGCATTGTGGCAGAAAAAATATATTTTCGAGATTCTCTCTGTTCTGTTGATCTCTAAAATTGACTTGTTTGTAGAACTATTTCTTTCCATTATATGCCAACATTCTAACTAACTTGCCAGACACTGAGTGCTTTTGTTAAGCGCATGAATGTGTCAGTAATATTGAAAAAATTCATGGTCGCATTACCACCTCTATACACACACACAGCCCAACATAGGCACCTTCAGGAGTGGCCTGCCCTCAAATAAATCATGAGTGTGGGCTCATGCCAGATTCCGGTATTTACTGTAGGCCTACTCTCTCTATATATTTCACTAGGCCTATGTGTAACGAATCTATAGCCTATGACATGAGTTTAACTTTTTAAATTGAATTTCTTTTATTTTCTATCAACAAATGTTGTGGAACTCTTATTTTGAAGCATCAGCTGAGCCCATTGGACAGACGTCTACTTGGCATGGATTTAACTTTGCGTTGTCTGTTGTTTTCGTGTGTTATTATTGTACAGGCCTACGCTAGCGCATTCACAATACAATTCATGACAGAAGGACAATGATATTTGTAAGTTACTTGTTTAACTAGGCTGCAATGTGTAGTCTTATTTTATAACAAGACCAAGATTGAATTTACTGGATCCTTGGAACGTGAAGCTACCAGCTGGCTCGCACCGCGCGCACGGAATGCTTTGAGTAGACAAAAGTCCGTTGGGCTACTTTGTTACCAGAACGACGGAGGCGAAGGTGAGAGATACATTTTAACTTGTTGCATTTTTGTTTGTTTTGTTTTGTGTGTGTCTGTGTTGGGGTTGGTCTGACAAAAGTGTAGCCTTATGGATCAGTTGCAAGTAAACAAAAATGAGACGATTTTTCGCGTGACATATCAAAATAACTGTATAATAATTATGTTGAACTAGTAATGGTAAAGGTTGCTAGCTAGCTATCGATAGCTGTGTTAGCATAGCATATCGAGACTTCTTAAGTTAATTTTAACGTTGTGTAAAGAATAACACTTGACAAATGTGCAAATGAAAATGGGCGTTTCAAAACCTTTAAAGCAGGCTAGCCTATTTTAACTTACATGACAGCAAACTAATGAGGAGGGTGTGACGTGTGGTAGGCTACTGTACATTTAAGTCATTTTCCATTATTACTTTTTTTTTTCCCCACAGTGAAATGGATAGTCATTTAAGGCCTAGTTCTAGTAGGTAAGATTTATTTCTTAATTTGCTCACTCTTGCAGTGGCTAGTGACAAGCAAACAGTACATTTATCAATTACCCTATCAATATTGCATGCGCCTTTCCATTATAACCTCACAGTTGTTGTTGTTGTTGTTATTGTTCCCCTAGCTCAACCTGCGTGTCCAGTTGGTCTTGTGAAGACGTTGCCCGATGGTTGGAGGATAATGGATTAGGGGAGCATCAGGCAATATTCAGAGGTTTTTAAAGTTTTTACATAGGAAGCAAAACAGAAACAGCAGATGGCTACTTCTTTCAATTGCCCCCTGTGTAACAGGAGTTTTTTTTTCATTGTTAAAACAAATCAGGCATATTGGACTGTACCATCAAAATGAATCAAATTTTTTACTGATTTGTGGACTTGAAGGATGCATGAAGAGCTGCCGTTGTTATGCATCATACCGAACACATATATACAGGAAACACAGGGATTTGGTGTTTTGTGTGACGGGTTCTCAAAGCATGTATAGTGAGGATGTGGATGACGTTGAGGCTGATATCATTGATGATTTTTCCAACGCAGCTGTAAGCCTAGAGCAACATGTTGTACAGTCTGAAAACTACAGAGCAGAGGACCTCCTGTGTGGCCTGAAACGTAACCTATGCCTTTTTGTTCTTAAAGTGAGAGAAAGGCACTGTGTTCCTGCTGTTGTCCACTCTAGTATAGTTGAAGATCTTAGGACAATTTTTGACACCTTTTTAACCAACTATTCTGAAGCGATACGTTTTCACCTGGCAAGAAAAAATGTCAGTGTTGACGATGACGATGACTTAAATGAGCTTTTATGTCAAAATGAGGTTTTCTATGAGTGCGTCAAAGCCATAAGCACTGAATGGACACTTGATCAGTACTGCCATAACCAGTTTGGAATGGTAAGGCCGGTAGAGAAGAGATTAAGAGATGATGATGGAAATCACAGAGCAACATTCCAGTACGTTCCTCTCCTTGACATATTGCAGAAGGTATCCGAAAACGACGATGTTTGGGCAATGTTAAACAGTGACACCAGCACTAGTGAAGACTTGCTCAGAGACTTTTCTGATGGGGATCTATGCAAAAGTAATCCACTACTATGTAAAAAACACACACTACAACTTAGATTTTACATTGATGAATTTGAAGTGGTTAATCCCCTGGGGTCAAAGAGAGGAAAACATAAACTGACGGCAGTTTACTTTAAAATTGGAAATCTGGACAATAAGTTTCTATCTCAACTTCAGAATACGTACCTCTCCACTCTTGTTCGGCACAAGTTAATTCAAACTGGATGTACTGATTATGATGAGGTATTTCACCCCCTTCTGTCTGATGTGCGAATTCTTGAAACACAGGGAGTGTCTTTGAAGTGTGGTGGAGAGGAGAAGATATTTCACGGCACAATCGCTACTGTCTCTGCAGATAATTTGTCTGCACATGCTGTTTCTGGGTTGACCAGATCATTTAGCTCAGGGAGGATCTGCCGGTTTTGTAATGCCACCAAGCAGGATATCACGAAAAAGTTCACTGAAGATGAGTTTGTCCTTCGAAACACCGAAAATTACCAATATCAGTTAAAGGCAGTGAGAGAAAATCCTGAGAATGTTGGAATTTATGGTATTAGACACGCATGCTGCTTTGCAAAATTAAAATTTGTCCCCTCTCCAATTGTTTATTTGTTTCCACCAGACATCATGCACGATCTTCTTGAGGGTATCATCCCCGCTATTTTGACCCTAGTATTAGGACAGCTTGTGAGAGACAAACAAATTAAATTGGCACAGCTAAATTATGAAATTCAGCATTTCCCTTACGGTATAAATGATCGAGAATCGAAGCCCCCACCCATACCTGATCAGGCACTAAGACCTAGTGGATGTCTTTCAGGCACTGCCTCAGAAAAGTGGACCCTATTTAGGTTGCTGCCACAGATGATTGGCAACCAAATTCTTGACTGTCCTGCATGGGATGTGTACCTGTGTCTAAGAGGGATCGGTGACATCATCATGGCCCCCATTGTTAAAAAAAGCTGGTTACCTTACTTGGAGGAGATAATCACTACTTTTCTTTCCCTCATTGAAGAGGTATTTCCTGGGAAACATACTCCAAAAATGCATTACTTATTGCATTACCCCAGACTTCTGATGGCTTATGGCCCACTGATCTATGTGTCTTGCCTACGTTTTGAGGCCAAACATCAATATTTCAAGAAAATAGCACGCACAAGCTGTAATTTTAAGAATATTGCCAAAACACTTGCCAAGAGACATCAGATGCGACAGTGCTGGGAACAAGCAGATAACTGTTTGGGGAAAAAATTCATGCTAACTTCCGATACCCGAGATGTACCCCTGAGTGCACTTCCAAGATCCCTCGCTAGAGTCTTGCAGTTCAGACTGGGAGAGAATGTTACTTTTGAGCATGTCATTAAAACCAGGTCCATCACTGTGGATACAGTAGCATACAAGATTGGCAGCTGTGTTGTTATCGGAATTGCGCATGCTGAGGACATTCCAGTGTTTATGAAAATCCACCACATTTTTGGAGTCAAGGGCATTTGGTGTCTGTGTGGAAAAATCTTACGGCCTTCCAGTTTCAATTGCCACCTACACTGCTATGTTGTGGAGGAAGAGCCTGACTGGGAAGTTATGTTGCCTGGCGAAGAACTAGCTGTCCATGGTGTAGATGCTTATTGCAATTCAGATGGAAGAATGACTATTGCTGTTCGACACTGTATATAAAGGTTGTTGAAATTATTAGTGGTATGATCATATTTTGAATGTGCATAAATTAATATTTTTCATGCTTTGATCTTCTGTCTTTTGCAGAGAATCTAATCGATGGCGAGACTCTCCTCTCCTTGAGTGAGAGGATGATAGACAAATTACTCCCCCTCATTAAAACTCAAGTTCAGTTTACTAAGTTACTTGATAAATTAAAAGGAAAATCACATACAGTCACTGTAAGGTCAGTAGGTCTTGCCCATGAATGAGAAGTTATTTCACATAAAAAAGATTGGACATTTGATTATGAGATTCATAGGCCCGTTAAACTAACCATGAATTATGTTTCAGCTCTCCACAGGAAAGACCACATTTTGAATTGAACTTAAATAATAGTGTATATAGTTTTCAACTTCCTGCTTTTCTGCCTCTCCTGAGGAAAAAACTCTCAGAGGAGAGTCCAGACTTCCATACTCCAGCATACAGATCAAAATGGAGGTTGCAAATTATACAAGTCCTCTTTGACTCAATTTGTTTGTATACATGGTAAGTTTAACCTGATTAATTTCTCCTGTTCACTGTGCTTCATTTGCAATCGTGCCTATTTGCATGCATGACACTCTGTTAATTGTAATTTTCAAAGGTACCCAAGTAGTAAACAATATAATGGCATTTGTGGTGCTCTTGTGACAAAGTACCCTTTTCTACGTGATCGAACAGGACAAGGTTATGTAAGTACAGTAGTTTAATATACTCACAGGCATATAAGATACTAACTGTGGGCAGTTACCCCTCCACCATATCAGTAGGCATCATTGGTCTATTTACGTTGTATTCTTTTTACACAGGACAGTTGGTTGGGAATGCTTAAAAACAAGTTTAAAAAAGAGCGAATCCCACTGACCAATCCCGACATTGAATACTACAGAGCAAAACATGGGGGGGGGGAGTTTAAAACAATACAGGCAAGTCAGGCTCTTACAAGCCAAGTGGCAGACCAGACGCCTGCTTTCCAGGATGTGATTGAAGACGTAGTACCAAATGCAGTTTTTCAACATGACAAGGTAATAACAATAACTTGTAATCAAAACAGTTGTGTGTGTTTGTGCATGTGTATGTTATCCATATATTTAATAGATACCTTTAAGTAAAGTGTGACCTAGGTGTGTTTAGCTTTAGGAATTCATTAATGTACAATAACATTTGGAAAATATTCACAGGAAAATGAAGATCCATATAGTGTTGGGAAGCATATTGCAAAAATGAAAGAGGAGTGTAAGAAAGTCCATCCAAACATTACCATCTTAAAGGATAAAATGAAAAGGACAACACACGAAAGAATGGAGTTTATCCAGAGTCACTCTACCAGGGAGTCATTACTGGAATTCCCTGCATTAAATCAGATCAGTATTGTAAGTTAAATTGTGTGCTTGGGGTTATTTTTTTCATAGTGTTATCTTCTTTCAGAAGAACTTGTTGTCTGTGGTATCTATGAAATGATTGTTTTACTTTTATTTTTTTATTCTTTTTCAGATTTTCTCAGAAATTGAAGAGAGATATAAAGTTGACCTGGACAAGATGCTGCTGCACGGCCTGGGGAGGGCAGCAGGGAAGATTATTGAGCAGGTGTCAAAAAAGAAGCAGGGAACTAACATTCTTTCCGAATACGAGATGGCACTGGGTGAAGCTTGCGAGGAGACTCACAAAGGTAATTCCACTGAATCTTTCATTAAGATGTATTCTGTCTTTGTTAGTACAAAGCTAATCTAAGGTGTCTTTAACTTTAGGACTCAAAATTTGTGCTGCAGCACTCATGCTCCCGCACCTGTTCAACGAGAACCCTGACAAGCTGTATGTGATTGATAAGGTAGGGGTACCACTTGAATGCTACTTGGGGAAAAATGTGACAGTGGACAGATGTCAGAATATGCTACATTTAGTTTTGCCTAAAACAAAAATAGATGTTTCAGCCCCATGTACACATGCTCATTTCAAATAACGCAAATGTATTTTCGGTACAATAGAAATATATAACAAAACTATGTGATATCCAACTTATTTAGGAAGTTGGGACATGTATCAATGCATGTATTCAATCAAGAAAATGTCATTTTGAGTGTTCGACCAGCTTTTGGACAAGTGTGCTTATATCCTTCCATACAGTATTGTACTCTATTGTATATTGGTATATTAGTTGCATTTTAACAAATACCAAAACACCCAAAATGATACATTTTCTTAAAACATACTCCTTCTAGATGGGATATATTGAAGCATGTCCTATTTTTCTAAATGTCATGCACAGCACATGGATTTGTAATGCATTTCTGTTGGTGTATTTTCAGGTGCCCAGGGCTCCAACTCCTCTCCTGGTGGTGGATGGCAACCCTTTTGGAGATTGTAGCATAACCCTAACAATGGACGGCATTTCTATAGCACACCCTGATGACATAACAATGGGTATTGCAGCGTTACTGGGGACATACTTCATTTTCGGAGTGAAATACGCTCAAAATATAAAAAAGACACTTGCATTCCTCCAGATAGCGTCAGGAATTACATCACAAGAAAAAATAAATCCAACGGTGGTTAGAATGGCTAATGCCTTACTGTAAGATTATTGTATTTATCCTTGCATGTATATATTATTTTATTTATTGTATTTATTATTGTATTGTATTTATCAATAAATATCTGATTTAACAAAGTCTGCCTTTATCTGCCTACCTATTTAGCTACTGTATCAATAATTAATTAATTAATTAAATAAATAAATAAATAAATAGATAAATAAATAAATAAATAAGCTGCTACAGTAATATTCCATAAGGTTCTTCACAGAACTTGTAAGGGTTCCTCTAGTAACCTTATGGGGAGGTTCTTCCAGAAACCTTTAATTGAAGGTTCCTCAGAGAACCTTTTGAGGTTCCTCCACAGTTTCAAATTGAGGAACCCCAAAAGGTTCCTCGAGGTTCTTATAATTTTTACAGTGTATCGTGCCGTTTCTCTCCAAACCACACAAGTAGTTCATTATATCCCTTGTAAAAAACATTTGATACGTTTTCGGTCAAGCAAACTACGCTCTTTAAACAAATGTGTAGTCCCTGTCTGGACATAGATGTGTTAAAAACAAGTTGTGCTGTTTTCTACGTATTGGTTTTATGAGTGTACGCTTTATCTCATAACTATTGAATGCAAATGAACGCAGTGCATTCAGTGTTTATTTGGAAATAGTTTTTAAAGAGAACGTGGGTGGCTCTTAAAAGAGCCTTTGGATTAAAGCGCGCTCAGTCAGGCTTTACTTGGAGCTGGTATACTTGGTGACGGCCTTGGTTCCCTCGGACACGGCGTGCTTGGCCAGCTCACCGGGCAGAAGCAGACGCACTGCGGTCTGGATCTCCCTGGAAGAGATGGTGGAGCGCTTGTTGTAGTGAGCCAAGCGGGAAGCCTCTCCAGCAATGCGCTCGAAGATGTCGTTCACGAAGGAGTTCATAATGCCCATGGCCTTGGAAGAGATACCGGTGTCAGGATGGACCTGCTTCAAGACTTTGTACACGTAGATGGCATAGCTCTCCTTCCTGCTCTTTCTGCGCTTCTTGCCACCCTTGCCGGCGGTCTTTGTCACGGCTTTCTTGGAGCCTTTCTTTGGGGCAGGCTTAGCTGGATCAGGCATTCTGATGTCTCGACTGACTGTTCGATAAACTGACTATCTTCAAGTCACCCTGTATATCTGTCAAGTTTTATGCAACTAGAGGACTGCGTCACTTTACACGCCCACGGCCAGAATTCTCTGTCATTTCCCTCCGAAATCAAATACCCACACGGTTGGTCGTTTTGAATCGAAGGGGGCAGAGGCGAGAAGGTTAGCACCACCCACAGATAATCGGTTTTCAGTAGGCCTACACCAACTTCTTTTGTTCTTATTATGACCGCCGCGCAGCGAAGCGGCGGGTCATATAGGTTTAGTCAGATTTTTTTTTTTTTTTTTTTTTCCTTTTTCGCATGTCCAAATTTCCGTCAATGAGTCCCGGGACACTGAAAGACCGGGGTAGACGAAACTTGGTGGGCATGTAACCCCATATGGATAGCATGGAACCATCGTTTTTCGTTTTGATCTGTAGCCCCCCCGCTGGACTGCACCCCCCGAAAGGAGGGTAGGGCAGACACAGTTTTCTGTGAATATCTCGAGAACCGTAAGGTTTAGGAGGACCATTTTTTTTTTGTAAGTTGATCTCAAGGGGCCATGTCAAACCATTCCATAACCACTCATGTCATGTATAGTTAAACACAAAAAAGTAAAAATGAGGTGTTGTAATCGCAGGTATCTGTGACCTAACATAGTCAAAACTGCACGAAATTGGAAGTGTATGACCATTATGACACCCTCTGAATGCACGCCAAGTTTCGTGGAATTCCGTTCATGGGGGGCCACACAATAAATTAATTTATGTTACTATACACCAACTGGCCTGTAGGTGGCCGGAGACAGTTTTCTGTGAATATCTCGAGAACCGTAGGGCCTAGGAGGTCCACCTTTTTTTTGTATGTTGATCTCAAGAGGCCATGTCAACCCATCCCATTACCACTTATTTCATGTATAGCGCCACCTAGTTAAAAATTAAAAAGCAAAAATGTAGGTGTTTTCATCACAATATCTCTGGCTGACATGGTCAAAACTGCACGAAATTGAAAGTGTATGATCATTATGACACCCTCCGAATGCATGCCAAGTTTTGTGTACTTTCGTTCATGGGGGGCCTTACAATAAAATAATTTATGTGTACATTTAGTGACGTACACCAACAAGGATTCCCGGGACACTGAAAGACCGGGGTACACAAAACTTGGTGGGCATGTACCCCCACATGGATAGCATGGAACCGTCATTTTTCGTTTTGATCTGTAGCCCCCCCGCTGGACTGGACCCCCCGAAAGGAGGGTAGGCGTGACACAGTTCTCTGTGAATATCTTGAGAACTGTAGGGCCTAGGATGACCATTTTTTTTCCGTATATTTGCCTCCAGGGGTCATGTTAACCCATTTCATGTGCACACATGTGCACAAACAGATACACACGCACACACACACATTCACAGTAATCATACGTATGACATATACTCACACAGTAGACATATGTACGCTTCCATGCACAGGCACATACGCAGGCGCACACACAAGCACGCACACACACACACACACACACTCACACACACACACACCCACACACATAACATAAACATAACACAAACAATCAAGAATTTCTCAGAATTATGAACAGGCAAGATGGAGGTGGGGTTGTATAAAATGAATTTTACATGTGAAATCTATGAACTAATCATGTTTTGGGACTTGTTGTCTAGCAGATACCAGTGAGAATTGAGTGTGGATAATGCAATTTAGTGAGACAGTTAGAATCATATAGGCCTTTCAGCGTGATTTCTTTTTGTGGAAAAAATGTGCTGGACTGGGCGGCGGTCATATTTTGTACCGCTCTGCGGTACATCTAGTTTCCCTCACTTTTCTTCTGAATGACAGGAATCCTTCGAAATGGCAAAAAACATTAAGCGTTACAAATCACAGTTAGTCTCAGTCCCTTTGGGGCATTTCTCGAATTATGATAAAAAAAATATTAATTGATCAACAAAACTACAGTAAAAAGGACAAAAAAAATTTCTGTACTGCACTGTAGCTTCTACAGCATTGTGTAAAGGGAAATGACTGTATTTACTGTAAAAGTGAATATTTCTATATACCCTGACGTACCTGTCTGTCAAGCCACATTTATGCTTGACTGATTAGGAAAACTAGTTATGACACTAACTACTTTAAGACTGTGATGGCACACGCGACTTTTCAGCATGCATTTTCGTTTTGTTGTTTCTGCAGACGATTTTGTTCTATCATTTGTGAACCCTAAGTTAACTTATGTCATTCAGTAGCGCAGTCATGGGTCGCACTTCATACATATGAGTGACTATTATAGCAAATGTTCTGGCGCTTCTTGGGGTTTTCATACGAATACATGGCTTTCTCTTGGCCACCACGGGATGAGGACTGGACCTCTGTCATGACTGAGCATCACATGACATCGCAATGCACCAGTCTCTCAAATAGTGCGACAACATATGATATTGCCGACAGGTGTGGAAGGAAGTGGTTTATTTATAGACTTTTCATAATTCAAAATTCCCTATACATACAGGAACACAACCTTTTATGAGAAACTGGGTGGCTCTTAAAAGAGCCTTTGTGTATAAATCGAGGGACAAAGCTGATCTTTAACCACCAAAACCGTACAGTGTACGACCCTGGCGTTTCAGAGCATAGACGACATCCATGGCGGTCACGGTCTTTCTCTTGGCGTGCTCGGTGTAGGTGACGGCATCACGAATCACGTTCTCCAGGAAAACCTTCAACACACCACGGGTCTCCTCGTAGATGAGCCCAGAGATACGCTTCACACCACCACGGCGAGCCAAACGCCTGATTGCAGGCTTGGTGATTCCCTGGATGTTATCACGAAGAACTTTGCGGTGGCGCTTTGCGCCTCCTTTCCCAAGACCTTTGCCTCCTTTGCCTCTGCCGGACATCTTTTAAACTTCTTGCGACTGAGAGTTGCACGAATGTGAAGCAGCTATGGCTCGCAACTCATACTACTTTCCACAGAGAGGACCTTGTTGAAAACTACTAAGCACTGCCCCGTCACTCTCCCTCCGTTTGATGAATGGAGTGTGCGCGGGCATTTAGGCGAAAATACGTCACCGAAAAAACGCCCACATCTGAGCTTCACCCCACCCCACCTCACAACAAAGTTGGACCGACATTGTTACTTTGCATAACTGCATAACTGATTTTCCCTTTTTTTTCCCTATCACAATTCGACACAGGACAGGCACACTTAATCCTTGTGTGGTCTCCGAGTTATTGACCCTTTTTATTTGTTTCTATAAGAAAAAAAAATTGTACAAGAATGTTTTTTCTGCCTGATAATGGCCTTAACAATTTGGTAGACATGTCAACATACCCCTACACATTTGCAACCTTCAAAAGATGTTTGGGTCAAATTGACCCAAAGACACATGAAACACACAGATGTAAAGAAAGACACAACAATAGACACACACACACACATACTCTCACTCACTTACATGCTACAGTTTTTTCAAACCTAGCCCAAGAAGTTCCTGTTGTCCTGCAGTTTTTACACTTTACCCACTTTCACTCTCATGTGGTTTCTAAGTTAGAGTTTCTGAAGACTCCTCTTCCACTTATCTCACTCTTAGATAGTCTAGAGTCTATTAGATAATATTTTTCAAATATTTTCTCAATCTGTAGTCTCTCGCTCAAGATGGTGGTGAATTACTGTACTGAAGGGCCTAAACAGGGCCCTTGCATGGGGTTATGGGACTATCCATTTGTCTCGTAAGTCCCCCTACCGAGTTGGAAAGTGTAATTACGCAGGTTTCTTGTGGCATTTCACAGAGGCACGCCCCATTTAACTCGGAGCTCTTGAGGGTACACCCAAAGTCCTTTTAGGCAAGTCCCTCCACTTGACAGCCATATTGCAACACTTTTTGGGCACTTATCGGGCATCTATTTCGGCAGAAATGCGCGTGCGCAAGGCTTCACGACACCAACCTTGCTCCAGCGGGGAGATCACAACACATGATTGGCACGATGTCTTCACAACACACCACATGATTGGCTCAATGTATTCACATGTCAACGTTTTGCTTCGGAAGGGGTGGGATATGTGTAGACAACTGCCATATTGGTGTTACAAACCAACCCCATTTCTATGGAGGATTTTTTGAGTGCTGAGTCTTGTGGGAGAAATTTTGGATTACTAAACAAATCTTATTACATAGAGGTGACTAATACATTTTCATATATTATGTGTATGCTTTTCTATACATTCAATAGGCCTACTATGCGTCAATTTTGCTTTGTCTGTCATTTGCTCTCTCCATGTCACGACTTTCTAATAAAGGTCATGCGAACCCTTTTGTCACGAGTTAAGGGTATTTTGCCTGAGGCAGTAATATTAGGAATATCCTGACAGGAAATGGTGAAGGCTATATTGTATTCACCAATTATTATGACCGCCGCGCAGCGAAGCGGCGGTCATATAGGTTTAGTCAGATTTATTTATTATGACCGCCGCGCAGCATTAAATTGGTTGTTTTATTGTTGCTGCAATGCTCTGACACACTAGATTACATTGCTGAGCAATCTGGTCACCAATTCATGCATTGCACGGTCTTGCTGTGCGTGCAATACAATGTAACGATTTGTTTTTTCGAGCCGGTTTGCTAAGAAGCTAATGTGGCACAAAACAATAACAATGACTAGCCTGCTAATGCCCTTCGTGGCTCAAGAGAAACGCGACAGCACTTGTTGAAATTGAAGTAGGTGAAATTGAGTTACTAAATTTTTTTTTTTATTATTAATTCACATTGACCATACCCAACAAGGGGAGAATGAGGGACGTGTTCTCGTGTTCTAGACAAATGTCCAGCACTAACAAGACAGCTGCTGCCCTGGTGGCATCCATGTTCTTCCCAAAACAGACTACAAACCCCAGCGTTCGCGCTAGCAACTCATTCGTACATGTCGTATGGGTGGGCGTATGAGACTAATGGATAGCCTAGGGTGACCAGATGAACTGCTTGGATATCGGGACTCTCCCAAATTTTTCGGGACGTCTGGTCACCCTAGGATAGCCCCATAATGGATAGCCCCATAATAGGGCTTTCATGCCACATCGGATATTTGAAAATTCCACCTCCGATAGAGGAAAAATGACTTGAACGCAAAGTCGGGCTGGATTTGTTGCTCGGAGACTCGTGCAGAAGTCTTGTGCTCCGAGGTATCCGACTTGACGTCACTATCATATTCCAATCATGGCAGCCTCCCTTGCAACAACACAAGAGGTGAATTTCACTCTCATAACAAATAGGCAAGGTAATTTATCACTAAATTAATGGGGGTGGTCCAGTTGACCGGTCCGAGTTGGAAAGTGTCAAATTTCCTAGTTGTCTCGCGTCATTTCACGCTGTGTCTCCTCATTAGAAAGTCTCTGGTAATATACAATGTAACGTTTTGTTTTCGATCTAGTTTTCTAAAGAGGCTAATGTAGCTAACTATAACAATGCATACCATAACAATGCATACCAACGGGCCTGGCTCTTTGGCGTTGCGGTCAAGCTGCAGGGTTAGTACCCTGGAGACCCGGGTTTAAGACCGGGTGGGGTCAAAGCTCTCTCCATTCGCTACAGTGAGTATGTGTGTGGGTGTGTGCGAGCATGTGTGTGTGTGTGTGTGTGTTCATGCAAATGAACGGGAGGTAGCGTCTGCTTTAGTGCACCCGATGGGAACCAAAGAGAGCAGGGTTTCTTAGTCTATCAGAAATGAGGGCAATTACAGACACAATGCAGAGGTGATCAGGACCGGCAAGGGTGAACTAGTTCCCCGAAAAAGACCAATGACAAAAGCAGAACACTCTGATTTTTTGCATTGTTTGTTTTGCCATGGAGAAAGAGAGGAAAAAGTCTGCAACACCAGTATATGCTCCCAATAGTTATGTTTTTATTACCGTGACGTTTCGGGCCAGCTCAAGCCCTTCATCAGACGTCATTGGTGTTTTGCCATGGACTCTTTCTGAGAAAAGTTTTAAGGCGACATCACAAAACATGTCCAATGAAACCCAAAAGTTCATGCACAACCCCTGGCAACAGTAGAAAGAACAGAGGCGCACTCAAGGGCTTGATACTCATACAAATATGTATTGAGAGCCGAGGTTATTACAATAAGTCTACGGAAGGTTGCGAAACTTGGAAAGCAACGCCTGAATGAGTGGAAATGATGAGATGGTTGACTAAGCTGTGGATTTCCAGAAGGTATGAAACCAGATGGTCTGACTATATATCCTCGACTGCAGTCAGAACGAGGCCAAATGGAACGCTCCGATGATCCTTCCATTTACGGAGGATATCCAAAAACTTCATTTGTACTTGGACTCCAAGAATGATGAGTATCACAAACTTCTCTCAGAAGACCCTTCAGATTTTAAGATGGTCATGTTTAGCCCGGACATGTTTGGAAAGTGTTTTTCTACTTTTCAACAGGAGAAGAGAGGGTGAAGTGTCTTCTATGTCTTTGTCAGCCTTCATGTCAAAAAATACATCCGAAACACACAAAGACACAGACTGGGCATTAAGTGAAATGGAAACCCAGCTCTGTTGGCATTTTTCTAGAATCAAGACAAGGGGCAAACGTGGACGCAAAGTGTCCATACTCCTGACCCCAAAAATGGTCTGCTTATTAGATTGGCTTGTCAACACAAGAGAGAAGTGAGGCATACAGAAGGACAACCCATTCTTCTTTGCCAGACCCGGCTCAATGTTTCATCACAGAGGCTCAGACTGGCTTCGCACATGTTTACAATAGAAGGATATACTCTTCATTCTAACTCATCAACTTCAAAACTATCTTACAATCACACAGTAGCAGAATAATAAACACATTTAAAATTTGTTTTTCTCCAGACTTACCACTAATCACCTTATTATTAAGAGGAACACAACACAAATAAATATGCAGTGCTAAATGTCTATGCTGTTCAAGTACCACTAGACATCATTTCCTCATTTTGCCAGGGGAATCTCATGCTTAGACCCATAAGACACCCCCTTACAAAAATTAAATGTTTGCGGCAGGTTTGCAGCAAACTTGTGGGTGAACTTTGTGGGAGACAAATGAGTTCACTAGAAAATATCGCCAGAAGTTTGCCAGTGTTGGCCGCTAGGCAAACTTCCAGCAAGTTTGGTACTAGTGGCAAATGTGTTCGCCAGTGATTTGACCTCACACTTCGCCAATAATGGCAAACTTCCAGTGAACTTCTGGTGACAAACCTAATTTGCATAATGACATTGCTGCAAATTTGCTGCAACATTACCAAAAGTTAACCGCAACTGTTTGCCAGAAACCTAATTTTCATGTGAAAATATGACCTGCGGCAACTTCGCCAGAAACCTGAAATTTCTGTAAGGGCCTGACACGCACAAATCATCAGACAATCTCCTCACACACCAACTCATTGTTGCACCTTCGCAGAGCTGTAAAGGCATCACTTATAATTCAATTTCAACGGTGATGAGCACACACACACACACACATCCTATGCCCCAGCTAGAACAGGTCTGTCACCCACATCACACACAAAGAGAGATGTCTTTTTATATAGACTCTTTTCGTTGAAATTGACACAAAATGTGTTGTCTCTGAGCATCATTTTAACACATCACTTTTTAGAATGGATTACTGAAGCCCAAGTCTCTGCGTGAAGTTCCTACTCCATCCTATTCTTTTCTTTGCACAAAAATTGTAATTTACGTTTATTATTATTATTATTATTATTATTATTATTATTAGTAGTAGTAGTAGTAGTAGTATAATTAGGGCTGTCAATCGATTAAAAAAAATAATATAATTAATTACATACTCTAATTAATCTAAATTAATCGCATATATAATTTTTTCTTAGAAAGTATTTTAAACATTTAAATTCAAATGAATCATTGTATAATCAGCATTAGTGACATTAAAGTTCAAAGACTTTTCACTGTTCAAATAATTGGCATAATAATCTATGATATGACCTAATATGCTGAGGAAATAAATTCAAAAGTGCTTCGGGAAGAAGTTTTTTTTCACATACAAGGCATTTCAGGCCACAGATATAACCTAGTAACCTGACTCTCGCCAGATGAATTTCGTTCCGCCTAGCTCCACTCATCCATCTGGGATCAATCCATTGAAGTGCTGCTTCAGAAGGCTGGGCCTAATCAAAAAATGCTTGCATATGATTGGATAAGCCACTTGTCCGTCATCTATTGACGTGCTACTTCAACAACTCACATCGAAGCCAACCCGTGACGCTGATAACAGTCGCTTCTACGCTATGTCACATCTATGAAACTCCCGCCCTGCGTCCTGATTGGCTCTACCATAAAATCTGGTGCAGAAATCACTCTCAACGGAAGAGGTCCCAGATGGATGTGAGTGAAGCTAGGCGGAGCTAAGCGGAACGAAATTCATCTGGCGAGAGTCAGGTTAATAACCTAGGGGACACAATGAAAATAAATGAACATTCCCCTCAATGTCAACACTTATTTCTTTGCATTGATGTGCGACTATAGAGTTGATGAACTCCGGTGATATGCAAATTCCTTGCTGCAGACATTGCAGAGGATTTATTTATTTTCAACACTTTATTTTTTTATCAACACCATCAGGCCATTTTTTAAAAGTAAATGTTCCAATCAATGATCCAGGCAGCACATTTTCTTCTCTTTTCTTCATTTTACAGTCTAATTTTTACTGACTAGAACGGCTCGGGGTCAAAGGTCATACGGAATCGATAAATCTGCACACATTTTTTTAATCAGTTATTTTTTCTGAAATTAATTAATTGAAATGAAGCCCTTTGACAGCCCTAATTATAATAATAATATATATATTTTTTTAATTATGTTTATTATTATTATTATTATTATTATTATTATTATTAGTAGTAGTAGTATTCAGGGGGAGCTCTTGGACCCCTTAGCTTGATTGTGGGGGCATTTGTGTATGTGCCCATGGCCCCAGTGGCTCATAATCCACCACTTGTCTTAATCTTGAATTTCCCCTGGGGATCAATAAAGTATCTATCTATCTATCTATCTATCTATCTATCTATCTATCTACTAAATATAACATTTCAAAATAATTTTGGTGTTACACTGACTTAGAATACGGATAATGCCATTGCTGACATTGCCGATGTGTGCCAAGAAAGTTTCCTATTGCACCATGTAACATTGTTGTCACAGATAAAGGTATGACCTTTTTATCAGTTTTAGATGATTAAGGTAACGTCAAATGAGGATATTCAAGCACTAAATTAACAAACAACTCTTTGACAGGCTCTGCAGCAAAAAATGTATCATACTAAAAGTTTTGTAAGACTGCAATGCTGGGCTACATGTGCACAACAGCACACCAGTGCAAAAGTTTATTATTAGCAATGTTGAGCCAAATGAGTCAGAAAAAGGCACTGATCTTTCCCCTCTTTATTTTCAACTTGTTTCAGAAAAAGGAAACTGAAAGATGTGAAAAAGAAACAAAATACAAATTAGGCCTATGTGAAAATAGATGTTTGAATGCTGTAGCTGGTTGGGGGCTGTAGAGCTGCTAGAGAGATCACAACAAGGTGATCAAAATTTTTTTTTCAAAATGTTCAGGGTTGTGTATAGACCAGTATTTGTTCACTTCAATGGATATTTCTGCAGGGGGGGGGGGCAAAATGACACATTACTAAGACATTTCCCTCTGGATTCTTTGAAGTTAAATGATAATAAGTAGATATATTGGCCAATTTTTGACAATGATAGATAAATGCTATGTGTTAATGGTGTCCTCCAATGGTTTGCACCCACTTTTTTTGGCATTTCTTGATGATGTCCCTGACAGTGCCTTGATCTCTCTGAGGGGCGAACCTGTCCACCATCTTTATAAGGTCAGGATGGGAAGCCAAGAATGCCAGTGTGTTACGGGCATGGGTCCTGTTTTAGACACAAACAATACATGAACGCCAATAATGACAGCATTAAAACAATAATTGTGATTACATTAACGTTAAATTAACATTCAAAATATGTTTGATGCCACAATGACTTTTCATAGGCAGAACTGCATGCCTGTTTTCATTTCATAAGAGGGCATGAGACACACACTCTCTATTTAAGACAGTGGAGTAGAATCATTTGACCGACATCACACTTGACACGCTTGGCACATTAGCTGAACACACTTGAAGTGGCTAAGCCAGACATCAGTTATTGCAGAGAACGTTTAGGGAGAGTCAATCAATCTACTCCAAACTTCTCTGTCATCAAATTTTGAATTACTTTATTAATTCTATGTAGTATTGATATATGACATGACATGGCTTTTGGATACCACGTAATAAGTTGATGGTTTGGTTCGGTTAGCTGAGTGGTTATTTAGAAACTAGAAGCAAAGTCCTTTTAGGCTAGTCCCTCCACTTAGCGGCCTTTTATTGTAAGACAGAAATGGGCGTGCGCAAGGCTTCACGACAACAACCTTGCTCCAGCGGCGAGATCCCAACACATGATTGAGCTAATCATGTGGTGTGTTGTGAAGACATCGTGCCAATGTATTCACATGTCAACGTTTTGCCGCGGAAATGGGGTGGGATATGTGTAGATAACAGCCATTTTGGCGTTACAAACTAACACCATGCATTTCTATGGAGGATTTTTTGAGTGCTGTGTCTCCTCATTAGAAAGTCTCTGCTAGAAGTAGTGCTCCCACCTGACTTCCTGTGCACTGTCGAGCGCCAGGTAGCTGATGGAGTGAATGAAGCGGTCAGTCAGGTCCTTTTTCCCTGACAGGACGCGGGATGCCCCCATGATCTCTGCCAGTCTCTCCAGGAACTGTGCAGTGGTCTTCCTCACGGCCGCATTACGGTGCCTGTAGAGAACCATTGAAACACACCAAGAGAAACACAGAGCTAGAGAATGAGTAAGCTAGAGAACCAGAGGAGACAAAGAACCACAGAGCCAGGAGAGACAGGTGAGAAACCAGGTGAAACAGAGAACCAGGTAACAGTTGTTGTGGACTAGAGGAACCATTAGTATCATCAGTACCACAGAGAACCAATAAACTTCAGAATGTCTGAAGTAAAGGCTCATCAGGGTTCTCTCCCCCCCTCACCTGAGCCCTGTGTTGATGAGGGCGTTCATGCTGCGAGAGGGGGTAACGTTGAGCACCATGTACCCCAGTGCCAGCTCCATGTCCTCCCTGATGAAGCCGCTGGCCTCTCCAGCTTTAGGCAGCAGTGTTTGGGCTGTGCCCTCGGCCTCCGTGTCCATGCCTCGCCCCAGGTGAGCGTGCAGGTGGGCCAGCGTCACCATGGCAGCGCGGGACACCATTGAGCGCAGGTTCTTCACCTGGGTGTGTTAAGAAAGGTAGAATTATAAAATGTTACAAGCTGTCTTGAAAATACATAGAACACAGAGAAAGTTTGTTACAACGGTGTTCTAATACTGTCTACAAAATTGAGTCCAGGCCCAACATGATTATACATTGTAGTGGCACCAAGACGAGTACTGAAAGTGTGCTGTAAAACTAAGTCATTTGAATACATATTCTCAAGGTCTGAAAAAGAACAAATGCAACATGAGCTCCAGCTTGTTTTCCAGCAGAGAGCCTCTGACCTCGTGGTAGACGGCCAGACACACATCATGCAGCCTGGGCAGCAGCACCTCAGCGTGGTGCTGAGACAGAGACCTGATGGAGATCAGGGCCTCAATCTTCTGCTCCCTGCAGAAACAACACACACACACACACACAACTCAGAGGAGCATATACTTGGATATACTAGGCTGTCTTAAAAATAAGACATTCTTTGCACAGAAATCATTTGTCTCAAGTAAATATGTTAACGTAAACTATCATAGCTAATAGCCTATAATTTGTATAGATTTAATGTGTTAGCCTAGCCTATTTTAGCTATACTCCCACCAGTCATCTTCTCTGAGCAGCCTGAAGGCCTGCAGGATGGCCTCCTCGGGACAGGACACAGGCATTTTGGCCAGCTCTGGGAGCTCCCTGATCTGCTGGGTGTTGCTTGTTCGCTTCTCCACTATCACTCTCTTCTTCACTTTCTTACACTCCCTCACTTCCTCCTTCTCTGCCAGACATTCCATGGACTTTTGCTCTGGGAGGTCAAAGGTCAAAACTGTTTGTCTCTCTACACTGCCATGGCAAATTATGCTATGGACTGATGTTTGAGGAATGTTAAGTTGTCACGACTGTATGAGATGGTCTGCATGTGCTCCATGGCTACACTCATGTGTTATTAAGTTTGATTTGTAGATCCTTTTCCTGTGTTGCAACTAAATCTATATCAGACACAGTGTGTGTCAGTGAGTGTATGTGTGTAGGAAGGTTAGGGATATGTATCTAACTGTACTGACTTCACTGCTCACCTGTCACAGCAGTGGCCACACTAAGTGAAGCTGTCTTCTTGAGGCGGGGTAGTCTACTGACGAACCGTCTCTGATTGGTTGCCTGGGGTTTGGCTGTCTCTGGGGGGGAGGGGACAGCAGGGGCAGTGGGTGGAGTGGGGGTGTTGAGGAAGGGCAGAGCACGCAGTGCGGACGGGGTCCTGAGGTCCACAGGGCTGAGGCTGCTCGTAGAACTGCCTGCACGGTCAGAAGCGCTGGCATTGCCACTGAGGACACTGTTACAGCGGAGACTGGTGAGTCTGATCTCCTCAGCAACACGCAGGGCCTCCAGTCGGAGGTTCTCAGGGATCTGGTAGACGTTTAGGGGTTCCAGAACACACCCCATATCCTGCTCCTGCTGGGGTTGACAACCGTCATGGTTTTGGCCACTGTTAATGTTGTCCTGTTGACTGCTGGTTTTCAGGCCAACATCTTGAACAGTTTTAATACAGCGCCTGGCCTTGATCTTCTTCGGCTCGTTGTTATGACTTTTGCCCGTTGCCTTGGTGATGACAGGTGGAGCAGGTGCCATGCTGCCATTGGCAACGCCACTCGGGGCTCTGCTGTGATGCAGTGGCATCAGTGGGTGAGCGCGATCAAGGCCAGTCAAATTCTTCCTGCTTAGGGAATGCGGAGCACCTCCTTGTGGAATTGCAGAGAGCCGTCTGTCACCTAGCAACAGCTGGACCGGGTCCTGGCCCTGGGCAAGCGCAGGCAAGGAGGGGAATGAGCCACAGGACTGCTGCTGCTGGGCGCGTGCCGGGGTGATAGGGGGCAACAGCTCATGCTGAACAGACGCTACACCGGCTCTGAGCGGCTGGAGAGAGCCGCAGAGCATTGTGGGATTGTGGTCTGGCAGTATCACAGGCACAAGATGAGGATGGAGATGCGGGTGAAACAGCTGATGATGACACTGTAAACAGGGAGGAGGAAACATGTCAAACATGGCCACCACCTGCACCCAACACCACAAACACCCCCCCCCACACACACACACACACACAACGCACAATGTTCTGTAGGCCTATATGAACCTAACATGAAAGTTACTTTAAGTAGCCCATGGTATGATTTCTATAATTGATTAACAGCCAGATTGAGCCAAAGCTGTATTCGTATTGTCCCCAGGGAATATGGGCTATTAAATGTACATACCCATAGTAGCTTAGGCTATATTGTACTACTACTAGATTTTATAGGGAACTCACACATGCTGGGAAGCAGGTCCTGGAGCCGGTGTACTGCATCCGCTCCAGGTTTTCCCTCAGGAGTTGCTGCATTATGTGTTTCATCTCCTGGTTTTGGGCATGGAGTCTATCCAACTCCTCTTTAAGGCTTTGGGAATCCATTGAACTGTAAATGTCCAATTCACTGACTGGAGCTACATTTCAGTTAAACGTCCTGAACTTAAAATATAATATGGTATCAAATTAGGAAAATTATGATGTAAAAGATATATTTATTCGAATATAATCGAAACGGGAAAACAAGCGTGTATATCTAACTGAGATGTTGCAACAAGTGAAGCAAAGCAGTATTTTGGCGGAGGATGACAGCTGCGCTATTGTGAAATCACCATTATGACGTAACGAGTTTCATAGGCCTAGAGGTCACAAATCGCCTCTGTCTATAGATAAACTAACCAATAAAAATCAGTAAATGCAACCTCATGTAGTCTTCTTAGGCTACCTTCTCAGGCTTGATAGCAAGCAAATTAGTCAGTATCAATTAATTGATAGTTACAGGCCTACTTAATCTTGATTTGAGTTCAGTGAGTGATTGATTGTGCTAAACCGTGCTAATATAGTAAAATATAAATATAAATGAAGGACTACGCTGTGATATCATTATTTCACTCCAAAACACGTAAAATCAACCACTGAAAAAGAACGGTCATCAACCCTGTAAGGCAATTTGTCAAAGTGAAACCAAATTCCTGAATCTGCATTCTGATTCTGAAGCTTAACCGGATGATAATGGAGAACGTTTACCTTCAAGCTTACATACAATTATTTGCAGTAGGCTACGTGTTTTACTGTAGCCTAAATTTGTATCTTTTACACAATGTTGTGAAGTGGTTTCTGTCAACAAATTGCAGTTCAGTTAAATAAATATTGGTTTACATGAGAAATATGTTGCACACACGTTAATAATGATTCGAGAAAACTGCAATCATGAACTGAAACGGTAAATGTAAAACTGTTGCAGATTTCAAATGATTCCCTTCCTACAGAAAAGTGCGGGGAAATAACAAAAGGTGGTGTAAACTAGTGGTCTGTGGGTGGTGCTAACCTTTCACTGACCCATGACCGTACCCATGTTCATAGCAAACCAAATAGGGCTAACAGTATTGAGCAGATTTTAGATCCTTAAAAGATGCATTTTAATTATATTTCAAAGTCTTTGATAAATTGATTAGCAGTATAAAGTCCTTACGGGTAAGTAGGATTATTGGAATTACTTTTCAAAAGAATGTGGGTGGCTCTTAAAAGAGCCTTTGTGTTGAAGAACGTTACATTAACACTTTACTTGGAGCTGGTGTATTTTGTGACGGCCTTTGTTCCCTCGGACACGGCGTGCTTGGCCAGCTCACCGGGCAAAAGCAGACGCACTGCGGTCTGGATCTCCCTGGAAGAGATGGTGGAGCGCTTGTTGTAGTGAGCCAATCGGGAGGACTCTCCAGCGATGCGCTCGAAGATGTCGTTCACGAAGGAGTTCATAATACCCATGGCCTTGGATGAGATACCGGTGTCTGGATGGACCTGCTTCAAGACTTTGTACACGTAGATGGCATAGCTCTCCTTCCTGCTCTTTCTACGCTTCTTGCCACCCTTGCCGGCGGTCTTGGTCACGGCTTTCTTGGAGCCCTTCTTCGGGGCAGGCTTAGCTGGATCAGGCATTCTAATGTCTCGACTGTCTGTTCGATGAACTGACTATCTTCAAGTCACCCTGTATATGTGTCAAGTTTTATGCAAATAGAGGACTGCGTCACTTTACACGCCCACGGCCAGAATTCTCTGTCATTTCCCTCCGAAATCAAATTCCCACACGGTTGGTCGTTTTGAATTGAAGGGGGCAGAGGCGAGAAGGTTAGCACCACCCACAGATAATCGGTTTACATGACACCACCTTCTTTTGTTCTTATTTCCCTCACTTTTCTTCTGAATGACAGGAATCCTTCGAAATGGCAATTTATGATTAAAAATGTATTAATTGATCAACAAAACTACAGTAAAAAGGACAACAAAACTGTTCTGTACTGCACTGTAGCTTCTACAGCACTGTGTAAAGGGAAATGACTGTATTTACTGTAAAAGTGAATATTTCTATATACCCTGACGTACCTGTCTGTCAAGCCACATTTATGCTTGACTGATTATGAAAACTAGTTATGACACTAACTACTTTAAGACTTTGTGATGGCACACGCGACTTTTCAGCATGCATTTTCGTTTTGTTGTTTCTGCAGACGATTTTGTTCCATCATTTGTGAACCCTAAGTTTAGACTTAACTTATGTCATTCGGTAGCGCAGTCACGGGTCGCACTTCATACTATCTTAGCAAATGTTCTGGCGCTTCTTGGGTTGTTTTCAAATGATTTTCATATGAATACATGGCTTTCTCTTGGCCACCACGGGATGAGGACTGGACGTCTGTCACGACTGAGCATCACATGAGATGGCAATGCACCAGTCTCTCAAATAGTGCGACAACATATGATATTGCCGACAGGCAAAAGCATGGAAGTGGTTTATTTATAAACATTTTATAATTCAAAATTCCCTATACATGCAGGAACACAACCTTTTATGAGGAACTGGGTGGCTCTTAAAAGAGCCTTTGTGTATAAATCGAGGGACAAAGCTGATCTTTAACCACCAAAACCGTACAGTGTACGACCCTGGCGTTTCAGAGCATAAACGACATCCATGGCGGTCACGGTCTTTCTCTTGGCGTGCTCGGTGTAGGTGACGGCATCACGAATCACGTTCTCCAGGAAAACCTTCAGCACACCACGGGTCTCCTCGTAGATGAGCCCAGAGATACGCTTCACACCACCACGGCGAGCCAAACGCCTGATTGCAGGCTTGGTGATTCCCTGGATGTTATCACGAAGAACTTTGCGGTGGCGCTTTGCGCCTCCTTTCCCAAGACCTTTGCCTCCTTTGCCTCTGCCGGACATTTTTCAAACTTCTTACGACTGAGAGTTGCACGAATGTGAAGCAGCTATGGCTCGCAACTCATACTACTTCCCACAGAGAGGACCTTGTTGAAAACTACTAAGCACTGCCCCTTCACTCTCCCTCCGTTTGATGAATGGAGTGTGCGCGGGCATTTAGGCGAAAATACGTCACCGAAAAAACGCCCACATCTGAGATTTCAGTTCAGCTGCCAGATGAGGGAATGAGAGAAGAGCACAAGGACATTGGTTTACAACCAGCAGGTACATACTCATAAATAAGTATGAAAATAAATTCACAAAAGGACCATATATGTGCCTTTAAAGGTAAACTATGCAGTATTAGCAATTTCCTTACTGTTTTCTGTCATGATGAATGTCTGAGAAACTCCATCGCTACCTTTTTCTAGCCGGTGCCTGGCGTGTATGTGTATTTGAATGCAGTAAAGCAATTTGTTACACTCGTTATACTTCCTGACATTGTCGGCCCGCCGGCCCACAGTTCCAAGGGTGGTTTTTCCGCTCACAGGCGCTAGGGGGGAGCGAGACGGCCACCATTCAACCTGAAAAAAGTCATATAACCATTCCAATGACTCTGAAGCTGGTAAATGAAGGTAAATTAAGCTAAAAAAAACTTGCATATTAAGCTAAAAAACCTGCATAGTGTGCCTTTAAGCAACAAATTTGGGGTAGGCCTACAAACAGTTGCATGCCACTCAAAAGTTGTTGCGGGAGATTTGGGAGCAACCGTTATTTTATTTTTTAAACATAACTTTTCACTCACCAAGTGATGGAGCAGCTTTTAGCAGAGGAGCTTCTGAAGTTTGAAAAAAACTTTGTTTTTGGAAGAAGAGGTACGCTTTTCAAAGGCAAGTTGAAATGTTAGAAAATGTGGGTGGCATCATTAAATACTGACTGTTAACTGAGCCAAATGAGTGGCTAAAGGCTGACATTAGCTGTCAGCAGCCTAACATTAGCCCATGTTAATCACGCATTCTGATATTTAAAAATGGTGTTCACATGCCTTCGATAATGTATGACTGGAATTTCAAAAGTGAAAGCAGACGGTTGATCAGATGTGTTTTAAAGAAGGTTTGATTCAAGTTCAGCGTGTGTTGTTAACTTTGTTTATCAGCAAAAGCCAAGATGAAACGGTAACAAATATATGCCCAGCAGATGGTGGAGGTAATGCACTACGTTTGCAAACTGCCAAAACCAGCGAACCCTTCTTTTTCGGTGAGCTTTTTTTTTGGCAGTTTGCAAATAGAGTGCATTACCTCCACCATCTGCTGGACTTAGGTGTAATGGCAAGTGTACCCTGTACACTGCATGAAAAGTGAGATTTTCGTCAGTATGCAGCACTGTAGATTGTCGTGGAAGTTCAGGTATATAACTGTACACGGCAATTTGCAGGCAACACCGAAAACTGCCGTGAATTGTCGGAAATTGACGTGGGCCTTGCTTGGCAGTTGTCTCCCCATTACCCCCTCCTCCTAATTCTAGGGGAGGCTTTAACATGTAAATGAAAATGCTGTGAGCTATACAAATGCAAATCAGGGTAGCAGGGGGAGTTTTACCCCAGGTGACATTTTTCTAAAAGGTATTAAAGGGATATTCCACCATTCGGGGAATTACACTTATTTTCCAACTCCCCTTTTGATTTTTACTTTTCTCCAGTTCATCCAGCCGTTCTCCGAGTCTGGTGATACCAGTTTTAGCTCCAGCCTAGCATAGATCATTGAATCCGATTAGACCATTAGCTTCTTGCCTGCTAGCATCACATTTAAAAGTCACTTAAGATTTTCGGTAATTTTCCTATTTAAAACTTGTCTCCTCTCATGTTAGAAAGTGTAATAATACCAACGGAAAATGTAACATGGCGATTTTCTAGGCTGATTTGACATGGAACTATACTTCAATAAGCTAAGTCCAACCGTTACACCCCCACGTCAGCAGGGGAGAGCAGTAGAAGACCCGCCTGTTGCTTCTGCAAGTAGAACAGCTGATAGGATAAACAACAGTCAGTGTGGGCTTGCCCAGCACCGGCGGCAACTTCAAACAGAAAGGCTAGCCTACAGTTTGGTTAGGTTACTTAACTTTACTTGAATGTAAGAATGTGGTTCATAAACAACGCATCCGTGATCGTCGGCGCTCGGGTCATTCCTTCTAGAAGAGGGGACCTTGAAACGAGCACTTTCCTTTGCTTGGAGGAATGGAGAGCATTGAATCATCTAGTGCCAGACAAGCGGTTACATCAGCATCAGGACATCAGCCGTCGGGAAATCAGAGCCGTGGTAGCCTTCAGCCGTAGCCTACCTACCAGGATTCACTCGGAGACAAATTGTAGGCGCTACGGACTGGATCAAGGGTAAGATTGAAATAATAGGCTTTCATTCTGCTGTAGATATGTTAATAGATATCAATCTTAACCGTACATTTTGTTTTCACAGACTAACCTCTCATAATGAGGCTGTGACCTCCTATTTGGTCGGAGCTATCTGCAAGCCATGACGCCATTGCTAGTAAGTACATTTTACTGTTTTCTCCTTCCTTGTTTAATTTTACTGTGATTTACATTTTTTATTCATACCACTCTCGTTTCATTGTTTTTCAGCTGCCTGTAAGACCTATTACGAGACCGTAGGCCTACGCAGGAGCTTCAGGTAAACAACCAGACCTTTGCAGGCGGAAGCTGTGAGTCGATCGAGATGAAAGAGGGTAAGATCCGTTTTTGGGGACTATTTTTCAGATGCATTAGATTTTTGTTTCCATAGCCTACACAGTGCATCTCGCAGTACTGATTGTCTTTACTGATTGTTTTTACAGCTGCTGGAAGCGAGACAGACTCCGAAGTAGCCTAGCCTACAGGGCAACGCACCACAGACATCTGCAAAACGGACCAAATTCAGACTAGCTAGCTACCTACTGCTTCGAGGTGGCAAACAGCCCCTTCACGGTGCTGTAGGATTTTGGGCTTCTCGTGTGCTTCCCATTTGTTGTGATGGCAGATCTCGCTTTGTAGCCTAGATCCATAGGCAAACGTTTATTTCCAGGTGGGAGGGCACAGTTTGAGGTTTAAAATCATTGGAGTTCCTTTGAACTGCTTTGAACCAATCACTAACAACTGGCGTTTCGTCATACAGAGAAGTTTCTCTGCATCACACCCTTAACAAGCAAGCTTACATCTTATGGCCACCTTACACCAAACAACTTTGACAAGATTTGGGAAAGATGCTTGAAAGATTGTAGTCTTTCAACTAATGCCCCCCATTCAAGCTTTACTCAAAAGACTCCAATCTTTCAAGAATATTTCCCAAATTTTGTCAAAGCTGTTTGGTGTAAGGAGGCCATTATCAGCAAACAGTCAGACGTTTTTCATCTGCGTAACTCCAAGGACTTTCTAATGAGGAGACACAGCACTCAAAAAATCCTCCATAGAAATGCATGGGGCTAGTTTATAACGCCGTTGTCTACCCATATCACACCCCTTCCTCTGCAAAACGTTGACATGTGAATACATTGAGCCAATCATGTGGTGTGTTGTGAAAACATCGTGCCAATCATGTGTTGTGAACTCGCTGCTGAAGCAAGATTGGTGTAGGGAAGCCTTGCGCACGCGCATTTCTGACAAATAGGATGCCCGATGAGTGCTGAAAAGGCGTTGTAATATGGCCGCCGAGTGGAGGGACTTGCCTAAAAGGACTTTGGTAACTCTCGCGAAAATGCATCCTATGTTGTTTTGTGAATTTACCCAAGTCAAACTTTCGTTTAAAATTATAAGTGCCACTTTTAAGCTTAAGTGAAATGGCTTTTTGAATCCTACTATTTTGATTCATGATCGCGTCAAAATCACTAATTTTCAAACACTAAGAAGGCTCGACACAACATGAAACTTTGATCAAAGCATCATCAGTGTCTCTACACATGAACTCGAGCATTAAGAACATTGTTTGTGTACACAGAGTTTACTAATAGAAATGTGAGTTGCCACTTATTTGGCTCAGTTAAAGCTACATTGTGTAAGAACTTCTCCCATCTAGCGGTGAAATTCTATATGACAACCAACTGAATATTACTTTCTAGCCCCTCCCATTCCGAGCGCATTTTAACTCCTACGGTGGCCGTTTCATGCCAAGGTTAACATGGCTTCCAGTAGCCTACTACGACTTCGTCCAGTGTTCCTTCCAGCGATGAGGTTACTTTAGAAAACATTACACATTGCATTTAGTTATATAGCCAGTAAACATGTTGGTTATGACCTCTATGTAAAGTGAATAATAGTTTTACGTTTTCGTTATTTTGGTAGGCTACTATTTCATTGCTAGCATCAGCTATCAGATTCCCAAACGAATGCATGCTAATGTTAGTACAGTATCAGTGCTATCTTTATTCTGTATGTACGAGATTAATAGTGTAAGGCAATGTTTTTACAGCGTAGCCTACTATTTTTCTCAGTGAGCAGAGTCAGAGATCAGTCGATGCTACGGAGGTGCGAGGGAAAGGTAAAATGAAGAGGGAAAGGTAAAGAGAAGCCAAAAGACAGCCGGTGGCAGAGGATCGGTGAGACCTCCTAGGCAAAGAAGAAGACTCTCCAAAGATGACGAGGGGAGAGTGGAAGAACTTCAAAGACAACGGAGAGAAGCAACGGAGGTTTGTGTTTTTAATATATTTCTCTGAACAGTATCAATTCAATGACACCGAAATTAGCTCGGAAGCTGCACCAGGCACGTTCGTTTTCGTTGCGTCTGCTGCAACTAGCATACACCAGAAACAAAGACCATTCTTCTAAAATTGATTTTACGCGTTGCGAACGGAACGCTTCAGTTACGCGCTTGGTGTAGCTTCCCTGTTTGTATCTCCATTGTTTATATGTAGCAATTTCTAGCTGTTGCCAGTCAACTGCATGATGTGTTGTCTGCCAGTGAAATCATGACACATATGATTACGTTATGGTCTATAGAAAATGCTTTCACCTTTTCATTGTCCATACACATAGTATTCTTCATTTTGTGTAAACACTTGAAAAATGACAAGAGTACTGTTACTACTTTGCTAACCATCTAACTTTGCTACCTAAACAAGCCTATCTGATCTTATTTTTTGTGTCTTATTTCTTTAGAGATTTGTGGATGGAATGAGCCTGCAAGAGCACATGGACCTCACCACACAGTTGCTAGCGAGGCAGCCTGGTCTGGTGTTTGATGCATTGATGATGCATCAGCGCAGACATGTCATCCCCCCACCTGTGCCAGGGATGCCTTGGTGTACCTGTACACACTGCAGAGACATGCCAACCGATCGAGAGAAAACCTGTGTGAGCCTTCTGCCTCACTTCACACAGTACTGCCTAGATGAAGGTTTTCTCCGGATTCACAGGGAGGACATCACAGTATTAGGCTATGTAAGAGAGCCAGGTGACAAGAGTGTTCAGATATGCTGCCTACAGACATTTCATTTTCTGGCTGCATGGGTCTCTAGGACAGGGTAATATAAAAGAGTGATCCCAAGTTGCTGTGTATTTTGCTTTTATGAAAATAAAATATTTTTGTTATAAGAGACCATTCATGCTGTATTTCTTATACATTACATCCACAAACTTATAATAAAAAAGGAGCTGTAGTAATTTACCTTTTGAAACACCAAATGACGGTAACATGGTCAATAATGTTATTTGCAATATATATTTATTTACAGAAAGTAACAAATTATGGTATTTACACCCATTTACACAACCCTTTCATGGTGCCTTTGAAGCAACATGGACCAGCAATAGGAATCATTCTAAATGCGCAGCCTCCTGGAAAGCTGCTCCTGTGGAAGACATGAGGTGCCATTAGACATACACACCATTTTATAGTTCAACATATTGTTATTAATCTGTACAGTGCTATTTCGCCTAGACTGAGTTACAGGCAAAGGCAAGTGCATCACATACCAAGACCTCTGCTGACTTGTGTCCGCATCAGCTCTGATATAGGGGGTGGAGGTATAGGGGGGACGACACCAAGTCTTCTTGGGTCATTGGGCCGAAGGCTCCTCTTTCGAGGCATCCCAACTCCACTCGTGAGTCTCTTGTTTATAATTTTCCCCTGCAGTTCTGAGATGTATTCATATGTTTTCTCAGATTTCAGGGCGTACAAGCTGTATCGTCTTGCATGTTTGTTGTACAGTCTTCGGAAACTGTAATGGCACAAAGGTAAACTATTACAGGTCAATTACTCATTACAACAACTGACAAACTGGAGAGCACATACCAATCCCAAACCACTGTGTGCCTGTGGGTTTACTTTACAAGACAATACTGCATGTATTAAACTTACATTTGTTTGCCCTCAGATGTAGTTCTTGTTGGTCTGTTGCAGTGGAAATTGTAGTCAAGAGCTGCCAGCAGAACTCTTGCCTCATAAACCGGGGGAGTGAAAGCAAAGCGCTTACTGGCATACATCAGAACATGGTTCTGGAATGACTCCAGGTCTGCTGTTGATCTGTTTGAATAGAAAAGAAATCACACACACATCCACATTAGTGTGTGCATACATACACACACACAATTTGTGTACAATGTTACATGCTATACCTGAAACGCAGATATTTGTGGACATCCTTCAGCCAACGCTTGTTGAAAACAATGTCCACTAAGGCTTTGTGAGACTTAGAATCTCTCTCGATCCACTCCTTCCCATCTCCCAGATCGCTGTGTTGGCAGCTTCCCATTTGCCACGTGTGGATGTTGCAGACATGGTGACAAATGCCAATCCAAAGTGCCTGTGCAAAAAATACAAATATAATACATAATATATAAAACAAATTGTTATACAGAAAAGGGTCCCAATAGTACAAATATATATATAGATATAGTGGAAGCTACCAGCTACAATCAGTACAATAACAATCCTGCTTACAAGGAACTGCTCTTTGGTGTCAGCAGTCTTGCAACACCACCAAAAATGGTTGACGATGTCCTTCAACCAGTGGAGGAGAATGGACTGTCCTTTCACCTTCCCTGCCTTTGGGAAATAAAAACAAAATACTGAGGTATTTCAGAAATTGTCCATGGAGAGCTAAGAAAATGCATATTTCATCCCAACAGTAAACTACAGCCAATGATTCCCATGAGTCTTGAAACTTACAGCAGCAAGTTTCTTGGCCAGATTCTTGGCACCGTGCCACATGTCCAGACTGTGATGAATTCCAAGGTCCTTGTATTTGCCTTTATCTGGGTCTGTGAAGTGGGAAATCATAGCATTTCACAACATCTCTTTTTGCAATATTTGTATTCATATATGTTATCAGAGGAGCACTTACTCATAAGGGCTCCAATCTGGATATGAGCATCTGTGCAGATCTCCACCAGCTTTATCTCTCTGGAAAGCTTGTCCACAGTCTGGATAAATCCCTCCTTCTCCATGATGTTGGAGTTCCACGATGTATGCCGCTTGTCTATTGTTGCTACATGAATGATTTCCTTGGTGTCAAGCTCCATCGTGGTGTAGCTGCAGTACTGGGCACAATGCCCTGGTGAATCATTTCTGCCATCCCCTGTAAAAACCCAGGCATATTTCGTAGTAAGATTATATAATAAATATATGTCATTGCTGCAAGTAATTTATACATGCACCATTTCAACATACCTAGCACCACAACGTCTTTCCCTTGAAGGCGACGGATGGCCTCGGTATTCCTTTCTTCCCAGTATTCCTTGACTGCGTCAACACAGTATGTGTCTTGGATTGTGCAAAATGTGTTTGGGTTCACCATGCCCATGTTCATGAATTTAAACAATAGGGAAACCTTCCCATAGTTGTTCCCCGACAACAAAATGTTGGTGGATAGAAGGAAATCCCCAGCTTGCATCCCAAACTTCATCACAGGCTGCGAATTCCATCTCCACAGGCTATGTCCATTGGGACATACCTAAAAGTCAGAGAAGATTGATAAATGGATTTGAATTATACAACACTGGCTGTCACAAGAAAAGTGCTTGGTATTGCTACCAGTACCAGTTGTATTATGTTGTTACTGACTGGACTTACCCATTCCGCAATCATTGCCGTGCCCTTATAAGTGATGTTGATGTGAAAGGGGGCAACACTATCACACACCAGACCAGTCCTGAGAACACCTGTACATCTGTCCACCGGCAGCTTCATTAGTGTGACAAGCTGCCTCAAGCAGGTCTCATACAACACTGCCGCTCGGACACAGATGATATCATCTACACATTGGACCTTCAAAGGGTCTGGGTAACTGGGCAACTCAACACTGGGCAAGGGCTCGTCAGTAGGGTCTTCATGAGCAGAAAGGTCATGCACAGTTTCATCAAGCCCAATTACAGGAAGATGGTCAACAGTCTGCACTGCCTTTAATGCTCCACCCATTCTGTGGAGGCAGAACACACGGGCACCATGTAAAAATGTATGACAAAACACAACACAAAATATGGCCAAGTAACAACAGATGAGCACACACCGTATAGAAATTGGTGGAAGATACTCTTCGTCAGAGCTGTCATCCCTCTCTCCATCATCTCTTTGATGGAATGCAGATCCTTCATCTGTCCAGTCGATTCTGTAAGAAATAACATATTTAGAAAAAAAGAACTTCCACACAGTACAAATAGTAACATACCGGTATGTCTATAGGGTGTACTACTTACACACTGTTCATGGGGTCATTGAACACATTTTCATCCACATCCTCCGCGATGCTCATGTCATGTAGGCTTTGTAAAAAATATATATAAATGCTTATATCATGAAAATATACAATAGAGAACACATGTAGGGTTAGGGTATAGACATTATGAGCATTGATGGGTTACCTCTGTTCAAGGCTCTCAATTTCAGGGGCTTCTGCAATTGCGCCAAGATGCTCATCTCTGAAATAAATAAGCAGAGTGTTTCACAACATATGACAGTACATAAAATGGTAAACACCAAATTATTAAAAATATAATTTCTGTTATTATCAAACACAATCAAACAACAATCACATAGAGTCAACACAATTGTTTTCATGCAGTGACTGACCTGTCTGTCCCACTAGAGATGCTGGACACTGCTGGAGTTAATACTTTAGAGGGCTTTCCTTTCAGTGGTGTTGATGTGACTGCTCGAAGTTCTCTCTCATAGCTGGACAAAAAAGAGCAGTATGTTTGAATGTCTCACTAAACCACAAACAAAGTGCATTCATTTTATGACAGTGAAGAAAATGTATTTTGGTAGATGCACCTCATATACATACAGTAAATTGACTAAAGTTCAATCAAAACAGTTCTGTCAGTTCAGTTTTGTATTGTTCTGCATGATAATGACTTTGACCCCCAGTCTGATCAGTCTCTGGGCTGGCTGGTCTACCCTTCCCCCATTAGGTGTAATGACCTACCCTTCCTCCATTCACAAGTGTAATGGACTAGTCTACCCTTCCCCCATTCCCAGGTGTAGGCTACAGGTAAAAAAACTTTCCCTTCAGACAATCTAGTAATTAGTAGGCTACGTCTAAAATTAATAAGACTACAGGACAGGCCTCAGGAGGTAAACGTCACCCTTGGAATTGGCTACCCCAGCATTATCAGATTAGGATACATTGTGTAGGCTACAAAGCAAAAGCAATGAAAAATAACTAGGCTACAATTTACAGTGCCCTTTCCCTTTGATCCGTCACAGCACACAGATTTATGTTATAGCCTAGACAATCCTTTTTCATCAACGCGAAAATATCCTAGACGTCATTCTAGCGTTATGCTATAGTTAGCCAAGCAACTGTAAAACTTCGAATTTACACCATAGACTGTATAGGTTTACACGAATAGGCCGAATTACCTGTCGAGAAGAAAGCAGGCAACTTCGGCGTCCCTTTTGAAATCCTTGCTCCTCATGAGCTCTTTCCATCTTGGAAAAGCCACTCCAATATTTACTTTGGTCTTGTTGTTTTTCCTGTCGCGTTGTCTTTTTAATTCTCGTTTTCGCTTCCTTGGCGACTCCTTTTCATGACCTCGAGAATATGTGTGATCCTCCATCTTCAACAACCTTTCAAATCTGCCGGCAGTCAGGAGTAGACTAATCTCCCCCTGCCATACGTCACGGTGCAGCTGAGTGTAGCCTAAAAGCGCGAAAGGCGAAGCTTGAATTTCCAGGAATGTCCCTCGTTGGCGAATGTATTTCAAAGATGGAAGCGCAACATGGATTCAGCCATCGCGCGACTCGCGCGTATGTATTTGGAATAGCAGATTCTACACTTACGAGAATACTTTGATTAGTAAGTGGAAGTAATTACACATGAATGAGCACATATTTTTGAAAGAACAAAAGGGTTTTTGCTAAGAATTAACTCAAAAAAATACACAATGTAGCTTTAACATTCAGTATTTAATGTTACCACCCACATTTCCTTACATTTCAACTTGCCTCTGAAAAGCGTACCTCTTCTTCCAAAAACATTATTCCATTCTGCACACATTTTTTCTCAAACTTCAGAAGCTCCTCTCCTCTGTTTGTAGGCCTACCCCGAATTTGTTGCTTAAAGGTACATATATGGTCCTTTTGTGAATTTATTTAGAAAAGGAACATAAATGTTCCAGAAATGGTTCATATCAGTACCTAGGGGCTCAATTTTGATCCCTGCCAGGTACACTGTCAAAATGTGTACCTTAGAGAACAAAAATGGACCCCAACCGTAGGCTACCCTTTTTTTCTGTTGTATATATGAGTATGTACCTGCTGGTTGTAAACCAATGTCCTTGTGCTCTTTTTCCCTCATTCCCTCATCTAGCAGCTGAACTTAATATCAGGAAATCATGAGTGGGAGAACATTCTTGTATAAGCATACGATATATGCTAAAGTATTACACATACTGTATTTCTATTTTATCCAAATTTTCAATAAGTCGGCCTTGTTCAATCGACATCAACACCTTGCTGATTTTAGCGAGTTGCAACGTTCCCTCTGGCAGTTTGTAATATTCTCTGTGGACTAGGAGGTCATGTCCTAGGAAATTTGCCAACTGGTCCATTTCTGTTTCGGTCATATTAAGTACTGTAGACAGAGTGGTAGCGTGTTTTCTTAATTTTGTGGATTTCAAAGCATTAGGATTCTTAGCGCCACATTTCTCTGTGATGAAACATTGAGCCGGGTCTGGCAAAGAAGAATGAGTTGTCCTTCTGTATGCCGCACTCTCTTGTGTTGACACGCCAATCTAATGAGCAGACCATCTTTGGGGTCAGGAGTATGGACACTTTGCGTCCACGTTTACCCCTTGTCTTGACCCTAGAAAAATGCCAACAGATCTGTTTTTCCGTTTCACTTAATGCCCAGTCTGTGTCTTTGTGTGGTTCGGATGTATTTCTTGACATGAAGGCTGACAAAGGCATAGAAGACACATCACCCTCTCTTCTCCTGTTGAAAAGTAGAAAAACACTTTCCAAACATGTCCGGGCTAAACATGACCATCTTAACATCTGAAGGGTCTTCTGAGAGAAGTTTGTGATACTCATCATTCTTGGAGTCCAAGTACAAATGAAGTTTTTGGATATCCTCCGTAAATGGAAGGATCATCGGAGCGTTCCATTTGGCCTCGTTCTGACTGCAGTCGAGGATATATAGTCAGACCATCTGGTTTCATGTACCTTCTGGAAATCGACAGCTTAGTCAACCATCTCATCATTTCCACTCATTCAGGCGTTGCTTTCCATACGTTTCGCAACCTTTTTAAGACTGTGGCCAAGCTTCAGTGAAAGGCCCTTGACTTTGTAAGTTTCAGTCTCACTTTTGTATCCACAAGTCTTCTTTACTGCCTTCACCACTGTCGGGTACTTTTTTGCATGGATGAGGTCCTTAATTTCTTTAACTGCAGTCATCTTCCGTGCGGTAATCAATGGTCGCCCGAGCTCACGCATCTTCTGCCTGATGTTCTCGTATCTTTTGGGGTTTGAACCATTCTTGTTCAACTGTTGTTGTCCTAATTGCAAAATACACTCATTATCATGTTTGACGGTGTGTGTTATTTCATCCTGTGACAGTACTTTGCACTGCCCAAAGTTTTTCACTTATGTGGGAAGGTATGGGCTCCCTGAAAACACACATTTTCTGTACCAGTTTCTTGCCAGGGGTTGTGCATGAACTTTTGGGTTTCATTGGACATGTTTTGTGATGTCGCCTTTAAACTTTTCTCAGAAAGAGTCCATGGCAAAACACCAATGACGTCTGATGAAGGGCTTGAGCTGGCCCGAAACGTCACGGTAATAAAAACATAACTATTGGGAGCATATACTGGTGTTGCAGACTTTTTCCTCTCTTTCTCCATGGCAAAACAAACAATGCAAAAAATCAGAGCGTTCTGCCTTCGTCATTGGTCTTTTTCGGGGAACTAGTTCACCCCTGCCGGTCCTGATCACCTCTGCATTGTGTCTGTAATTGCCCTAATTTCTGATAGACTGCAAAGAAACCCTCCTCTCTTTGGTTCCCATCGGGTGCACTAAAGCAGACGCTACCTCCCGTTCATTTGCATGAAAACACACACACACACACATGCTCGCACACACCCTCACACATACTCGCTGTAGCGAAAGGAGAGAGCTGTGACCCCACCCGTTCTTAAACCCGGGTCTCCAGGGTACTAACCCTGCAGCTTGACCGCAACGCCAAAGAGCCAGGCCCGTTGGTATGCATTGTTATGGTATGCATTGTTATTGTTAGCTACATTAGCCTCTTTAGAAAAACAGATCGAAAACAAAACGTTACATTGTATTACCAGAGACTTTCTAATGAGGAGACACAGCACTCAAAAAACCCTCTATAGAAATGCAAGGACTTAGTTTGTAACAGTTGTCTACACCTATCCCACCCCTTCCGCGGCAAAACGTCGACATGTGAATACATTGAGCCAATCATGTGGTGTGTTGTGAATACATTGAGCCAATCATGTGGTGTGTTGTGAAGACACTGTGCCAATCATGTGTTGTGATCTCGCCGCCGGAGCAAGGTTGGTGTCGTGAAGCCTTGCGCACGTGCATTTCTGCCGAAATAGATGCCCGATAAGTGCCCAAAAAGTGTTGCAATATGGCTGTCAATGGAGGGACTTGCCTAAAAGGACTTTGGGTGTACCCTCAAGAGCTCCGACTTTTCCGAACTTCCGAACTCCGAACTTAGAAACAACATGAGAGTGAAAGTGGGTAAAGTGTAAAGACTGCAGGACAACAGGAACTTCTTGGGCTAGGTTTGAAAAAACTGTAGCATGTTAGTGAGTGAGAGTATGTGTGTGAGTGTGTGTGTGCGTGTGTGTCTATTGTTGTGTCTTTCTTTACATCTGTGTGTTTCATGTGTCTTTGGGTCAATTTGACCCAAACATCTTTTGAAGGTTGCAAATGTGTAGGGGTATGTTGACATGTCTACCAAATTGTTAAGGCCATTATCAGGCAGAAAAAAACATTCTTGTGCAGTTTTTTTTTCCTTATAGAAACACATAAAAAGGATCAATAACTCGGAGACTACACAAGGATTAAGTATGCCTGTCCTGTGTCGAATTGTGATAGACAATAAAAAACAAAAACAAAAAACAGTTGTGCAAAGTAACAATGTCGGTCCAACTTTGTTTCATTGTGAGGTGGGGTGGGGTGAAGCTCAGATGTGGGCGTTTTTTTCGGTGACGTATTTTCGCCTAAATGCCCGCGCACACTCCATTCATCAAACGGAGGGAGAGTGAAGGGGCAGTGCTTAGTAGTTTTCAACAAGGTCCTCTCTGTGGAAAGTAGTATGAGTTGCGAGCCATAGCTGCTTCACATTCGTGCAACTCTCAGTCGCAAGAAGTTTGAAAGATGTCCGGCAGAGGCAAAGGAGGCAAAGGTCTTGGGAAAGGAGGCGCAAAGCGCCACCGCAAAGTTCTTCGTGATAACATCCAGGGAATCACCAAGCCTGCAATCAGGCGTTTGGCTCGCCGTGGTGGTGTGAAGCGTATCTCTGGGCTCATCTACGAGGAGACCCGTGGTGTGCTGAAGGTTTTCCTGGAGAACGTGATTCGTGATGCCGTCACCTACACCGAGCACGCCAAGAGAAAGACCGTGACCGCCATGGACGTCGTCTATGCGCTGAAACGCCAGGGTCGTACACTGTACGGTTTTGGTGGTTAAATATCAGCTTTGTCCCTCGATTTATACACAAAGGCTCTTTTAAGAGCCACCCAGTTCCTCATAAAAGGTTGTGTTCCTGTATGTATGGGGAATTTTGAATTATGAAAAGTCTATAAATAAACCACTTCCATGCTGTTGCCTGTCTGCAATATCATATGTTGTCGCACTATTTGAGAGACTGCATTGCGATCTCATGAGACGCTCAGTCGTGACAGACGTCCAGTCCTCATCCCGTGGTGGCCAAGAGAAAGCCATGTATTCGTATGAAAATCATTTGAAAACAACCCAAAAAGCGCCAGAACATTTGCTATAATAGTCTCTCATATGTATGAAGTGCGACCCATGACTGTGCTACTGAATGACATAAGTTAACTTCGGGTTCACGAATGATGGAACAAAATCGTCTGCAGAAACAACAAAACGAAAATGCATGCTGAAAAGTCGCGTGTGCCATCACAAAGTCTTAAAGTAGTTAGTGTCATAACTAGTTTTCATAATCAGTCAAGCATAAATGTGACTCGACAGACAGGTAACTCAGGGTATATAGAAATATTCACTTTTACAGAAAATACAGTAATTTCCCTTTACACCATGCTGTAGAAGCTACAGTGCAGGACAGAACAGTTTTTTGTCCTTTTTACTGTAGTTTTGTTGATCAATTAATACATTTTTAATCATAATTCGAGAAATGCCCCAAAGGGACTGAGACTAACTGTGATTTGTAAGGCTTAATGTTTTTTGCCATTTCGAAGGATTCCTTAGATTCCTGTCATTCAGAAGAAAAGGGAGGGGAATAAGAACAAAAGAAGTTGGTGTACTGAAAACCGATTATCTGTGGGTGGTGCTAACCTTCTCGCCTCTGCCCCCTTCGATTCAAAACGACCAACCGTGTGGGTATTTGATTTGGAGGGAAATGACACAGAATTCTGGCCGTGGGCGTGTAAAGTGACGCAGTCCTATTTGCATAAAACACACATATACAGGGTGACTTGAAGATAGTCAGTTTATCGAACAGACAGTCGAGACATTAACATGCCTGATCCAGCTAAGCCTGCCCCAAAGAAGGGCTCCAAGAAAGCCGTGACAAAGACTGCCGGCAAGGGTGGCAAGAAACGCAGAAAGAGCAGGAAGGAGAGCTATGCCATCTACGTGTACAAAGTTTTGAAGCAGGTCCATCCTGACACTGGTATCTCTTCCAAGGCTATGGGCATTATGAACTCCTTCGTCAACGACATCTTTGAGCGCATTGCTGGAGAGGCTTCCCGCTTGGCTCACTACAACAAGCGCTCCACCATCTCTTCCAGGGAGATCCAGACCGCAGTGCGCCTGCTTCTGCCCGGTGAGCTGGCCAAGCACGCCGTGTCCGAAGGAACCAAGGCCGTCACCAAGTATACCAGCTCCAAATAAAGCCTGACTTTGAACGCGCTTTAATCCAAAGGCTCTTTTAAGAGCCACCCACGTTCTCTTTGAAAAGTAATTCCAATATACTGACTGCATTGCATTCATTTGCATTCAATAGTTATCTGAGATAAAACGCACACACTTAAAACCAACATGTCGAAAACGGCACAACTTGTTTTTAACACCTCTGTGTTTAGACAGAGACGACACATTTGTTTAAAGAGCATAGTTCGCTGGACCGAACACGTATCCAAAGCCGTTTACCTCCTGGATTAGGTAGAATGCGTAGCCTACACTTAGAACCTTTTATTTACCATATTGTCCGTATTTTGCCACGGCTGAGTGATGCTCCAAACGCCCGTCAAGGGACATAATTAACTTTTTGTGTGGTTTGGAGAGAAACTGCACGATAGTGGGAGAAACACTGACCAGGAAGGAAGACTACAGCTGTGTTGTACTGGTCTTATTTGTATATTTACTGTAGCCTGCTATTGACTGTCAAGAATAAATACGGGATGTCGAGATTAAAGTCTACATGATATTTCAACTTCATTCACGAATATTGGAGTTTAATGTCAATATGTTTAGTTTAATCTCGTCATGGCAAAACGAGATTAAACTTCCTTTTGCGTGGCTCTGGGCAGAAGTCCGAAACTTAAATTCGTTTGAAGTGGACATGACTACATCATATGTGAGGAATCATCCGAGTGTAGATTACGTTTAACTTGCTAGCATCGATCCCTCTTGCATCTGTTGGCATTCCATTTACCAAAGAAGACGCGACACTTACTACAAAATACCGAACCATGCAGATATGTTAAAGAATAGTACGACTACCCATGAACCAATTTAACCAAGACATGGAAACTAGCTGTTTTACATGTTTGGGTGGCTCTTAAAAGAGCCTTTGAATTTTCAGTTCTTGACTTCAAATCACTTAAGCACGCTCCCCACGGATACGACGAGCCAGCTGGATGTCCTTGGGCATGATGGTTACTCTCTTGGCGTGGATAGCGCACAGGTTGGTGTCCTCGAACAGACCGACGAGGTAAGCCTCGCTAGCCTCCTGAAGAGCCATGACAGCAGAGCTCTGGAAGCGCAGATCGGTCTTGAAATCCTGAGCGATTTCTCTGACCAGACGCTGGAAGGGCAGCTTGCGGATCAGCAGCTCAGTGGACTTCTGGTAACGACGGATTTCTCTCAGAGCTACGGTGCCAGGCCTGTAACGGTGAGGCTTTTTCACGCCACCGGTGGCAGGTGCGCTTTTACGCGCAGCCTTGGTGGCAAGCTGCTTCCTCGGAGCCTTGCCTCCGGTAGATTTGCGGGCAGTTTGTTTGGTTCTGGCCATTGCTACGTATTCTTCAGAATTGAACAGTATGGCTACAACTGCGGATCTTGGGTATATAAGGCAAACGGTCTCAGCCTGCCCCCTGTGTACGTCAGGTTGTTGGGCGCCGCTGATTGGTCATCCGAGTGCCGCCTAAAATTCAAAATACAAAGCTCACCACCGTAATGGCCTATATCATTGTGTTGATGGACTATTTACAAACAATCTTCAATTTAAATTATAAATAAAAGAAACATACTGAAACATTCCATCGCTCAGTGCATGTAGACTGTTATTGAAACAAGCACGACAAACAATTAACTTGTTAGACGTCATGTAAACAAATTATGACCTACGGTGGCTTGTATTCACTACGTTAAAGCAAAGTCCTTTTAGGCAAGTCCCTCCACTGGGCGGCCATATACCAACGTTTTTTGGGCACTCATCGGGCACAGTCTTTGGGTCGAACTGCGCGTGCACAAGGCTTCACGACACCAATCTTGCTCCAGCGGCGAGATCACAACACATGATTGGCACGATGTCTTCACAACAAACCATATGGTTGGCTCAATGTATTCACATCACACCACATGATTGGCTCAATGTATTCACATGTCGACGTTTTGCCAAGGAAGGGGTGGGATATGTGTAGACAACGGCCATATTGGCGTGACAAACTAGCCCCATGCATTTCTATGGAGTATTTTTTGAGTGCTGTGTCTCCACATTAGAAAGTCTCTGGTTAAAGCCTACAAATAGTTGCTTGTTTATAAACAGGAAACCCCAAACTACCACTACCACAGAATGCCATATTTTTTATACATAATTTAAATGATCCAATTACAAGACTGCGTCATCACCTTGAACCAGGAACATCTCGCAGCCTTTCATGATTAACTAACAGTCCGGAAAGATAAATGAAAAACGGTTTACATTCAAGCACTTATATTTGTCTTATCAGACAGTTAGTGGTTAACATTTTGTGAGGTAAGAGTGATCAGATATTGGCCGGAAAAAGGCACGGTTTACTCAACGGCTTTGTACATTGTGTACGTGTGAATAAATCTTTTTGACTTTACAGAAAACACGTCAATGGCGAAGACAATTTGGAATGTTTTTTTTTCATTGGTTTTTGGGTGGCTCTTAAAAGAGCCTTTGTTTCGGAGACTTTTTCGGAGAGGGAGCAGGTTTACTTTGACTTCTCAGTCTTCTTGGGCAGCAGCACAGCCTGGATGTTAGGCAGTACACCACCCTGAGCGATGGTCACACCGCCGAGCAGCTTGTTCAACTCCTCGTCGTTACGCACAGCCAGCTGCAGATGGCGGGGAATGATACGGGTCTTCTTGTTGTCACGGGCAGCGTTGCCGGCCAACTCCAGGATCTCAGCAGTCAGATACTCAAGCACAGCAGCCAAGTAGACCGGTGCACCAGCGCCGACACGCTGAGCATAGTTGCCTTTACGCAGAAGCCTATGCACACGGCCCACGGGGAATTGAAGTCCAGCCCTGGATGAACGAGTCTTGGCCTTTGCTCTGGCCTTGCCACCGGTTTTGCCTCTGCCGCTCATTTTTTAGTAGGTGTTGAGAGTTCGTCTGAATACTCAAATTCAAAGTTGCGACAAGGCAAGTCTATTTAACCCACAGCGGCACGGTGCTACTCCGTGCCTCACTGGATGAGAACACAAAGATGAGAGCCAATCAACGTGTAGTTCATTGCATGACGTCATTTTGAAATGTATTTGGCGCGTATAACACTTCCACCTTCCATTTAGACCGTCAGTTCAATCATAAAAAAAAGTTAACGTATAGCTAATTCGAGAAGTAGTTTCCAGAGGTTCAACGTATAATACCCAGTAAACCAACGAGACGTCCTGAGATATTTTGGCACATTTGGTACTTGTAGTACTTTGTTTCATGTTTGGATGCATCTGTTGCATTAGATAGAAGTAATGATGTGTTACCGTAATAAATGACCCAATATAATGTATTTTAAAATTGTATACACAACCCAACAGGCATAGGAGTAAGATGAGCCACCCCTAGGAAACCAACACGTTTTATCATGTGACAGCAATTTATAATTTTTATAATCTGTGGAAAGGTACAGCACATAGCAAATGTGGTAAAATATATATAAACACACACACACACACACACACACACACATATATATGTGTGAAGATATGATTTTTTGCTCTCCAATTGGATTCCATTCATGTCCAGAGGTGATTTAGAGAAAACGTGATTAGAACAACATGCAGATGCATTAAACCTCAATTGGTGCCCCCTTAAGCTTGGATGTGAGGCCTACACAGAATCATGAATGTTACTCTTGGTTTGTTGTGAGAAGCATGTTCTTTCAAGGTGGTGGTTGTGGAGTTAGACCAGAGACTTTCTAATAAGGAGACACAGCACTCAAAAAATCCTCCATATAAATGCTTGTTGCTAGTTTGTCACGCCAACATGGCCGTTGTCTACACATATCCCACCCCTTCCTCGGCAAAACGTCGACATGTGAATACATTGAGCCAATCATGTGGTGTGATGTGAATACATTGAGCCAATCATATGGTGTGTTGTGAAGACATCGTGCCAATCATGTGTTGTGATCTCACCCCTAACAAAGGAGCAAGATTGGTGTCGTGAAGCCTTGCGCACGCGCAGTTCGACCCAAAGACTGTGCCCGATGAGTGCCCATAAAACGTTGCTATATGGCCGCCGAGTAGAGGGACTTGCCTAAAAGGACTTTGGACAAAGTCCTTTTAGGCAAGTCCCTCCACTCGGCGGCCATATAGCAACGCTTTTTGGGCACTCATCGGGCATCCTATTCAGCAGGAATGCGTGTGCGCAAGGCTTCACGACACCAATCTTGCTCCAGCTGCAAGTTCACAACACATGATTGGGAAGATGTCTTCACAACACACCATATTGACTCAATGTATTCACATCACACCACACCACATGATTGGCTCAATGTATTCACATGGACGTTTTGCCGAGAAAGGGGTGGGATATGTGTAGACGGCCATATTGCCGTTACAAACTAACCCCATGCATTTCTATGGAGGTTTTTTTGAGTGCTGTGTCCCCTTATTAGAAAGTCTCTGCTGAACCTTCCAGAATGGTCTGTTGAAGACACAGACGTCCCAGAACTCCAAAATGCGTCATAATGGTGAGTTCACAATAGCGTACCTGTCATCCTCCGCCAAAATACTGCTTTGCTTCACTTGTTGCAACTTCTCAGTCAGATATAGCCTACATGCTTGTTTTTCCGTTTTGATTTTATTCGAATATATATATTTTAAATCGTAATTTTCCTAATTTGATACTACATTATATGTTAAGTTCAGGACGTTTAATTTCACCCCATTATCATCACCATTTTGAAATGTAGCTCCAGTCAGTGAATTGGACATTTTCAGTTCAATGGATTCCCAAAGCCTTAAAGAGGAGTTGGATAGACTCCATGCCCAAAACCAGGAGATGAAACACATAATGCAGCAACTCCTGAGGGAAAACCTGGAGCGCATGCAGTACACCGGCTCCAGGACCTGCTTCCCAGCATGTGTGAGTTCCCTATAAAATCTAGTAGTAGTACAATATAGCCTAAGCTACTACGGGTATGTACATTTAATAGCCCATATTCCATGGGGCCAATACAAATACAGCTTTGGCACAATCTGGCTGTTAATCAATTATAAAAATCATACCATAGTAACTTTCATGTTAGGTTCATATACTGAACTGTGTGTGTGTGTGTGTATGTGTGGGAATGTGTGTTTGTGGTGTTGGGTGCAGGTGGTGGCCATATTTGACATGTTTCCTCCTCCCTGTTTACAGTGTCATCATCAGCTGCTTCACCCACATCTCCATCCTCATCTTGTGCCTGTGATACTGCCACATCACAATCCCACAATGCTCTGCGGCTCTCTGCAGCCGCTCAGAGCCGGTGTAGCGTCTGGTCAGCATGAGCTGTTGCCCCCTATCACCCCTGCACACGCCCAGCAGCAGCAGTCCTGTGGCTCATTCCCCTCCTTGCCTGCGCTTGCCCAGGGCAAGGCCCCAGTCCAGCTGTTGCTAGGTGACAGACGGCTCTCTGCAGGTGCTCCACGTCCCCTAAGCAGGAAGAATTTGACAGGCCTTGATCGCGCTCACCCACTGATGCCACTCCATCACAATAGAGCCCCGAGTGGCGTTGCCAATGGCAGCATGGCGCCTGCTCCACCTGTCATCGCCAAGGCAACAGGTGAAAATCAGAACAACAAGCTGAAGAAGATCAAGGCCAGGCGCTGTATCAAAACTGTCCAAGATGTTGGCCTGAAAACCAGCAGTCACCAGGACAACATAAACAGTGGCCAAAAACATGACAACGGTTGTCAACCCCAGGTAAAGCATACGATGCAGTCAAATCAGGAGCAGGATATGGGGTGTGTGCTGGAACCCCTAAACATCTACCAGATCCCTGAGAACCTCCGACTGGAGGCCCTGCATGTTGCTGAGGAGATCAGACTCACCAGTCTCCGCTGTAACAGTGTCCTCAGTGGCAATGCCAGCGCTTCTGACCGTGCAGGCAGTTCTACGAGCAGCCTCAGCCCTGTGGACCTCAGGACCCCGTCCGCACTGCGCGCTCTGCCCTTCCTCAACACCCCCACTCCACCCACTGCCCATGCTGTCCCCTCCCCCCCAGAGACAGCCAAACCCCAGGCAACCAATCAGAGACGGTTCGTCAGTAGACTACCCCGCCTCAAGAAGACAGCTTCACTTAGTGTGGCCACTGCTGTGACAGGTGAGCAGTGAAGTCAGTAAAGTTAGATACATATCCCTAACCCCCTCTTACACACACATACACTGATCGTATTGTCTGATATAGCTTTGGTTGCAACACAGGAACAGGATCTACAAGTCAAACTTAATTACACATGAGTGCAGGCCCAAGGAGCACATGCAGACCATCTCATACAGTCGTGACAACTTAACATTACTCAAACATCAGTCCATAGCATTATTTACCATGGCAGTGTAGAGAGACAAACAGATTTGACCTTTGACCTCCCAGAGCAAAAGTCCGTGGAGTGTCTGGCAGGGAAGGAGGAAGTGAGGGAGTGTAAGGAGGTGAAGAAGAAGAGAGTGATAGAGAAGCAAACAAGCAACACCCAGCAGATCAGGGAGCTCCCAGAGCTGGCCAAACTGCCCCCTGTGTCCTGCCCTGAGGAGGCCATCCTGCAGGTCTTCAGGCTGCTCAGAGATGATGACTGGTGGGAGTATAGCTAAAATAGGCTAGGCTAACACATTAAATCTATACCCATTATGGTAACACTTTCTATGAAGGTTGTATTTATAACGCCCTATGAATGCATTTATAATGTTTTATAAGGTGTCTATAAAGCATTGTAATGCTCATTATTACCATCTATATGTATTCACAAGTCGTCATAACCAACTTCATGATGCATTATGACAGCTAATTATGAATGATTATAATTTTAATCTGAATAATGCATTATAAATATATCAAGATCTGCCTACTCACTTGTCAGTTTTATGATGCATCATAACTACTTTGCTTTGCTAAATGCGTAGTGATGCATAAAGAGTCTTGATTTCTACTGTAGTCCTATTTATATCTATAGCTATAAGTATATGTAATAAAGTTATAATAATTCATACATCTCCGTACAGCACACAATTATAAACAGCTATGGAATATCATAAGTGTTATTTGTCAGCTCTAAGTAAAGTGACAAGAATATGACCCTATTATTAACAGATATAAGTTCACTGAGTGGTGCAATGAACTAAGTACCGAGTCTAGCATCTTAACCCCATATGCACAATATTATAAATCACTATGTTAAGTAGAGCAAATGAGGTGTTGTTATAAATAGATATAAGGTTATTATAAACAAAATGAGTCACAATGAAATGAGAGCCTGGACAGTAAAGACAAAAGGAATGCATTTAGTTAACTTTATTTTCATTTAAACCAACACACATAATCAGACTGATTATCAATGCTCTGAGCACATTACACAAACACAATGAGACAGGCCAAAAAAGTGGCACTGCATGGTCCTATATTTTGTGGTGGTGGTTATTATTGGAATAAAACTCACAATGCCACTGAAATCTATCTTGGGACATTATGAAAGATTAAAATAGACCTTTGGTTTAAATGAATATAAAGTGAACTAAATGCATTCCTTTTGTCTTTACTGTCCAGGCTCTCATTTCATTGTAGGATAATAGGGTCATATTCTTGTCACTTTACTTAGAACTGACAAATAACACTTATGATATTCCATAGCTGTTTATAATTGTGTGCTATAGGGAGATGTATAAATTATTATAAATGTATTACATATACTTATAGCTATAGATATATAGGACTACAGTAGAAGTCAAAACTCTTTATGCATCACTATACACATTTAGCAAAGCAAAGTGGTTATGATGCATCATAAAACTGACAAGTGAGTAGGCAGATCTTGGCATATTTATAATTCATTATTTAGATTAAAATTATTATCATTCATAATTAGCTGTCATAATGCCTCATGAAGTTGGTTATGACAACTTGTGAATACATATAGATGGTAATAATGAGCATTACAATGCTTTATAGACACCTTATAAAACATTATGAATGCATTCATAGGGCGTTATAAATACAACCTTCATAGAAAGTGTTACCCAAATGATTAGCTATTAGCTATGATAGGCTACGTTAACATATTTACTTGAGACAAAATAAAGGTTTTCAGCTAAGATAAGACAGTCTGAAACAATGACATATTTGTGTTCAAAGAGTGTCTTTTAATGAAGCCAGCCTACTCTATGCAAGGTCTTTACACTTTAAAGCTAAGCTGAAGATAGACTGCTAAAGTCAAGTATATGCTCCTCTGAGTTGTGTTGTGTGTTATTTCTGCAGGGAGCAGAAGATCGAGGCCCTGATCTCCATCAGGTCTCTGTCCCAGCACCACGCTGAGGTGCTGCTGCCCAGGCTGCATGATGTGTGTCTAGCCGTCTACCACGAGGTCAGAGGCTCCCTGCTGGAAAACAAGCTGGAGTTCATGTTGCATTTGTTCTGTTTCAAACCAGATAGAGAATATGTATTCAGATGACTTAGTTATGCTGCACGGTTTCAATAATCTTACTCGTCTTGGTGCCTCTACTATGTATGATCATGTTGGGCCTGGACTCACTTTTGTCAGTATGAGAGCACCGTTACAAACATTCTTTGTGTTCTATGTATTTCAACACAGCTTGTAACATTTTGTCATTTCAATGTCAATGTCATTAATTTCTCAACACACCCAGGTGAAGAACCTGCGCTCAATGGTGTCCCGCGCTGCCATGGTGACGCTGGCCCACCTGCATGCTCACCTGGGGCGGGGCATGGACACGGAGGCCGAGGGCACTGCCCAGACACTGCTGCCTAAAGCTGGAGAGGCCAGCGGCTTCATCAGGGAGGACATGGAGCTGGCACTGGGGTACATGGTGCTCAACGTCACCCCCTCTCGCAGCATGAACGCCCTCATCAACACAGGACTCAGGTGAGGGGGAGTGAGAACCCTGATGAGCCTTTACTTCAGACTTCCTGAAGTTTATTGGTTCTCTGTGGTACTGCTGATACTAATTCTACTAGTACTACTATACTAGTTCTACTAGTCCTCAACAACTGGTCTCTGTTTCACCTGGTTTCACACCTGTCTCTCCTGGCTCTGTGGTTCTTTGTCTCCTCTGGTTCTCTGGCTTACTCATTCTCTGTCTCTGTGTTTCTCTTGGCTTGTCTCAATGGTTCTCTGCTTCTTAGGCACCGTAATGCGGCCGTGAGGAAGACAACTGCACAGTTCCTGGAGAGACTGGCAGAGATCATGGGGGCATCCCGCGTCCTGTCAGGGAAAAAGGACCTGACTGACCGCTTCATCCACTCCATCAGCTGCCTGGCCCTTGACAGTGCACAGGAAGTCAGGTGGGAGCACTCCTTCTAACAGAGAATTTCTAATGAGGAGACAAAGCACTCAAAGAATCCTCTGTAGAAATGCATGGGGTTAGTTTGTCTACACATATCCCAGCTCTTCCGCGGCAAAATGTCGACATGTGAATACACTGAGCCAATATACTTTGCTTCTAGTTTCTAAATAACCACTTAGCAAACGTTCTCTGCAATAACTGATGTCTGGCTTAGCCACTTCAAGTGTGTTCAGCTAATGTGCCAAGCGTGTCAAGTGTGATGTCGGTCAAATGATTCTACTCCGCTGTCTTAAATAGAGAGTGTGTGTCTCATGCCCTCTTATGAAATGAAAACAGGCATGCAGTTCTGCCTATGAAAAGTCATTGTGGCATCAAACATATTTTGAATGTTAATTTAACATATAAAAACATCACAATGTTGGTTTAATGCTGTCATTATTAATTTATTGTAAATAAATTGGCGTTGCTGTATTGTTTGTGTCTAAAACAGGACCCATGCCCGTAACACGCTGGCATTCTTGGCTTCCCATCCTGACCTTATCAAGATGGTGGACAGGTTCGCCCCTCAGAGAGATCAAGGCACCGTCAGGGACGTCATCAACAAATGCCAAAAAAAGTGGGTGCAAACCATTGGAGGACACCATTAACACATAGCATTTATCTATCATTGTCAAAAATTGGCCAATATATCTACTTATTATCATTTAACCTCAAGAGAATCCAGAGGCAAATGTCTTAGTAATGTGTCCTTTTGCCCCCCCCCCCCCTCCCCCTGCAGAAATATCCATTGAAGTGAACATCCAAGCTGGAAGAATGAAATAATTAATACTGGTCTATACTAAAACCCTGAACATTTTGAAAAATGTCCTTTTAAATCACCTTGTTGTGACATGTAGCCTAGCATTGCAGTCTTACAAAAGTGCTGTCAAAGCCTGTCAAAGAGTTGTTTATGAATTTAGTGCTTGAATTTCCTCATTTGACATTACCTTAATCATCTAAAACTGATAAAAAAGGTCATACCTTTACCTGCGACAACAATGTTGGGCACACATCGTCAGAAATGCCATCATTCGTATTCTAAGTCAGTGTAACACCAAAATGATTTTGAAACTGTTATATTTAGTGGTGGATTCTGGGCCCCTGGGCACATACACAAAAATACCCCCACAATTAAGCTAAGGGGGACCAGGAGAATGCTCCCCCTCGCAAATAACGCAGAGACTTGGGCTTCAGTAATCCATCCCTGGGCCCATTAATTCCGGTCAGTAATCCATCCCTGGTTATGGTATATTAATACGGTGTTTTAATGTTTTAAAGCAGCACAATCTACTTGATTTTATTGTGTACATTGTGTTGCTTCATTTTATGTGCAGGGACCCTATTCATACTATGAATGGTCCTCAGTATCTTGAATTTCCCCTTGGGGATCAATAAAGTATCTATCTATCTATATGTCTATCTATCTATCAGTACACTGTTAGCCATTTGGGCTGTAAGCGCTAAAGCCAGTCAAACTCGGTACTCCTTCAATCAACGCAATCTAGCTCTCGGGGTGGTGTTTGTCTTGTCATGGTGAAAAAGACACTGGGTTCAAATTACTCCGGAATTACACTTTAATTTTGTCTCATTTGTGACACACCACATCCCACAAGTACTATAAAGAGACAGATCAGAGTAGTATCGGTCATTGTTTAACATGCAATCCTGACTTAAATCATGCTTGGCTGATTATGCAATCCAATTTCCAGTCAATAAGAGTCCATGAAAAAAAGACATCTCTCTTTGTGTGTGATGTGGGTGACAGACCTGCTCTAATTGGGGCATATCTCTTTCTTAGAGGATGCGTGTGTGTGTTCATCACACTTGAAATGTAATTATAGCTGATGCCTTTCCAGCTCTGCGAAGGTGCAGAAATGAGTTGAGGTGTGTGAGGAGATGAGAAATGAGTTGAGGTGTGTGAGGAGATTGTCTGTTGATTTGTGCGTGCAGGTGTCTTATGAATCCGTGTACTTTCCGTTCATTCGTTTTTAGTAGTGAAACCAAAGAGAAAAAAACGAGAAACCACTTGTTTTTTCGTTTCCCGTTTTAAAAACCAAATTGGAAAAAACGGATAACGGGTCGTTTTTTCATTTTTCGATTCTCCACCTAAATGAAAATTCTAAATTTTGGATTACGGTATCTGCCCATTCTTTTTTCGTTTTATTTTATGAATGGAAAGAATGTCAAACGTCATCTACTGTACACTCAATGACGCGCACCACACTGCCCCTGATTGGACAAGGATAATACACAACACGGTTTTTTCAGGTCCGAGGAGAATTATGCTTATGCTGAGACAACTCTTGAAAGGCTTGTTGAACTATAAGTTGTTTGTTTATTATGAATAAAGGAGTGAAAGATTTGCTCCCCTACGACTGTTTTTCATGTGAGTCGATTATGTTAGCAGCTAGTAGCTAGCCAACTGGCTTGGAAGCTATACAGTTTGCTGCTAATGTAGCTAGCGCTAGGTCATCTAGCTATCCAGCGTTCTTAAGACTTAATTTTTTCACCTAGATACAAATAAGAAAGACGCCTGAAATGTCTGTGACTGGTGGGCAGGTTGTGCAAATCTCCTGATGATGTGTTGCTCGCTACAGTTATTTTCTCCCCAGAAACAAGCCAATCTCGTTCTTGATTGGGTCCTAGATTAGAATGTTGTCAACAATTCGGATAACTGTCATTTGAGCTGTCAAGTCATTCTGAGGTAAACTACTGAAGAGGAGGCCAGCATTTCCCGCTCTACTAATCCGTGTATGGTTCGTTCATTCATTATTTGGTTTTTAAACCAAAACAGAAAAACCAAATAATGGTGTGTTTTTTTGGTTTTTCTGTTTTAAAACCAAAATGGAAAAAACGAAAAAACCAAAACAGAAAAACTCGAACTGTCAGTGTCTGTTTCTGTTTCTGAAATCCAAAACGGGATAATGAAACAATGGTCGGTCGCCTAGGAGATGACCGAAACATTCTGGAGTGCGAAGTAGGCTAGGCTAACAAAAATGTCTGTTGGCTATGAAAATTACATTAAGGAATTATTTCGAGATGGGAAAACCCATTCCGAAATAGCAGCCGCATTAGCAGATGCCGGAGCACCACATCATTCCATAATGACAGTGCGAAGATTTTGTAAAGAAAATTATCTCCGCAGAAAAAACTTTGTGTCTGATGAACAGCTGGAGGTGGAGGTGATGTCAGCCATAAATCAGGTAAGCTCGTAAGTCTGTGTTCATTTTGTCTAATATTGTTATGGTGACAGTATTCACTATCGTTTAGTTTATAATTTAGCCGATCCAGTCCGATATCCGACCGTGGTAAAGTTGGTTTTATATTGGACGTTGGATATTCGACACATTCGAAAAATCTATTTAGCACTGACTACGAGGGTCGAGTTTGTGTCAAACCAATTTTAATGTGTTTAAACAAGGCCTGCCTATATTACACAAAGCTTCTTTTGTCCAAAAACCCATGTTTTGATTTTATGAATTTTTTAGGCTGATAAAAGATTTCAATCTATTATGCGGCTTCACCTTTTGACTTACCCATACTAAAACACATCTCCTGAACTCGGCTTACTGCCCTTTCTAGTACACAAAGCTTCTTTTCCCCTAAAACCTACTCTTTGATTTTATACAATTTTTAATGTTAAATGTTTCAAATCTATTATGCGGCTTGCCCTTTTGACCTACCCATGTCAAAACACATCTGGTGAACTCGGATTACTGCTCTATATAGTACACAAAGCTTCTTTTTTTCAAAAACTTACTCTTTGATTTTATATACATTTTTTACTATTCAAAAATGCTATAAATCTATTATGCGAATTGACCTTTTGACCAACCCATGTCAAAACACATCTGCTGCACTCAGTTAACTGCCCTACATAGTACACAAAGCTTCTTTTTTTCAAAAACTTACTCTTTGATTTTATATACATTTTTTACTATTCAAAAATGCTATAAATCTATTATGCGGCTTGACCTTTTGACCTACCCATGTCAAAACACATCTGTTGCACTCAGCTAACTGGCCTTCATAGTACACAAAGCTTATTTTTTCCAAAAACTCACTCTTTGATTTTATATTAATTTTTTACTTTATAAAAATGCTATAAATCTATTATGCGAATCGACCTTTTGACCTACCCATGTCAAAACACATCTGCTGCACTCAGCTAACTGCCCTACATAATACACAAAGCTTATTTTGTCCAAAAACGTACTCTTTGATTTTATATAATTTTTTTATTATTCAAAAATGCTATAAATCTATTATGTGCCTTCACCTTTTGACCTACCCATGTCAAAACACATCTGTTGCACTCGGCTAACTGCCCTACATAGTACACAAAGCTTATTTTTTTCAAAAACGCACTCTTTGATTTTATATTATTTTTTTACTATTCAAAAATGCTATAAATCTATTATGTGCCTTCACCTTTTGACCTACCCATGTCAAAACACATCTGGTGAACTCGGATTACTGCTCTATATAGTACACAAAGCTTCTTTTTCCCAAAAATCCATTCTTTGATTTTATAAATATTTTTTAATGTAAAAAAAATGCTTTAAATGCTTTAAATCTATTATGCGGCTTGACCTTTTGACCTAACCATGTCAAAACACATCTGTTGCACTCAGCTAACTGCCCTTCATAGTGCACAATGCTTATTTTTTCCAAAAACTCACTCTTTGATTTTATATTAATTTTTTATTATTCAAAAATGCTATAAATCTATTATGCGGCTTGACCTTTTGACCTACCCATGTCAAAACACATCTGTTGCACTCAGCTAACTGGCCTTCATAGTACACAAAGCTTATTTTTTCCAAAAACTCACTCTTTGATTTTATATTAATTTTTTATTATTCAAAAATGCTATAAATCTATTATGCGGCTTGACCTTTTGACCTACCCATGTCAAAACACATCTGCTGCACTCGGCTAACTGCCCTACATAGTACACAAAGCTTCTTTTTTCCAAAAATGCACTCTTTGATTTTATATTAATTTTTTATTATTCAAAAATGCTATAAATCTATTATGCGGCTTGACCTTTTGACCTAACCATGTCAAAACACATCTGTTGCACTCAGCTAACTGCCCTACATAATACACAAAGCTTCCTTTTTCCAAAAATGCACTCTTTGATTTTATATTAATTTTTTATTATTCAAAAATGCTATAAATCTATTATGCGGCTTGACCTTTTGACCTAACCATGTCAAAACACATCTGTTGCACTCAGCTAACTGCCCTACATAATACACAAAGCTTCTTTTTTCCAAAAACTCACTCTTTGATTTTATATTATTTTTTTACTATTCAAAAATGCTATACATCTATTATGCGAATTGACCTTTTGACCAACCCATGTCAAAACACATCTGCTGCACTCAGTTAACTGCCCTACATAGTACACAAAGCTTCTTTTTTCCAAAAATGCACTCTTTGATTTTATATTAATTTTTTATTATTCAAAAATGCTATAAATCTATTATGCGGCTTGACCTTTTGACCTAACCATGTCAAAACACATCTGTTGCACTCAGCTAACTGCCCTACATAATACACAAAGCTTCTTTTTTCCAAAAACTCACTCTTTGATTTTATATTATTTTTTTACTATTCAAAAATGCTATACATCTATTATGCGAATTGACCTTTTGACCAACCCATGTCAAAACACATCTGCTGCACTCAGTTAACTGCCCTACATAGTACACAAAGCTTCTTTTTTCCAAAAATGCACTCTTTGATTTTATATTAATTTTTTATTATTCAAAAATGCTATAAATCTATTATGCGGCTTGACCTTTTGACCTAACCATGTCAAAACACATCTGTTGCACTCAGCTAACTGCCCTACATAATACACAAAGCTTCTTTTTTCCAAAAACTCACTCTTTGATTTTATATTAATTTTTTACTATTCAAAAATGCTATACATCTATTATGCGAATTGACCTTTTGACCAACCCATGTCAAAACACATCTGCTGCACTCAGTTAACTGCCCTACATAGTACACAAAGCTTCTTTTTTTCAAAAACTTACTCTTTGATTTTATATACATTTTTTACTATTAAAAAATGCTATAAATCTATTATGCGGCTTGACCTTTTGACCTAACCATGTCAAAACACATCTGTTGCACTCAGCTAACTGCCCTACATAATACACAAAGCTTCTTTTTTTTTAAAACGCACTCTTTGATTTTATATAATTCTTTTACTATTCAAAAATGCTATAAATCTATTATGCAGCTTGACCTTTCGACTTACCCATATCAAAACACATCTGTTGCACTCAGCTAACTTGCCTACATAGTACACAAAGCTTCTTTTTTTCAAAAACGCACTCTTTGATTTTATATACATTTTTTACTATTCAAAAATGCTATAAATCTATTATGTGCCTTCCCCTTTCGACTTACCCATATCAAAACACATCTGCTGCACTCGGCTAACTTGCCTACATAGTACACAAAGCTTCTTTTTTTCAAAAACACACTCTTTGATTTTATATACATTTTTTTACTATTCAAAAATGCTATAAATCTATTATGTGCCTTCCCCTTTCGCCTTACCCATATCAAAACACATCTGCTGCACTCGGTTAACTGCCCTACATAGTACACAAAGCTTCTTTTTTTCAAAAACTTACTCTTTGATTTTATATACATTTTTTACTATTCAAAAATGCTATAAATCTATTATGCGGCTTGACCTTTTGACCTACCCACGTCAAAACACATCTGTTGCACTCAGCTAACTGGCCTTCATAATACACAAAGCTTATTTTGTCCAAAAACGTACTCTTTGATTTTATATAATTTTTTTATTATTCAAAAATGCTATAAATCTATTATGTGCCTTCACCTTTTGACCTACCCATGTCAAAACACATCTGCTGCACTCGGTTAACTGCCCTACATAGTACACAAAGCTTCTTTTTTTCAAAAACGCAGTCTTTGATTTTATATTAATTTTTTACTATTCAAAAATGCTATACATCTTTTATGTGCCTTCCCCTTTCGACTTACCCATATCAAAACACATCTGCTGCCCTACATAGTACACAAAGCTTATTTTTTTCCAAAGCCCACTCTTTGATTTTATAGATATTTTATTATCAAAAAATGCTATAAATCTATATTATACATTTATTGAAAATTTAAAAAAAATCCAGTTGATTTACACAGCCAAATGGAACTTTGGATGGAAAACAAAATATAGTTAACTTAATAAATATAAATGATGTATGTCTACCTACAAAGAGGTAGCTTGTTTTTTTGCATTTTTGAATAGTAATAAATTAATATAAAATCAAAGACTGAGTTTTTGGAAAAAAAAAAGCTTTGTGTACTACTGTATGTAGGACAGTTAGCTGAGTGCAGCAGATGTGTTTTGACATGGGTAGGTCAAAAGATGAAGGCGCATAATAAATTTATAGCATTTTTGAATAGTAAAAAATTAATATAAAATCAAAGAGTGCGTTTTTGAAAAAAATAAGCTTTGTGTACTATGTAGGGCAGTTAGCCGAGTGCAACAGATGTGCTTTGACATGGGTAGGTCAAAAGGTGAAGGCACATAATAGATTTATAGCATTTTTGAATAATACAAAAATAATATAACATCAAAGAGTACGTTTTTGGACAAAATAAGCTTTGTGTATTATGTAGGGCAGTTAGCTGAGTGCAGCAGATGTGTTTTGACATGGGTAGGTCAAAAGGTCGATTCGCATAATAGATTTATAGCATTTTTATAAAGTAAAAAATTAATATAAAATCAAAGAGTGAGTTTTTGGAAAAAATAAGCTTTGTGTACTATGAAGGCCAGTTAGCTGAGTGCAACAGATGTGTTTTGACATGGGTAGGTCAAAAGGTCAAGCCGCATAATAGATTTATAGCATTTTTGAATAGTAAAAAATGTATATAAAATCAAAGAGTAAGTTTTTGAAAAAAAGAAGCTTTGTGTACTATGTAGGGCAGTTAACTGAGTGCAGCAGATGTGTTTTGACATGGGTTGGTCAAAAGGTCAATTCGCATAATAGATTTATAGCATTTTTGAATAGTAAAAAATTAATATAAAATCAAAGAGTGCGTTTTTGAAAAAAATAAGCTTTGTGTACTATGTAGGGCAGTTAGCCGAGTGCAACAGATGTGTTTTGACATGGGTAGGTCAAAAGGTGAAGGCACATAATAGATTTATAGCATTTTTGAATAATAAAAAAATAATATAAAATCAAAGAGTACGTTTTTGGACAAAATAAGCTTTGTGTATTATGTAGGGCAGTTAGCTGAGTGCAGCAGATGTGTTTTGACATGGGTAGGTCAAAAGGTCGATTCGCATAATAGATTTATAGCATTTTTATGAAGTAAAAAATTTATATAAAATCAAAGAGTGAATTTTTGGAAAAAATAAGCTTTGTGTACTATGAAGGCCAGTTAGCTGAGTGCAACAGATGTGTTTTGACATGGGTAGGTCAAAAGGTCAAGCCGCATAATAGATTTATAGCATTTTTGAATAGTAAAAAATGTATATAAAATCAAAGAGTAAGTTTTTGAAAAAAAGAAGCTTTGTGTACTATGTAGGGCAGTTAACTGAGTGCAGCAGATGTGTTTTGACATGGGTTGGTCAAAAGGTCAATTCGCATAATAGATTTATAGCATTTTTGAATAGTAAAAAATTAATATAAAATCAAAGAGTGAGTTTTTTGGAAAAAATAAGCTTTGTGTACTATGTAGGGCAGTTAGCCGAGTGCAACAGATGTGTTTTGACATGGGTAGGTCAAAAGGTGAAGGCACATAATAGATTTATAGCATTTTTGAATAATAAAAAAATAATATAAAATCAAAGAGTACGTTTTTGGACAAAATAAGCTTTGTGTATTATGTAGGGCAGTTAGCTGAGTGCAGCAGATGTGTTTTGACATGGGTAGGTCAAAAGGTCGATTCGCATAATAGATTTATAGCATTTTTATAAAGTAAAAAATTAATATAAAATCAAAGAGTGAGTTTTTGGAAAAAATAAGCTTTGTGTACTATGAAGGCCAGTTAGCTGAGTGCAACAGATGTGTTTTGACATGGGTAGGTCAAAAGGTCAAGCCGCATAATAGATTTATAGCATTTTTTAATAGTAAAAAATGTATATAAAATCAAAGAGTAAGTTTTTGAAAAAAAGAAGCTTTGTGTACTATTAGGGCAGTTAACTGAGTGCAGCAGATGTGTTTTGACATGGGTTGGTCAAAAGGTCAATTCGCATAATAGATTTATAGCATTTTTGAATAGTAAAAAAATAATATAAAATCAAAGAGTGAGTTTTTTGGAAAAAAGAAGCTTTGTGTATTATGTAGGGCAGTTAGCTGAGTGCAACAGATGTGTTTTGACATGGTTAGGTCAAAAGGTCAAGCCGCATAATAGATTTAAAGCATTTAAAGCATTTTTTTTACATTAAAAAATATTTATAAAATCAAAGAATGGATTTTTGGGAAAAAGAAGCTTTGTGTACTATATAGAGCAGTAATCTGAGTTCACCAGATGTGTTTTGACATGGGTAGGTCAAAAGGGCAAGCCGCATAATAGATTTGAAACATTTAACATTAAAAATTGTATAAAATCAAAGAGTAGGTTTTAGGGAAAAAGAAGCTTTGTGTACTAGAAAGGGCAGTAAGCCGAGTTCAGGAGATGTGTTTTAGTATGGGTAAGTCAAAAGGTGAAGCCGCATAATAGATTGAAATCTTTTATCAGCCTAAAAAATTCATAAAATCAAAACATGGGTTTTTGGACAAAAGAAGCTTTGTGTAATATAGGCAGGCCTTGTTTAAACACATTAAAGTTGGTTTGACACAAACTCGACCCTCGTAGTCAGTGCTAAATAGATTTTTCGAATGTGTCGAATATCCAACGTCCAATATAAAACCAACTTTACCACGGTCGATATCCGAGCAGTTCAAAACAGCTGACAAAAAAGTGGTCAACTTCACCCCTCCCTTCCATCAATAGTTCTAAGCCTCGACAACATTTCCTCCCAGCCCCCTCAAATAAAATCAGTGCGCCCTCTATTGTGACCACCATACAGGCTATTGCGTTTCTATTTTGTTGTTATTTCACGTATGGTCTTCTTTCGTTAGTTATAGGCTACATGTAGCGGCATAAAACTCACACAGCCTCCTTGCCCCGCTCTCACACACACACTCACACAATGGAGACTACCCTCCGTGGCCTCACGCATATACGCTGCAAATGAAATGAAATAGCCCGCAACAGGCACTCTCCCTCTCACGCTACACTGTTGCCTTTAAGCAAAACTGATGCCACAGCTGGTCTGGGTTTGCTGAAGTAACCAAGGCTACAGGCTGCATTTATCACAGAAAATCAAGCGACATAGCCAGTAGGCCTAGTCTACACTATTTAGAGACAGGAGCTATTAGCTTTACCGCGACAACAACTGTCACTAGTTCACATCGTCGTAGGCTGCGCCGATGCAGACTAAACGGTAGCACTAAATGATAGCATACTGGAATGTGTTAGAGCTGTAGGTGCACATAGTTGTTAGCGATTGACCAGGTTGCTTTTTCAAATGAAATACGTTTGTTAGGCTAGCCGATTGTCAAAATAGGGAAATCAAAGTGCGTGCCTATACATTACACAATTGTATAGGCACGCAATTACACAACATTAACAATCTTAAATCGCGGAGATAACATTCGTTAGACAGGTAAAGTTATCAGCAGCAACATGCATAAGAGCCTTAATAATGTAAGAACACAGCTGGGTCTCGCGCCCCCCCCCCCCCCCCCCAAATAAACAAAATGCCCCCAATGCCCCCTCTGTCACTGTACTCTGCAGCCGGGTCTGTGCACTACAACCGGCTCATGTAACACAAACCATCTGCTATCAACACTGAAGATAATGAAATAGATTGCAATGTGTGGTCACCGGAGAAAAGGATGAATTATCTTCGCTTACCTTGCCTGAGACTAGCTATGCTAACCTCCTTCCATGTTCTCTGTGGTGTCTTCATCGCTCTTCCACTCTCCATATTTGTTTGTAATGTCCATAAATTCCCACAGAAATCCAGTACACATCAGGCAAATTGTCTTTCGTTGATAAATCCAATGTGACTGAAAGACGTCTGCTCTAAGAAAACGAACTCGCATGGCTAACGGTGCAAAAAACTAGCTGTAGCAACTGCTATGTTGATCACTTTGGCATGATCTGCCTAGCCAACAGGTGGCTTTGTCCTCATTTAATTTTAATGTAATTTCAACTAAACTTTTTAAACTCGACTTAATGAAACGTGCTAAGGTCCATTAAGCACCACAATTATAGCCTACAGAGTCTCAAAAATACAGTATGACAATGCACCGTTCCACATGGGCCTACTCGAAGTCAAAGCAAACCAGTTGTTTCCCACCTAGATTTGCTAGTCATGATCCCATGTAGCCATCAGTCAAATGTAATATACTGCTAAAAAAAACATTTTAAGGGAACACTTCAATCATACACTGGATTGGTACTCTGACACTGTTTTGTTCTGAGCTCAAGTAAAACTTTTGAGGAGAGTATTTTATTTCTCAAGAACTAAGCTTAAATTCTGCGAATGTAGTTGAGAATGGAGAAAAGGATAGAAGGTTTCAAAAAATGTGTTTTGAGCAATGTATATTCTGTGTTTGTTTTATCATAGTTAGGCCTCTGTCATAATGAGTGAAATAATATCTGCCAAACAACTATAGCATATTGCAGTAGTTTGAGTTACAGTTTTAGTTATTATTATGGCCTATTGCCACCAAGACAGTTTTAATCCCATTTCAGCATACAAGCTACTTGTAAGTGTTAGGGCTTAAATACTGATATAAAATGCAGGCATCCATAAAGCAATTTATACGTAGGTCTAATCTTGAGTCTTTGACAACAGACTGGTCCAACCTTTGGCCGAAAATTCATGACTGGGTACCTGTCATCAGTTGGAGTGCATGCAGGAGAGACCAGAATTGGAAATATTTTAAGAGAAGTCCATCACATCAACTGAGACAAAATGTAAGATTTGTGAAAATGTATTTTGTGTGCGTTGCCAAATATGACAGAATTTTTTTTGTCTATATACCATGTAAGTATGAACCAAATATGGTGTCACATTTGTTTGTGTCACTGCCTCTGTAGTTGCTAACAACATGAACAGCTTTTGGGAAAGACACCCCTTTGCTTGTAACCAGTGGTTAACCTTGTAGTTTTTTACCAGTGGATAAATGCATACTTGATTTGACTTTGGTTATTATATTAGTTGGTGACCAATATGTTAACTGTGCCTTTATATAATAGGGTGCTCGGAATCTGAACCCCATCCCTTATCATGCAGAAGGTATGGGCCATAAACTTCACATGGACCAGAACGAGAAGCTCGGCATGTTTGGTACTACACACGTAGTTGCTGTTGATGGCTTCAGCAGCAAAATAGTGGCACATTCCACCATGCCAACTAAGAACAATCTAATTATATATGAAGAGGTCTACAGGTGAATATTGCACTATTTCTTACTGTATGAGAACTAAAAGTGTTTGCTAATAGCTAAAATTAATTTTAATTAGTGCCACATTGCCACCTAGAGGACAACAAGTGCAACAGTGGAAAAAAGAACTACAGCCACATTTATTTATAGCTTACAATTTAATATGCTCAGATTATCAAACATTAACATGGATGTTTTTTTTGTTTTTTTCAGACATGCCATTCTGTCCCATGGAATGTGGGATCAGGTTAGGGTTGACCATGGGCGGGAATTTTATTTGACCCTGTTCATGCAGGAAAACCTGGCCGTACACCGCCATAACATAACCCGTCAACCCTACATCCAGTCCACATCTTCCATGGCAAGTGTGATTCCTTCTATTTAGTCAGGGGCAATTTCCATTAAATTCTTAAATTCTTACATTACAGACGTAAATTATTTTCTTGCGGTCCACAAATGTCACCCGAGGTTCAACTTAGATTTGCATTCTTTTCTTTTCACGTCATCTTTACCACAGAACCTGAAAGTGGAACGTATCTGGCCTGAAGTAAATCAGAGGGTAAACTATCCCCTGAAGGAGGCCTTGGTGCTGCTGTTAGACCAAGAGGCAATTGACATGGAAGACAGTTTTGTTCAATTCTGTGTTTCAAACTTGTTGTGTCAATTGAGCCAGATTGGACTAAACCGTGTGGTGCAGGCCTGGAATGCACACAGGATTCCTGGTATGTCCTTGCAGAGAACAAATTTTCATAATGTGAATAAATAAGATCCTTTATAAAAAAACTAAAAAAATGTGCTGTCTAGGTCGAGGAATACCCAACAATTTAGCTGGTGACGGGTGTCCAGTACGACTGGCCGAACACCTGCTGCCCAGTGCTTCAGTGGCAGCAGACATGTACACTGAGGCTCTGGGAGCCTCACTCACCAGGGAATCAACATTTGGCACAGACCCATTCCGGAATGAACAAGACAGACTCGAAGCCGAAGCAGAAATTGTTGAGGCCTTCCCCGACCTGTCCATCATTTTAGACAACGTAGTAAACAAAAACTTTGCAATTTTCAATGACGCACTTTTTAAAACACTGAATGTTACTGAGAGGTACATGTTTTAATGAAATAAAGAACTTTTAAAGAACACATTTTTTTTTAATTAATGAAATAATGTTACATGTTTATTACTAAAGGATATTTAATAATTTAAGATTTTTACATAACAATTCACTTGCAATTCACTTCACAAACATCACTTCTTAAGAAGACAGGAGCTGAATAACAGCCAAGGCTTCATCTAACCCCACCACTGAATGCCGATGAATGTCAAAAACAGCCCCTCTGCACTTCGGGCAGTAGTCGTGTTCCTCCATCCACCTGTCCACACACGCACTGCATCCTAGCAGGCTTCGGCAGCACTCAGCAAAAATGGGTTCCTTCATCATTTCTGCAATTGTAGAACAAATGTAAAATGCAACAGTAGTATCATAGGCAACTCAGTATAGGGGATATAGGCTAATTTGACATACCTGTACACATTAGACAGCTGAAGGCAGTTTTAATTGCCTCCTTCTGAGTCAGGCTGAGTGGGGGTGTGAGGGTCAGTGGATTGCTGTTGACATAGTCAACCAGCTCTCTTAGCTTTCTGGACACAACTTCCAGATTGTCCTCCACAGACACAGTCTGGTTGCTGTAAAGTATGTGTGAGCACTCATTCAACCAGCACAGTATTGATATCATGCATAACTAGGACTTGTCAAAATCTTTCAGGCATCTACACATACACATATGCTACATACATAAATCGCCAGAAAAACAATGTATAGACTTTGTCTGTTTAGCTAGTACCTTTCTCGCCTTCTTTTGTGGCTTCGCAGCCTCTCAATTTCTGCCTCAGGGACAGCAAAGACCTTTCTGGCATGTTGTCGCCAGAAAGCAGATCCTGTGTTGGGTATCCAGAGAATGTTATTATTATAAAATGACCAGTACAGTATTTTTTTAAAAGGGTATATTAAAAAGGCTAGGTACTGCCCATGGAATGGAAGGGGTGGGATATTCTCAATGCATGTTTAATCCCATCTAAATAGTATAATTTGTGTTTAATAAGCTTTCCTGTCATAATACAGGCTAAAATGTATAGGCAGCTCCCCTGACACATGTTTTAGTCACAGTCTAGATGACCTCAGAGGTCAAACTGAGAATGTCTCCACATCTTAAATTAAAGCTTAGGTCATCAAGAACAAACCCTGAAAGTTGCATGCTTCTTTCATTTTTTGCACAATTATATGTTTAATAGCTTCAGTAATGTGGTCCCTTGGTGAAAGTAATTGCCCCAGGTCTAGTCTGTACCAAATTCCAGCATTATTTTTCCTATGGACAGCACCTGATGAGCTTAGACAATGAGGAAATGGATCAATTGGCTATGGATGTGAAAAAAAGATCATACCTCTTGTGCCATCAGAATCTACAAGTTGATTCCCTTGGCTATCAACCAAAATGAGACTCTCTTGGGCCAAAGCTTCATTGACTTTGGTAGAGATGCTTGGCACCGTGGCCTCAAATTCGGAGAATTTGACTGTGACAGCTCTTGATGTCACCGGTTTTCCGTCAATTATATCTGCAATCAGGATACTCCTGAGAGAAAGAGTAAACAAAAATAGTCCTCTTTGAAATTATCCAAGTGCAAGAGAGTGCTCACATATGGGAGAATGCCATTTTTACAATTCAAATAAAAAATAAAAAAAACCTGGTTGGAAACAAGTGAAATGTGCATAAAAACTCTAATGCGCTATTATATATTAATGCGCTAAGATATTTTATTCGCTAGAGAGGGTGGATTACCCCGATCCGCATAAGGTATAACGTGAATAAAGTTGATGAAAACAGTTAAGACAAAACTCACTTCTGCATCATTTTGGGCCCCGAAGGCCTCGGAGAGATCCCTGCTGCAAATGGAGTGCTGGAGGGGCGCCGGAACGCAAATTGCGCCTGAGGGCTTGCACTTGGCCTGCTGGCCCCATCCTCTTCAGTGGCATCACCATTGACCTCATAATGTCCCCCTGGCACCATTCGGTCTTGGTCAAATATGCCATCCTCTGATGGCAGGAACACCTGATTATGGTCATCCAGTAAAAATATTGATGACTCCTGAACCTATGTTAATAAGAAATAATAGTTAAATAATAAACAGCTTATTATAATATCTCAATCCAACTTCCAAAAACAGAATGGCATGCACGAAAGATCATCATTCTCAGACAAAGAATATGGTATAACTAGAAAATGATATCTCTGGGCCCCAATCACTAGATCAGGGGTGTCAAACTCATATTTGGTAGTGGGTCGGATTTGTTGGAATGAGACCTCGTGGTGGGCCGTCATGGTCATTAACATTTTCTGCATGGGTATCAGAGTGTTATTTGATGATATCACTTATGAGCAAACAAGTACAAATAATGTACTGCTTTCATATAGCCTACTGCTCTTTCTCTCTTGAAATGCCCTATTTCCATGTTAGTTTTCTGTGTCTTCCTTCCTGAGGATGGTTTGTAGTGCTAGGTTATCAATTTATCATATCATAGAGATATTGATTATTACACATTGTTGAAGACAACTGGTACTTTTTCCTAATTTTCCCTTCCTACCTAAAACATCTGGGGGGCCGCATGAAACCTGCAGGCGGGCCTTATGTTTGACACCCCTGCACTAGATCAACCAATCAGAGATTACCACAGCATTTTGGCGCGAATCGCTTCACTATATATACTGATAAGCCTCATCGAATGGCAGGCACTGGATTATGCCTCGCGCTTGTCTCTTCTTCAGAGAACGGTTCGCATTGTCTATGTGAACTGTGATGAATCAACAATCTCCAGCTCTCGTGCTAACCTAATGTCAAGTAGCCTAATGTGTGGAGACGGGGTAGAAACAAACTACACTACAAATCGCGTTGAGGATAACTATTTATTTACCAGCGTTGGGCAAGTTACTTGGTAGTTAAGCTACAGCCCAACACTGTTATTTAGTTAGCGATTAGACTAGTGTGGCCACTATATATTAGGTCAAATGATTAACGACAGATAGGGACGTCCAATGAGACCCTTCAACCAACAAATCACTTTTAGGCTAGGCCTACGTTACCTTATGAAGTCCGTCTATGACAAATCGCGACAACAACAACTAGGCCTATAACAAATAATCTTAGCATCTACCATAAATTGGCTTGAAAAATGAAAGGCGTAAATAAATGAATAGGCTACGCTACGCCACTGCGATATGATCTGTCAGGTAACGTTAGATGGAGTTTGTGAGGGAAAAAAATCAGCTTTTAAACAACAGCAACAAATTAAGTCTTACCTTGAAAATTAGGGAGATTTTCCCTAATGACAGGTCATCTGGCCTGAGATGAAGCCGCTTTGTGCCTCGAAAAAGGAGGTAGCTGTCCATTTCACAAGTTGTATTTGTCTGATGATGACTGACGGACGGAATGAATGAATGAATGACTTCACAGTTGACAGATGGGCTTTAACTTCGCACTCCAGAATGTTTCGGTCATCTCCTAGGCGACCGACCATTGTTTCATTATCCCGTTTTGGATTTCAGAAACAGAAACAGACACTGACAGTTCGAGTTTTTCTGTTTTGTTTTTTTCGTTTTTTCCATTTTGCTTTTAAAACAGAAAAACCAAAAAAACACACCATTATTTGGTTTTTCTGTTTTGGTTTAAAAACCAAATAATGAATGAACGAACCATACACGGATTTCTACTTCACCCTACTCCTCTATTTGACAAGGTAAGTGACATTCAATATTTATTAGAGCAAAATGGAAATTAAACAGATAAATGACAGTAGTTGAGTTTGTATGATTCTAATTTGACCGATTCATTTAGCTACGTGAGGGACGTCCGGACCATTTATCAACAATAAGCTCGTATGGGCTGTTGTGGCTGTAAATAAGTCTAGCTTCTATTGTTTGTCAGTCTAGTTATTAAGTTGATGTGAAGAGTGTTTTTCTTCATAAGCTTTCAAAAACCTGCTAGCTAGCTATGATTCGCTTTTTGGTGAGATGGATAGCTCGCTGGTCCTTGCATGGTGAGAAAATACAAGTGATAGTAGCTAGACTAGTTTACGTTAGCCTTCAGTTGACACCGAACTGTGGCGATGATGGAGTGATAAAAACAATGTAGTTAAAAAGTGTAGTTAAGTTGATCAATATTTTTCTTCATAAACTTGCTATACTACGGCCTTTCGTTCGCTTGGTTGATGCTAACTAGTTACGCTCTTCAGGCGCGCTGAAAGAGGCACTGAGGAAATATGAAGTGATAGAAGCTACAGTTTACACCAAACTGGCGATGATGGAGTGATAAAAATAAGTGTGTTTAAATAAAACTTGATGTGTAGAGATTTAGAAAGAAAAAAAAACTTTCATGAATAACGGCAGTTCGCTTGAAGGTGAAATGAATATCTCTTTGGTCCTCAAGCGCGCTGGGAGAGGCGCTGGAAGATATAAAAGTAGCCTACAAATGACGCCAACACTGGCGATGATGGAGTGTAGCAAAGTGAAGTGCTAGTGAAGTTAAGTAAAAGTTGGTGTGAGACTGTGAGATGGATAGCTGGCTGGTCCTCAGGCGCGTTCTAACGCCAAACATTTAGTTGGCATCTAGTCTCAAAAAAAAGGCTCGAATGAAGCAGTATCAGAACCTTGCGCTAGGTGAAATGGATAGATAGCTAGCTCAATGTCTCAGGCACATTCAGAGTAGCTAGTAGCCCACATTTGTGATATATATCAAAAGTGCAGTTATTTGTTGCTGTCTTTGGTTAGTTATTTGAATCAGTCACAGGTTAAGCTACGAATTTCTACGCTCAAATTAAGGTGCGCTGAGATGGATGCGGTTACTGGGACACACTCATCACAGGAGCGCTCAATTAAGAGCGAATGTGCAGGCAAAAGTTTTGAGCCGAACTGCTAAAATGTTTGTAAACTACAGTGTGGTCTAATTTATGTCTTTATGCAGATGTCGGCGTTTGTCCTGTTTAATGGCAGCAAGAGGGTCACTCTAAGACCAGAGGACATGACGGCTGAGAAGTTAAGCGTCATTTTTCAGGTATTTAAAAATGGCATTGATGTGCGTCAGGGAAGTGAATATAAAATTGCTTATTTTTTAGCTTGTTTATACCTTACCAATTAGGGTGTGTCAGTGTGTGTGTGTGTGTGTGACCATTATCTCTCCCTCAAACACACAGGTCCAAAAAGAGAGCGTGTATCTCACGGATGATGCCAATGTAGCGATTTTTCCAGAAGAACAAGGGTCCTTCTTCTGCTTGGACCTCCAACATCGGGGGCACTATGAAGTGCATGGAGACAGGAGTGGAGCCATAGACCCTCCTGCCCCAGACCCTCCTGCCCCATCTGTCCGCTTCGCTTTCCAGCGCCCACATGCTGCCAGTGCTGCCTCTTCCAGTCGGTCAGTGACCAAGGCGTTCCAAAGGTAATCAAAGAAAACTTTTAGTTTTTCACTAACCTAAAATGTATCAAACCCAATCACCGACATATACACAGTGGCACCAAAAATGATTTGACCCTCTCATGAAATGTATTTTTTTGTTTGTTAAAGTAAAACTCACACACTGTGAAAGATTTTAAGATAAATCAAGCCAACCAGAACAATTCCAGTAGGTCAACTGTAGTAAGATGTTTCTAAACATATTTTAAAATAAAGGGGTAGCCTATAGAAAATTAGCCTGACTCCTTGCTTCGCATTTGCTCGGCATATCCATCTGGGAACATTCCGTTGAAGAACTTTTGGGACGGGGTGAAAATACTGGTTAGCTGATTGGATAAACCATGTGTCTATCACCACCTATGTTGGTGATAGACGGGCCAAATCAACCAATCAGGGGGTCGTTTCTAGAAAGCGTCGTTTGCTAACTTGCGTCGCAACCTCGGTAGTACGCTCCATCGTTCTTGGATTTGGTGTTTCTAGAAAGGGTAGTTCGAACTCTCAATCGCAAACAAGGACGCAAAGTTTGGTCGTTTGAACTACTGCCCCTAGGCAGATTATAATACTAAAAGCAAGGCAATACTCGAATTAACATAAATAGCAAGAATGAGCCAAGTAGGGGAGTCAGTGTCTGAATCAAAATTAAGCTAGTATTATAATCTTCATAGACTCTTACAACAGCAGCGATAAATGGTGTAGTGGCTAGAGCAGAAGACTTGTGTCGTTCCTTGGTAGTTCCTGTTGGTGTCCGGAGCGCCTAACCAAAAATCACAACCGCCTAACCAAAATTTGCGAAGTGGATGTTTATCTCGTGACTCAATGATTGATCTATATTGTAGCTTAATTTTGATTAAGACACCTACTCCCCTACTTGGCTCATTCTTGCTATTTATGTTAATTCAAGTATTGCCTTGCTTTTAGTATTATAATCTTCACAGTCCCTTACATCAGCAGTGATAAATAGTGTAGTGGCTAAAGCAGATGACTTATTATCCCAACGTTGTAGGTTCGATTTTCTTATGATGTGAGATTGTCCTCTTGCTTCTCGCTACCTGCAGGTGAACTAGTGTGACATTCAATTGTTTTTGACTGATGTATTGTAGGCCTACCTATGGTCTCTCGATGTAGAGTAACTATATACATAAATATGTATGGTCAAAACCTATTGTGTCTCGTAGGCCTACTCTTAGTCAGAGATGAAAAGAAGACATAGGACGCGAACTCCGGCCGAGCGCTCAGTGCACTGACGCGCTACCGTTAAGCCACGAGACAGTTGATATGCTATGGGATACCCAGACATTTGTCCAAGCTATATATTTTTTCCAACATAGATATTTAACACAAATAATGACTCATATTGGTCTGCTTAAATTAACTGTTTTATATGCTTGCAATAGGTTTAGGTTTTGGCTGATGGCAATGACAATGCCAGCATAAATCACTCGGTTTAGATTAGAAAAGTGTCGACATAGGCCGTGACAGAACATTTCTAGGGGGTGGGGTATTATACGTTGCCACTGTTTCCACCAATGATATGTATCGCTGCATCATCAACAACGTTGTTGGAACTACGGTGTTCGAACGTCGGAGGTAGTGAATTGCGACACAGGCACGATGCTTTCTGGAAACAGGTGTAACAGTGTCGTTGTTTGGTCGCAAGTTGCGTCGTACCATGGTGGTTGAGCAACGTCGTTGCTAACTTTTCTAGAAACGACCCCCTGAAAAGCAATTGCCTACCTTGTTCTTGCCCATCTGAAATAACTCCTAGGCTAGGCTTCTTGTTTCATCACATCTAAACCTACCTCAAAACCAACGCTGATTGGCCCTTCGTTTGGCGAACACTCCACATTTTCTCCATCGCAAATAGCCAGACTAATCTGGGAGTAAAGTAAAATGGAGCTCGCAAGATTAGGATGGTCTTACAAGGCTAACAGAAAATAGCCATACAGTATGATATTTTTTTTGCTGTTGTAAGACGCTATGATCTATGTTCAGGAATGTCTTCATTGGTGAAGTGCTGGAGGGGAAGCTGGAGACCAGTAAAATGGTGACGGTCCGGTTTGGGGAATTTGAGGCCTGTGTGCCGTCAATTCTGGCCAAAGTCAGGGAGGCCCTTGGAGAGCAGGAAACCATGATTCTGACGGACAGTCAAGGAAATTAGATCCTTGACTCTGAGGGCACCAGGGGTGAATATGAGTCCATTCAAATAATTTTACCTACACCTACAATTGTTTTTGAAGATGTTAATACTTATCACATTCTGGTATTTGTCATTCTCATTGCAGGATCATGGTTTTGGAAACAAAATTCCAGGAAGGTGTTTGCCGTGCCGGAGAATCAGTTGGGTCATCTACAGGCCAACAAGAGGAAGAGACTTAGGTAGCTGGACCATACTGATCGTTTTTATGTGTAGCGAAAGGCCCCAAAGAAAGCATCAGTCATCTCCTTTGGGCTGACTTGTGGAATTTCTAAATGTGAATTAAAAATGTTTTTCAGTCGGCGCGACGAAACTGCCTCTGTGATTGCTGAGATAGAGGAGGTGGTTGAGGCAGCCCAGGAACTGAAGGAGGTGACGAAGGTCATCAAGGAGTTGAGTGGCGCGTCTGCACGGTCAACTGTCCTGGTGTTGGCCGAACCAGAAGTGACAACCATAAGGGCGGCATTTGGTTGTCTCATCTGCAAAGGTTGGTGATGTTTTTGTGCCTTTCTCACTCATTCAGGGAATGAGATATATGATTCAACTGTTGGACTCCAAGACTACTTTTGGACTCCAACACTCAGTTCTACAATACAGTACTACAGTTCCACATGAAAGTTTGTGAAAACCTTAGAATTATTTGGTTTTCTGCAAAAATGCGTCACTAAATCTGATCTCATCTTCTAACTCACCAGTATGACCAAACACAATGTGCGGAAGCTAATTGTGCAAAAGGAATTCTTGTCTGTCATATCTTTGTTCAAAACATTCATAAAACATCCAAAGTGCCAGTGGCAAAAATAAGTGAACCCTTGGAATTAATTACTGTTTAAGCCTCATTTGACAGTAATAGTCTCAACCAAGTGCCCGTTAACTGTGAATCAGATAATGAACAATGCCCAAGTGGTATTTCTTTCTTTAATTCAGCCATATATTTAGGATGTCTGGTGTGAGTAGTCTTAAGGTTCATTCCATTCCATTCTGTATCGCTATTGAGGTCTGGGCTAGGACTGGGCCTCTCAGAAACGTTGATGTTCTTTATTTAAAGCAATTATGGATCCTCCCTGTCATTATCGTGTTGTCATATAAATGCACTTGGTGCAAAAAGTATCCTACCCTAAAAAAAGAGTCCTGTGAATAAATAAAACGAATAAAACAAATTATTCAATGTCTTTCACAGGTCTTGCTGTTAGACCAGTGTTTGCCACATGCTGCAGGAGCATTATTGGGTGCCAGAGGTGTGTCCGTGTGTGGACACAAGAAAGACCTTCATGTCCAAAGTGCCGGGCAGATGCAGTGGAGAGCTGCAGCCATGAGGTAGCAGGGCTGTCAGAGGCGTTGGCCCCGTTTGAAAAACTATTTTAATAAATTCAGTTAAATTCAAGTTATTGTCTAATTTGCTTTTTTTGTCTAATTTGCATTACATGTAATGTTTTCACAAAAGCATTCTGTTTCCCTTTGATTCGGTGAAAAATTAAAGCAACACCAAAGAACTTTCCCTCTGTCGCACACACGCTATTTGTTTATCCAGCACCGGCTTTGCAAATAACAATATCCACAGACAAGGTAGAATATTTTGCATGACTTACGAAGTATGATGTATTGCGACATCAGATGCAAGTGAAATTTGTAGTTTCTTATGTCTCATTCCATCGAACTACAGATCCGCTACCCGATCTGGCAAACTTACATAGTGCGGTTATAGCCGATAGAGGGCCGCGAAGCGAATGCAGAATTGCCGTTCACCCTGTTACAAGTTGATGAACCACTGAAACAATTTTGGAAACATTATTTTAAGTTATAAAAAACTCTTTGGTGTTGCTTTAACTGTAAGATAACAATCGCAATATTGAGATTATGATTATGAAATGTTAGGTATATGTAGTATAAAAGAAGACATGTCATCGTATTGCATTCAAACCAGCAGGGATGCTGAAACTAAGCACACATGGGACAAAGAACAGGTACTATGTACTTAATTAATTGTGGCGAGACATAAGGAAATTGAAACAGATCCACTTAGGGAAAAAAAATGCATTTATTGATTTCATGCAAACCTATTTGTTGCATTGATGAGGCACAACAGCGCGTCTTGAAAAAGACTGAGGTCATTATTGACCGCCCTGTCAAAGAGGACTGTTATGTCTGGGTATTCTTGCAAGAACACCTGCTCTGCCTGCTGTCGGTCTTCTTCTGAGGAAAAGGGGTCCGTCCCAAAGGCTGACGCCCAACTCAGGGAGGCTCATAACTCGTCCTCATACATTCTTGCAGCCTCTGCCGCACTGGGGAGGAGCTCCATGGATATCCTTTGTGGACAACCACCAGCTGCAAGCGTGTTTGGTATTCCTCTGCCTAAAAGTCATGTGGGTAAAGAATCTTCAGTTTCACACATAATCAAGTGCTCCAAAGCAATAATTGCAAGTGTCCTACCTGGTATTCTGTGGGCATTCCAGGACTGCACTGCTCTCTCAAGTCCAATTTGGCTCACTTGACACGTGAGGTTGGAGACACAGTATTTGGTGTTGTTGTCCTGCATGTCAAGACTGTCCGTATCAACTAGGTCGACCAGGGCTCTTTTTAATGGATAGTTCACCCTGGTGTTCACTTCGGGCCAAATTCGTTCCACACGGAGATTCTGTTTAACAGAAGTGAAGCGGTGGGCCAAAAAAAACATTTTAAGTATTGTGATGTCTTTTCCTCTTTTTTTTTTTTTTTAAAGAAAAATACCTTTGATGATGTTGTTTGTTTGTATGGTAGCCTATTGGTGTTGAATCGGTGCTGGGACAGTTTCTCTTGAACGTAAAGAGACAAGAAGAATTCCCTTCCGTGGTCCACTCTGATTTGGTCCCACATACCATTGCTGGCAACAGCTGCTCTGTAATACAATAAAATTAACTTGTATTATACCAGTGTTGGGCAGTAGCTTCACTACGTGTAGCTTGGTGGTAGCTTCACTATTTCCAGAATCAAGTAACTTTTTAGTAGCTTAACTCCTTTATTGATCAAGTAGCTTGACCACACAAGCTACAATTTTCTGGAGTACTTCTGTGGGTAAACACAGCGCAGCCATTCGTAGTAAAGAAAATATCCCTGATATACTTCCATTAGTTGGCCTATATTTGGAATGGAAACTTCTTATTAATCACAGATTCAATCCAGAATTTAACACACACACACACACATGTGCATGACATTTGGTTCAACTTAAACATGTGTGTCATGTAAAATTAGCGCAACTTAAAGTAGCTTCCTATGTACAGAACTACTTTTGCTGTGTTTGTGTAACTTGGCTTGCTACATTTGACTGGGTGGTAGCTTTTGTGTAGCGAAGCTTTATTTATGGCAGAGTAACTGATAGCATAGCTCACTACAATTTCCAAGTAGCTTGCCCAACACTGCATTTACCTGTACACTTCATTGTAAATGACCAGGTTGTTCTTCACTGGCATTGTAACATTGGCTACAATTTTGCTGCTGAAGCCATCAACAGCCAAAACATGTGTGACACCAAACATCCCCAGCTTCTCGTTTTGGTCCATGTGAAGCTTATGTCCCATGTATTCCGCATGGTATGGAATAGGATTTAGATTGCGTGCTCCCTAAAACAAAGAACATACAAATTTAACTAAAATACTGTAGGCCTAATCATGAAAATACTTTGCAAGCACATGGCATGTCTGGTTCTGTGTAACTGGCATATACTTAGTATTGATCAAATATAGCACAGGATATCATACGACAGCCGATGATGACCTTTTGTTAAAACTGTTTTGTCACTGAGTTTTTGTCTATATTAATCTTACCTGACGACGCAAGATATTATATGGCTGATGCACCTCCCTTAGTATCCTCCCGACACGTCCTTCGCCTGCCCTGATGCCCAGAGTTGACAGGTATCCAGTCATAAATTTACGTCCGTAAGACGGGCCCGTCTGTGAGGGGTGGGGTAGAAGAGTGAGGTTATGTTAAGGATTCACAATGATAGTGTGTATGTGTGTGACAGGGAGGGTAGTTCCATCTTATGTTTATGTAATTTACAGTATACACCTGTAATTCATTATTTAGGGGGGAAAAAATGCTGATTTAAGTTTACATTGGGGCCAATGTGTGTAAGTTCAGATGGACTACTGTATGTACAGTAGGCTACCTATTTCTCTTTAATACCCCAGTACTGAAATCCCTGGTTCCTATTAAATTACAGGATTGATTTTAAAGCTAAATCACTTCATGGGATGAGGCCAAAGAAACATCTTATGTTTTAGCAATTTTACTCAGATTTCTCAGATCACAGCAGAAACATCTGCACAACATACTGATCTACTTGAGTCATGTCGCTTTGCATTGAGTGAACCAGCTGTGTCAACTAACATCGTAGAGTTTTGAGTAAAAAGACAAAGCCAACGTGTTTACAACATGACCAGAAGCCTTGGAGTTTGTCAGATTGTAGATGACTAGTTGCTAGGTAACGTTAAACAAATCTGACAGGTAGATAGCTAGACTAGCTATCCTTGCTAGCCCCCACTGTCACTACGTAGCTACTGTAGCTCGCAGCTTGCTCGCTTTACTCAGGGTTGATAGCGAAATAAATACATGTAGATAGATCCAAAGTCGCTGTCTAACTTTAGACTTTAGCTACACAAAATAGTTAAAATACAAACATACCTGGTTAATGGCAGACAACACCTCGCATCCCAAGCTCTCGTCTGAGACGAAGTTTCTCCTTCGGAGATTGTGCTCTGAACAAAACCTTCTCACTGTCATTAATGAGCAGCTTTGTGCACCGATTCGCTGTAGCTCAGTGGCAATTTCAGAATGGGTTTTCCCACTCTCAAACCGTTCTGTGATAAACTCTGTGTATTCCTGAAGAGCCATTTTACCGTTCTTTCAGTTTGTTGTCAGTCAGCACAGCTGGTGGTCTTCCTCACCTTGGCAACCAAGTTCCAAAAGAGACGTGCCCCCATGGCAAAACGAAAAAGAATGGGCAGATACCGTAATCCAAAATTTAGAATTTTCATTTAGGTGGAGAATCGAAAAATGAAAAAACGACCCGTTATCCGTTTTTTCCAATTTGGTTTTTAAAACGGGAAACGAAAAAATAAGTGGTTTCTCGTTTTTTTCTCTTTGGTTTCACTACTAAAAACGAATGAACGGAAAGTACACGGATTCTTATGTGTCTGTAAGCATGGGACTCCCCTAGCAAAATGAGGTCTGGTGGTATTTGGACAGCATAAACATTTAGCACGGCATATTTATTTGCGTTAAGTTCCTCTTAATATCAAGTCTGGAGAAAAAACAACTTTTAAATGTTTTTTTCGGCTGGCTGCGTGATTGCAAGATAGTTTTGAAGTTGACGTGTTACAATGAAGAGTATACCCTTCTACTGTAAACATTTCATAGGAAAACACTCTTTCATTGACCTTGAGATATCTACGTATGCTCATAACATTCTCTTACAGATTTGCCCAATTATGATTATGAAAGTGTCTGGGATAAGTATAAGTATACTCTTTTGATCCCGTTGGTCTCTGCATTCATCACAATCCATGAACTAGTGAAACACACACAGCACACAGTGAGATGAAGCACACATTAATCCCGAAGCAGTGAGCTGCCTGCTACAGCGGTGCTCGGGGTGCAGTGAGGGGTTCAGCCGTGGATGTGGGCATGGGAGAGCAGTGCTCAACCACTTCCCCCACCCACATTGTCCTACTGGTCGGGGATCGAACCTGCAACCCTTTGGTTACAAGCCCGAAGCCCTAAACAGTAGGCCACGGCTCCCCTATTGCTGCTGTGTATTCAAGGTATCTATATCTTATACAAATGATATGAATTACCAGAGATGCCATTGATGTTCAGATTCAGTCAATATAGTCAATATAGTCACATCTATACTTATGTTGAACATAGAAGGGCATAAAAACATACAAATTACAGACTACAGTAGTAAAATTACAAATCAGTCAATGCATTGTCATGACAATGACACTGTTGCAACAAAGTTGAATTTAGGAACAGTATTTGAAAGAAATACACTTTCTGGGAGCATGAAGAACATCTCTTTGTGACACTTTCCACTACATAAACAAACATGTGTTCCTAAGGCATTTCCGGTGTCACAAACATTGAGCTAATGGTAACTTGGGGACAAAAATGTTTTAAATTAGATATTTTGTAGCGCATTGCGCTAAAGTCCTGCATCTGCATTGATCTTGAATGTTTTAATCGGAAACCCAGGAACACAATAACGGGTCTATAGCAAAGTCCTTTGAGGCAAGTCCCTCCACTCGGTGGCCATATTGCAATGCTTTTTGGGCACTCGTCGGGCATCCATTTCGGCAGAAATGCGCGTGCGCAAGGCTTCACGACACCAATCTTGCTCCAGTGGCGAGATCACAACACATGATTGGCACGATGTCTTCACAACACACCATATGATTGGCTCAATGTATTCACATCACACCACATGATTGGCTCAATGTATTCACATGTCGACGTTTTGCCGAGGAAGGGGTGGGATATGTGTAGACAACGGCCATATTGGCGTGACAAACTAGCCCCATGCATTTCTATGGAGTATTTTTTGAGTGCTGTGTCTCCACATTAGAAAGTCTCTGGTTTCGTTGAGAGGTGGTAGTGGTGTTTGGCACTATGACCCTATCTCGCCTGCAAATTAAATCGGTGCAAAACTGGCCGCCACGCTTACACACTGACAGTGTACTGTAAGTGTGGCCTTACTTGCATACTCATGTACTTTCTCACTCATTTTTACTGACTTGCACTAGAAGAAATTGCAATAAAGATTTTTTTTTTTAATCTTGGTGATAAGTTTATTCACCAGTGTTTTGTTTGCTTTATACCTAAAGCTTTTTTCTTTGAAATCAGCCCTGAATGGGAAGATGCCAGAACTAAGACTGGCAATGTCCAGGACAGGGGCGATTCTAGACCTAGAGCTTTGCTGGGGCACAGGCCCCCAACTCCCAATACATTAAAAAAAAAATAATAATAACTGTGCGCGCAATATGAATAAATGGCTAGCCTGATTTGGACCATCACATATCTCCCCTAGGTCACAGACATCCTCCTCCATACTCTGAATAGTTTTACGCCTAGCCCCCATCATGTCCTCATCCGTTTCTTGCCTGTCTCTCCTCCTCCTCCTGCCTGGTATTGGACTGCCCAGCCTGTGCTCTTTCTCCCCTCTCTTCGACCTTCTCCTCCTCCTCCTCCTCCAGCACTCTCTCCCTCAATTGTTGTAGCAGCCACTATCCAGCAACATCCAAACACATAGGCATAAGTAGGCCTATACTCACATGCATTAATTTGTGACAACCAGTGTACAAAACCCAGCCCTGGCCAGATGGAGATACTAGCCCGAATAGGCAGACATGCTGTCTCCCTCGGCCCATGTTATCACTGATGTTCCTCGGATGTTCCTAAACATCAGGCTGTATGACCTTCCTGCTGGTACACAGGCCTAAGGCACAGTTATGTACAATAATATGAACCTCTCCCTGTTGTATACTACACACAGAAGTAACATATGAACACATCAGAATACAGTAAGAATACCCCAGAATTCTACAATAGGCTTTCCTACTAACACAAGGGAAGCTTATTTTTAGTCAAAAGTGAGATATACTTCCCTCCCAGGCAAGGGTCCTATATACATCCTGGCAATACTGCAGTTCTTTGTAGCTTAAATAGCCTACTAAAGCCTTCATACTGACTTTTGGTGATAATTTGCAAATGTAACCTATAATAATCTACACAGATGGCTATTCTGATTCTGTGTATTATTATAGGCTACATTTGCAAATGCAACAAACTTATTTAAGTTTGCCATTAAACCATTAAATCACAGCACTGGCTATTACCAGCATAAATGTTAATGTTACCGTTAATGTGGGCAAAATTATCATACCTCCCTCATCCTCCTCACTGTTCCTCTCCCTCTGTTCAGGAAGAATTTTCTGATGTCCATCTCTGAATAGTCAGAAGGCTGTGTTTAGTTTTACAGTAGGACAGCTTCACAAACAGTATAGGCTACTTTTACAGGAGTCTCTAGTCTACAGAGACTATACAGAGACGTATAAATCCTTATTAATTGTCCGCATGTGTGCATGCAGCCTACGCATGGTGTGAGTGTGTGTGTGAGGGAGAGAGCACAAGCTGGTAAACTGTTGCTAAATTTAGGCTACAATGACGCTAAGCATTGAAAAACAGATGCTAGTTATGTTATGTTACCCTAACACTCTCTAACAGCGATCAACTTGTAATTTTTTCTGTCAAACAAGTTGTGAATTTGTTGTAACATTAAACAGGGGACGACTTACTCTATGCTCAAAGTGATTCCACAATCCACAGTGTATGTGTGTGCAGTACAACGAAACACTCGGAAGAATCATGTGAACGATTTTCATTGGTTGTTGCGTTCAATCTTATAGCTACAGAGGTGCTATTTCCTGATTGGCTATTATGGCCCCTTTCTTTATTCCTTGGTTTTTTTTTTATTATTGGCTGGTAAGTGACAGACTCGAGCCATGATTAAAGCAGGCACGGAGATGCGCTCATGAATGCCGCTAGAATTTTACTGGGGCACTGGAGACTTTTACTAAGGCACGTGCCCCAGTGATTAAGGTCTAGTGACGCCCCTGGTCCAGGAAAAATGTTAATTAAATATGAGTGTGTTTCCCCAAATGGTGGCAAGTTTTAAAATGTTTCAATGTTTTTTTTTCTTAAAAGAAATGGAAAATGTGTTAAGAAAAAAAAAATAATGCAGTGAAGTTTGTATTTGAAAAGACTTGGAATTGTGTGTTCTATGTAATGCGTACAAGTATACTGTATATGCAGGCTGTATAAGAAACATAGTACCACTAATATAAGTGAATGTACATGGTGTCATCATATTAGATGAATTTGTATCCCTAATGTAAGTGAAAGTATGTACTATGGAAATAAGTACATGGCTCCTTCATTGAGGAAAGGGAGGAACACCCTCCCTAAAATGTCAAAGAAAAATAAAAAATATATAAAGTGAATTACTAATTTGATAAATTACTGTTAATATTACTATTTTTAACACTTTGAATGAACAAAATCGTTCCCCTAGGTCGAAATGCCAACAGCACCCCCTATCGCTATTGAAAATTACTGCATGGAGGAGCTTCCTCCTCAAGTCCCTCATTGAAGTCCATTATAAACGCCTCGGACCCCAGCGGCTCGTGAATCACGTCGTTTTCAATGGCCAAGGGAGGAAGCTCCTCCGTACAGTAATTTTCAATTGCGATAGGGGGTGCTGTTTTTAGCGGCAACGGTTCAAGAACGTTATCTGCAGTCTACGAATCTTATGTTGAACGGAAAGCTTGTTTGTTGTTTGCTCGTGAAATAAACTGTACAATGGAATCAGAGGACAATCTCAAATATGTTATACATTCAAATACACTGCGAATACACTGATGTATGATGAATGTTTATCAAAGCAGGAAGACCAGCTCCAAAAATTCATATTCCAAAACAAGATGGTAAGGCTAGTGTAGGCTACTGAATGCTACATAGTCAGACAAATAGGCTACTCATGGCTAACTGGTAACGTTAGCACAGAAAACAATCAGCCATAGCCTACTGCTGGCCTGTCACATACGTGGACAGTTCACTTGGTGATAAAACATTTTTGGATAGTTATGAGTTGTTATAATCATCCAAGTTATGCCTTAACTAAACAATTATTAAATAAGGTTCTTGTTGTTATGCTCTTGTTTTCACCGTTCTAAATGTATCTTTGGATGGTAACATTGTTAATGAGGGTGGGTTGCACCAACAAGGATTAAGTCTTAACCTGGATTAAATCAAGGTTTATCCATTAATCCAGTTGCACCAAACTTTAAATCTAGTTTAAAAGTAATCAAGATTACATTTAAACCATCCTTTTAATCTTTGCTTAGAAATTAATATAAACCTGGATTAATTTTAACCCTGTTGCTCAACTGCTTTAAACTCAGATTTAAATTTCAGTTAGGGATTCATTTTAAACCTACTGCTGAGGTGGTTTACATTTCTGAAATGGCTGCATATATCAGATGGTTTGAAGAAAATAGAGTCCCACGAAGGAAAATTAGAGACCGTCTCAACCCAATGGAGTTTTATGATGATGAGGAATTTTCAAAGAGGTACCGTTTTAACAAGGAATCTGTCCTAAGGTTAAATGAAAAAACCATGTACGCAATCAAACATGGCAGTGACCGGAATGCAGCTATACCACCTTTGCTCCAACTACTGATAGCCCTGCGGTTTTATGCTACCGGTTGCTTCCAGATGGTGGATGGGGACCTTTTTGGAGTGCATAAATCAACCGTGAGTAGGATTGTTGAAAGGGTATCAGAAGCCATTGCAGCTTTAAAAGACCAGTATGTCAGATTTGGCCCAACAGGAGAAACATCAGCTGTTTTTTATAGAAGAGCTGGTTTTCCTGGAGTGCTGGGAGCAATTGACTGCACTCATATCCCCATTAAAAACCCTGGTGGAGAAAATGGTGAGCTTTTTCGCAAAAGAAAGGGCTACTTCTCTATTAATGTTCAGGTTGTGTGTGATGAGAAGGCCCTTATCACCAACATTGTAGCCCGGTGGCCAGGATCAACTCACGACAGCAGGATCTTTGATAATAGCCACCTCTGTGCTCTAATGGAGAGAAATGCATTTCAAGGCCACCTAGTAGGTGACAACGGATATCCCTGTCGCACATACTTGATGACGCCTCTTTTAAACCCTCAAACACCAGCGGAGAGACGATACAATGCCAGCCACATTGAAGCAAGAGGTCTTGTGGAGAGAGTGTTTGGAGTTTGGAAACGAAGGTTTCCTTGCTTACATGATGGACTTTGAACAAAGCTAGAGACAACATTAAAAGTCATTGTGGCAGTAGCAGTGCTGTACAATTTCGGAAAGAGAGTTGGAGATGAGCTGCCAGAGGAGGCTGAAGAGGATCCCCATGAGGACCGTGCACATGGCCAAGAGGAGCATGCCACGGCTAATGGAAATGCTGTTCGAAGAACCTTGATAGATAACCATTTCACTGCATAGTTAAGGTGTGTATGATCAGGTTTATAATAAATCTATGTTCATATAACATATATAATCTTAAAATAATCATGTGCATATTCAAGCAGTTTAATGCAATAGTAGTACAGTGTTAACTTTATGTTCTTGTGTGTTCTTTTTGTTTAGGTCATGGGATTCAGCACTCATGTAGCCACCTATGCAGCCTACCTGCCTCTTACAAACATTTGCAGCCCAGCCACCTAACCACCTGCTGGCTGATATGCAGACATCTATTGTTTTCATTTATTACTGACCATTGATTAAAGACAGGAATCTGTCTACGAAGTCTAAAGAGAGAGTTACATGTTTTTTTTTTCACCTTAAAAATATGCTCTGATATGGTTGCCTTCATTTCACTGCAATTAATATAAGAACAGAGGTGTAGTATATTGAAATGCACAGAGTAATTAGAACTGTTCAATCAATAAAAATATTTAATTATTTTAAACAGGTCAGATAAATAAATAAAACAACACATTCTCAATTGATATACATAGGCCTACACTTCATTGAAAAGCATCTCCACTGGTTGTAAACCTGTCTTGAGTGTATCTTTTTGAAGCTGCAGTACTTCCTTCTGTAAAACAAGCACTTCTCTCTGCAATATTGCATTTTTAATTTGAATCATATTTTTCTCTTTCTCCAATTTCAATACTTCAAAATGATATTCAGTTAAGTCTCTCTTATGCCTCTTGCTGTTTGAGGGGCTGATTGGAGCTGAACAGACTGATTTCGGGGACAGGGTTGGTCCCTCGCAGATACTTTGTGTCATGATGGCAGGAGCAGAGAGGGCAGGCATCGTATCTCCATCATTGAGTTCTGAAATACAAACACGTTTGAAACTTAACAGTTTGGTACGGCACAATAAATAAATGAAGAAAACGTTAGCTGTAGCCTAGGCTACTGTTAGATGTAACGTCAGGTGGCGACACAGATGAAACATTGTTACACTGAACTAGCCTAGCCTAGTCAAAGTTACAGTTAGGTCTAACGTTACATTTGCGTAGCCAAAACGTTAGGCTAAATTAGGCTACATCGTTAACGTTAAGCACACACATTAAACATAACGTTATTTCGCAAGCTATGTATGCCTACAGCTACATTTGCTAAAACGGTAGCATTAGCCTACAATTATTATATGATAATAATAACGTTACATAGTTGTGTGAACAAGCTCGGCGACTCACCTTCGAAGCTGGATGTTGCTAGCACTGGCTGATCAGCAATGGCATCGTCGTCAAAGGGATTTGGCAAGGGGGTTATTTGCTGTGGAATCATCTGGACTATCTTTGCTGACAACACATCCATTTATCCAGATGGGGGGCCTCCTCCGGTGAGAAAAGTGTCCCTTCTTTCCTTGGCATCGTCTTTTTTCGCCTTTGCTTTCAGGTTTTTCCAGCAGGCTTTTAGCTGCTAGGTTGTTCACATTACGCTTGTCCTTGATCCCCACAGAGCCATTGAAACTTGTGCAGAGCTTGACCCATGCCTCTTCTTTTTTTGTCAGAGTGTAATTATCGGTTCGTTTGTCTTCAATTATTTTTGCGTGTTGTTCCATTAATTGATATAATAAGTGTTTTTCGTGAGTTGTGAAATTTGAGCTCCGTACTCGCTGCGACATTTTCCTTAGGACAGGCGTTAACGTTAGTCCATAGAACGTTTTAAATATTTAAAATGTATGCGATCTTTGGCTTCGCGAGCGTTTGCTTGCTACTTATGAGACCGTTTACAAAAGTAGGCTTATGATTCAAGAGAATAGCCTAAAATTGTCGCTCGCTTATGTACACTGATCCATCATGGCGGACTATAATCACCGATCAAGGTTTTAATCGCAGGTTAAGGTTTTAATCGTGGATTTAAATCATGCTTAAAATTAAGTGGTGCAACATAGCTTGAATTAAATTTAAACCTAGATTTACAAAACCTTGATTAGGCCTAAACCAAGATTAATTTAATCCTTGTTGGTGCAACCCACCCTGAATGTTTCAGACCATGATGCATTCCTTTAATGACGTCTTCAATAACATTTGCCTTTCGAGTATGCTTTCATAAATTCCCACTTAGCTATTACAACCTGTCTTTAAATTATAGGGATTTGGCTTTTAACCATAGCATGTTACAAATAACCACATTTAAGGTCTATTTTTTATGGTAAATAGTTACATGGTTTTATAAAACAAGTGTTTATTTTTATTATTATAGACTTTTCTGCCAATGTAGGCTATTACACTGAGCCAAACCTCCAGACTTTCCGTAATTTTGCACATCTGGAAAACAGTATTTCATAACTAGACCTACATATCTTCCCTGACTTCCCAGACCTATATTTACATTTATTTACATTTACATTTATTAATTTAGCACTATTATCCAAAGTGACTTATATATTTAAATTATATTACAAAGTCCATTGTGCCCCCCCCCCCCCCCCGAGAATGTCAGAACAGCATTTATTGCACAACATTGCCAGTTAAAATGCTACACAGTACATACTGCTGCTATAAATGTGTCTGGGTAGGCGGCCTACATACTCTGTTGTTCACATATGCCACCAACACCCTCACAACCTCACATTTGCCACTAACGCCAATCAAGCAGACATTCCTTCCTCCGTTATTTTTTTAACCACCAGCCGCCACTGACATATATGCATGTATACTAGGGCTGTCAATCGATTAAAAAAAATAATCTAATAAATGACATACTCTGTGATTAATTAATCTAAATGAATCACATATATAATATTTGCTGTGAAATTATTTTAAATATTTAAATTCAAATGAATCATTGAATAATCAGCATTAGTGACATTAAAGTTCAAAAACTCTTTTATTATTATTTTCACTGTTCAAATAATTGCCATAATAATCTATGATATGACCTAATATGCTGAGGAAATAAATTCAAAAGTGTTTCGGGAAGTTTTTTTTTCCACATACAAGGCATTTCATTGCCGAGGACTTTATTTTCAACATTTTATTTTTTATCAACACCATCAGGCCATTTTTTAAAAGTAAATGTTCCAATCAATGATCCAGGCAGCACGTTTTCTTCTCTCTCCTTCATTTTACAGTCTAATTTTTACTGACAAGAATGGCTCAGGGTCAAAGGTCATACAGAATCGATTAATCTGCACTAAATTTTTTAATCAGTTATTTTTTCTCAAATTAATTAATCGAAATTTAATCAGTTATTTTGACAGCCCTAATGTATACATATATGCGTCTTACATATTTCACATTTATGTGCATATATGGGAAAATATATGGCACTTACATGAAAACGGCCATTTTTGCTATATGTGTATGTGTTTTACATATATGAATTTTGCATATATTGTCATATAGGCAGCAGGCATACTGTACATGGGCACAATGTAATTTACATATATTACATTTCTGTATTAATACTCCAACTCTCCACAAAAAAGCAGGTGTATAGAGAGCCGAAGTCACACTCCTTCCGTTAGCCACCATGGGACCTATCTTTCAAAAAATTTTGAACGGCAGTCTATGGTGAAAAATTAATTATTTTCTGGTCCCGGTTGACTTGTGCCTTGAATTACCCATATGATGTTTTCTTTTTTTTTTTTTTCAATTTTAAAGACAATTTTTCATGTAAAGACATTTGCAGTTTGTTTCGTAACTATTGAATTACAACATTGTGAAAGATCGTAATTTCAACGACTACAAACCCATCAGTCGCACTAGCCCATTCACAGCCACACCGGATTGTACAAGCATACCAGCAACAGGTCTTACTCGGGCTTCCCTTGCCGATGAAAATACCATGAGTCAGAGGATTAGACACATCAGGTAAGTTGTATTCGTCCATAGAGTGTACATAAACTACTGTTAAGTGACAGAGCTGGTAGCAAGATGTAACCATCAACTAACATAACAGCTAGTTGTATAGGGATGGAAAGTAATCTCATCGCCACCTACTGGTTGCGTTCCTAGAGTTTAGCAGAGTAGATGGGATTTTCTTTTTTAGAAAAAATATATCTCGGTGCACATTGGGATCTTAATTGAATGCCTTCCATATGTTAGGCACTGGGGTCACCTCTATTGCTTCTAGTGATCATACCTTATTTTTAGGATTAGTTGAATTGTTTTGAGTTTTTGTCTTAACGTGGTGATAACTACTACAGTTGCATGTGACGTCACAGGTTTGGGCACTTAATCTCTAACTGATCAATACGGCAATTTGCTATAGTTTTGTAATAACGGAGCGTGATGTAAACCGCGTGGTGATTACCTTTATGTCTGGATAACTGGTGTTGTGCTTCGACTCACATGAAGAGCTGGCAGTAAGTGTTAAGTGTCAATGCTAACCAGGCTAATAAACAAACCATGCTACTGTGAGTAACGTTGAAGGGTAAAGTCACGTGACTTTTTTTGTAGTCCGTTTATGAAACAAAAAGAGCAATTTGCCTGACATTTTCAGTTATAAGATTATTACTGTATACACACTGAACAATATTTTTGGTGGATAACTTTGCTGATTTGGCTTCACAATATTTAAAAAAAAAAATAGGTCTATGGGACTTAACATTGGAGCTGCTCTTCGATAGGAACGCAACCACTTGGGGCGCTAGTTTTCACTTTCCCTCCCTATCGTTTCATTATGTTGGTGACGTACATCGTTCGAGACGAGAGATGTAGGGAGGGAAAGTGAAAACCAGCGCCCCAAGTGGTTGCGTTCCTATCGAAGAGCAGCTCCAATGTTAAGTCCCATAGACCTATAAATTGCTCCTTTTGTTTCATAAACGAACTACAAAAAAGCCACGTGACTTTACCCTTCGACGTTACTCACGGTAGCATGGTTTGTTTATTAGCCTGGTTAGCATTGCCACTTAAAGAAGCCCTATGCAGGTCTGGTTATTCCTTCGCTGTTTCTGGGTTTTCGCCTGATTTGGGCTCGCATTATTCACGACATAGCTCCCCCTGCAGCTTTGGTAGCAAGTGACTGCTACGCTAAACCCCCAATAGCTAGCGAGCTAGCATCAATAAACCAAGCTAAACACATAGGGCTCACAATAAAACGGTCGAGCAAAAATCACATTACAAAAACGAAGTTCACCCAAAGGTAGGCTACTTACAATTTCAACAGCAACAAAGCCAAGTCGGAGTCCGTTTTGCAGTCTTCTTAGAAACTACAATCTGACTAAATCTGACTACATTTTCGAGTATTTCCGCCGAGTTACATCCGGATGTGTTACGACCGTGACCAGAAAGTTGCATATTCGGTTTTTCCGCGGAGAAGCACTAGGGGGAGACGAAGCACCCACCAAACGACCCAAAAAGTGTTGTAGAACCATCAGAACGACTCTCAACCTGCATAATTAAGGTAATTTTTGCTAAAATTGTTGCATAGGGCCTCTTTAACACTTACTGCCAGCTCTTCATGTGAGTAGAAGCACAACACCAGTTATCCAGACATAAAGGTTATCACCACGCGGTTTACATCACCTTCCGTTATTACAAAAATATGTAAGCCAGTTAAGCAAATTGCCGTATTGATCAGTTAGAGATTAAGCGCCCAAACCTGTGACGTCACATGCAACTGTAGTTTGTTATCACCATGTTACGACAAAAACTCAAAACAATTCAACTGATCCTAAAAATAAGATATGACCACTTGAAGCAATAGAGGTGACCCCAGTGCCTAACATATGGAAGGCATTAAATTAAGATCCCAATGTGCACCGAGATATATTTTTTCTAAAAACAAATCCCATCCCCTCCGCTAAACTCTAGGAACGCAACCACTAGATGGCGATGAGATTACTTTCCCTCCCTGTAGTCCACTGAGCGAATTCGCACAAAACCAACATAACGTCTATCAAACAACAGTACTTTCTTGACGTGAAAAAATATGTTTTAAATTCACACACATATGTGAAATTCATGGCGCAATTCAAACGGGACCAACAAATAATTGTTATCTCTCCATTGACTCCCGTTCATATTTTTTTTGAAAGATAGGTCCCATAGACCTCTCCAGAATAAGTCCCGCCTCCGTAACTTCCGTATCCATCCAACTTCTGGGCGTGGATTGTCTATGGGGAATAACATGGCGTTTCGAAATATCATACCGGTAAAACATCTGTAGGTAGCGAAGTTGAAAAAGCTTGTGGGCAGATTGGCCTACACACTTCTGCCATATAGTTTCCACTGGATTTTTTGATTGTCGGTGCCGTTTAAGTAGTATACTATAGACTATACTACTCAAACGGCACCGAAAATCAAAAAATCCAGTGGAAACTAGAAGGCAGAAGTTTGTAGGCCAATCTGCCCAGCAGCTTTTTCTACTTTGTCACCTACAGAGTTTGACAGGTACAATCTTTCAAAACGCCATGTTATTTCCCATAGACAATCCACGCCCGGAAGTTGGATGGATACGGAAGTTAGGAGGCGGGATATATTCTGGAGAGGTCTATGGACCAGAAGTAGAAGGGCGTGACTTCGGCTCTCTATAGACCTCTCCACTATAAGTCCCGCCTCCTAACTTCCGTGTCTGGCTGCTCAGCCAAATTGATTAATCCGGGACCAAGGGGCCTTGTTCAGACAGGTAACCAAGGACCCAATGGTATCTATGATTGAGATCCAGAGTTCCTTTGAGAAGATGAGAGAAGTGTAAAGAAGGACAATCATCAGCAAAATGTGATATTGTTGAAATGTGAAATGTACCTGCACCCTTTATAAGTTAGAAAACAAAATATAAATATATCCAACCCAAATAAAAGCAACAGACACTTAACTAATATCAGTGCCACACTGAGAATGGACAACCCGACAAACACAGGACGTCCCCTGGACTTTGGGGCAGCCGTGGCCTACTGATCAGTTCTTCGGACATGTAACCGGAGGGTTGCCGGTTCGAACCCGGACCAGTAGGCACGGCTGAAGTGCCCTTGAGCAAGGCACCTAACCCCTCACTGCTCCCCAAGCGCCGCTGTTGTTGCAGGCAGCTCACTGCACCGGGATTAGTATGTGTGTTCACTGTGTGCTGAGTGTGTTTCACTAATTTACGGTTTGGGATAAATGCAGAGACCAAATTTCCCTCACGGGATCAAAAGAGTATATATCCTTATACTTATACTTTAAGTGGACATTCACAACGTCCCCAACGTCATGTTCTCTAGCGGACGTCACCAGGACGTTTTTTACGTCCGGAGCAAGTTCTCCTATGTCAGGGGTGGCTAACCAGTCCAGCATGAAGAGCCAAAAAAAAAATTCCACACAACTCAAAAGAGCCGCACAACAAAAAAAAAAAATGCCCACACTACAACAGCGACTTAGGCCTACAAAAATAGATATTCTCTTTTCATTTAAAGTGAGACACTTGGCAGATGCTACAAATTATCGTTTTCAGGAATGAGTAGCAAGCAACAAAGATATCTGACACACATCACAAATTCCCCCTCACTGAATGACTTATTAGCATGAGAAATGCTCCAATGTAACAACTGATATGCTGCCAATGTGACCGTCAAATGTTCCGTCTAGTGTTCAGTAAATTTTTTAAAAGAAAATACACAAAAAGAAAATGAGTCTGCTTCTCTGACTGACGTCTAGCCTACCTTTACCTTGTACTTGCAAAGGTCAGTGCCTTTGGGAAATGTTTAGGTTGGAAGCTTTATGCATCAGTTAAGTCTGGCATACTAAGTACCAAACTAACGTGTAGAACACGTTTTTTAATGGTGTTATTTAGGTTACGTTGACATATTAACTCATTGAGTGCCAATTCCCATGCGTTGAGTGGCAAAAACGTAATACGTTTTTAGCTTATTTAAAAAATAAATAAATACTAAACTAGACACTCTAACACACCTTATATGTGATGTTGGGAACTCTGTGATGAATTGAAATGAAATATACGATGATAGAAAACTCATTAAAATGCACAATCTGGACATTTTATCATAACTCGGTTGCCGCTTTGGGTCAAATCAGTGACGCATGCAAGTCAGCTCAAAACCAGGCCATTTTCGTGGGTCTATCACTAGGTGTCAGTCTCTCCAGGTCTCGCTAAATCACTTCCCGGAACCTTTACAGGCAACACTTCATATTTCATGAAAGACGTTATATCTCCATTTTTAGAAAAAAAAAAACTGTGATATTGATGAAAACTAGCCACTGTTTAGCTTGCGATTTCTCAGGAACAGAAGCGTGTAGAAATACACGGTTTGCACCCACAGAATATGCTGTGGCTGTACAAAAATCATCAACAATGGTCTAGATTGCTGGCACTCTAGGACAAAGCTTCCGAAAACAGCTTGACACTCATTGAGTGCCATTTTCCTTCCCATGCGTTGAGTGGCAAAAACGTAATATTCCGTTTTTAGTTTAATTACGAAACTAAACATTCTAACACACCTTATATGTGATTTTGGGAACTCTGTGATGAATGGAAATTAAATATATGACGGTCGAAAACTCATGAAAACGCACAATCTGGACATTTTATCATAACTCGGTTGCCGCTTTGGGTCGAATCAGTGACGCATGCACGTCAGGTCAAATCCAGGCCATTTTCGTGGGTCTATCACTAGGTGGCTCTCGCCAGGTCTCGCTGATCACTTCCCAGAAAGTTTACAGGCAACACTCAAGGGGGCAGGCGAACGTTCGGAGAGCGTAGACACTATGGCGGATCTGAGGCTAAATAGTAGACCAGTTCACCTAGCCATCCCCATTGAACCCCATTAAATTTTGGCGCCACTTTGACATCAAATAACATTACAGCTGAAGTGTTTTAAGCCTTTATATGAACTTTTTCGGAGTAATACAACATTGTGTGATTGGCGTCATAACCTCGTAACTGACTTACCGGCTGAGTAATAAACTTTTTTCAGAAATCAATGCTATAGTGACGTAATACCCAGCAAACACACTAACGTGGCCGCAACGTGATTTTCCAACCAATGTTTACGTTGCCGCCACGTTAATTTCCAATGTGGCGGCAACCGGAAAAGTGAGACGCCTTGATGTTGCCGCCACGTTATTTGACAACATTACCGCGACATATCGGCGACATGCAGGCAACCTTCCTGCAACTTAATGGCCACGTAACCGCAACGTTATAGCAACATTGAAACCCATGTTGGAGGTCGCCAGAATGTTGTCAGGATGTTAAAAAAACAGCTCTGGGCGGATTTCATCACACGTCAAAACACACACACACACACACACACTCACACACACATATCTGACTTTCTCCAACTTTTGCACATCTCTATAGAACTTTTTATTTATTATTTTTGATTTCTCCTCCATCTATCTACCCATGTCCTTGATTGCCTAGCCTTTCTGTCCCCCCCCCCCCCCATCCCCAACACACACACACAAAAAAAACACACACTCTTACATCATCACTGTCATCACCTCACATACATACAGCACACTGCTTGCTACAGTAAGCCTCCTCTACATACTTGCTGCACACTGCCCCCCCCCCCCCTCCCTTTATACACAGCACATTGTCTTCAGGATCTTCTCCAACACACATCCTCTACTTACTTACAGCATACTGCCCCCACCTACCCACACACACACTATACACACACACACACACAGTCACTGCTTCACTCCCCTCCCGCCCACACACACATCTTCACTGTCATCACTCACATACATCATACTTGCAGTACACTGCCCCCCCCTCTCCCCTACATACACAGCACATTATTATATCAGGAAGCTTCTCCAACACACATCCCCAACATACTTACAGCACACTGCCCCCCCCCCCCCCCACATACACAGCACATTGTCTTCAGGATCTTCTCCAACACACATCCTCTACATACTTACAGCATACTGCCCCCACCTACCCACACACACACTACACACACACACACACAGTCACTGCTCCACTCCCCTCCCGCCCACACACACATCTTCACTGTCATCACTCACATACATCATACTTGCAGTACACTGCCCCCCCCCCCCTCTCCCCTACATACACAGCACATTATTTCATCAGGAAGCTTCTCCAACACACATCCCCAACATACTTACAGCACACTGCCCCCGCCCCCCAATACACAGCACATTGTCTCATGAGGAAGCTTCTCCAACACACATATTGCACACTGCCCTCTCCCCACATACACAGCACACTATCCCATCTCCCTTGTCATCCCCCCAACACACACACCAAGACCCTTGGCAGTTGGGTTAGCCCCTTGAGCCGTGGATATGCCCAAGGTTTCTTCCTTGGTAAGGGAGTTTTTCCTTGCCCCTGTTGCTCTTGGGTGCTCCTTGTTGGTGCCCCCCCCCCCCCCCAATCGCAATCCTCCCCCACCTTTCTTATGCAGCCCTTGCCACTTAATCTACTAAACCCCTCTTCTACTGCACTTTTTACCCCCCCATAAATGCACAAATAGGCTGACACCATACTTAATTTCACTGCATTTCTTACTTCCAGTAACTATATGCATGTGACAATAAACTTCCTTGTATCCTTGTATCCTTGTATCTGCAGATGCAGTCCTCATTTGCCCACTCACTTGGTTTAAGAAGATCAGAGCGACATTTCACATTTGATTACACCATTTATTTAAATTCATTTAATTTGGGAGTTCCTGCCGATGACTTGATGTGCTGCTGCTGCTGCTCCTCCTCCTCCTCCCCTCCTCCTACTGCTGCTGCCGGGCCTGCAAGCAAAGAAGAAAACTTTTAGCTTTCAGGTAAGAGCTGCACTTTTTTTGAATTTGTGCAGACTGTCCTGAAGTTTTACTTACGTTTTATTGTGCTGCATACTCCGGGTTCCGAGCAGTGGCAGCTTCTCCTTCCCCTTCAGGTTGCTGCCTCCAAATTTAGTAGTGTGGGCTACAGAAAACAACATTTCAATTAAGAGAGGCCACCAACCATGAGAGAAAGGGTTCCACTTTCATCTCACACACACAGGCTACTAGCTCGTGTCTTAGAACATGCCAAACTAATGTCTTCTCTGGGGAGTCCGTTACTGCATATATCTCATAAAATCATAGCACACCATCTACTAATTACACTTGTCATATTCAATAACATTCACATATCATATTAATATTAAAACACTAATATTAAAGTACAGTAACAAAGCAGTACAGTAAACGTAAATCTCCGATTGTTTTTTTTATATCATTCAAAGTTATCCTAGCATGCTACATGCTAGCCCCATTCTAATGCATTTGCTGCTACGCGATGCTAATCACTCGCTAGCCTTAACAATCTTTGCTAGCAGATAAATTACTCACCGGAGTTCAAAAGTGGATAAAGACGTGAAAACAATGAGGGAAGATTAAGGACAAAGTAGAAATAGTAAAACGACTTAAGAGGTATTAAAAATGATTCACGATAGAAAGGTGTCAAGGAGTAAAAGGTTTTGATTCAAAGTCTATTCATTCAAGTGTAACGTTATCGAGTAGAACGTAAAATAAACGAATTCTGGTATCCAAGCAACACGCTTGTCAAAATAAAAGCATTTCCCGTTGACTAGAAAATCGTATGTCCTTCTGGATTTTTCATTATTTTGTTATTTATTCAATTTATGTACCTATTTATTTAACATTGGCAACTAATTTTGTGTTTAGTAACCAATGCTTAGGTGGGTTACACCTTCACCCCTCTCCATCGACTTTGTTTGTGCATGCACATAAAAATGTCAAAGCAAAAAAAGGTTTAGGTAAGCATAGACTCAACCTAATGTTGCATCTAAAAGGCAAGCTCGAATTAACAATGTTTGGTCTCCTTATTGCCAATGCACAGGCTGCAGAGGGCAGCATGGTGGTACTCCTCACATCTGGTGTAGAGTAGAGTTACAGGCATTTAGCCTACTTGCTGATCGAATAATTTGGTGAATACAATAATAATTGAATTATAATTAAGCTGGTGTTGTAATGTAGAATTATTTTCTCATGCTATGATTTCATACAACATTTGGGTTCTATGGAATTATTTGTTTTCTTATTGGACAGGAGACAGCTATTCCCAAAAGTGGGAATATCCCACGTCAATAAAATAATCTGGTGTTTTAAGGTTAATTAGTCGGCGGCAGAATTAATGTATTGAATCAACACAGCATTTGTGATCGCAGGGTTGTTACCTTCGCCACTCGGCCTCAGAACCTCGAGGTTACAGCCAAACAAAACACCTGTGATTATATCATTACCCAACACTCCTACTCACACAATTTCAAATTGCTTATCCTCTTTTCAGCCTTGGTAACTGAATACTAAAATTAAACTTAGGTTGATTGTCAGTTATTAGTCTTATCCTGTGGGTCATGTGCACTGCTGTTATTTTCTTATAACTTAATATAAAGCATAGTTTGGATTGGATTCTGATTAGCAGTCAGTGGTTTAGCTACTCTCCACCTCAGCCTCTCCAAGGTCTTTATGCTCTCTCCAGGTTGACCAATGCCTACCCTGCAACGTGGTTTGTTTGTACACATCACTTGAATTCATGAAACACATGAATTTTACTTCAAATGTTAATAAAAAGAATTGTCAGTGTGATTTATTAATGTGTTCCCTACATGCATTTAAAATAAATGATTCATCAATTCAGTATCTGAATATATTTGATTGCTATTTTTCAACTGGGTCAGAGTTTGTGGAAATTAGAAAATTGTAGTTCTGGATGGCAAACATTAATCTCAGTTTAGCATTATTTTTGTGGGGATGAGTCATCAGGTAGTAAATAAACAGTACAAACCAGTGGTCCATTTTTCTGGCTGGAAGATAGTTTGACTTAAAAAATAAATAAATAATATCTCTGATTATTATTGCATTTGATATAACCTCAGCTAACAACTGGTGTTGGGAAACGGCAACATTGCTAAATGACCATAGGGCCACGTTATGGCCACGTTGCTCAAGTCACCAAATGGCAACGTTACCAAATGACCATAGCGCCACGTTGCGGCCACGTTATTTAGACCACTAAATGGCAACGTTGCCAAATGACCATAGGGCCACGTTGCTCAAGTCACCAAATGGCAACGTTACCAAATGACCATAGCGCCACGTTGCGGCCACGTTATTTACACCACCAAATGGCAACGTTACCAAATGACCGTAGGGCCACGTTATGGCCACGTTGCTCAAGTCACCAAATGGCAACGTTACCAAATGACCAAAGCGCCACGTTGTGGCCACGTTATTTACACCACCAAATGGCAACGTTACCAAATTACCATAGGGCCACGTTATGGCCACGTTGCTCAAGTCACCAAATGGCAACGTTACCAAATGACCATAGGGCCACGTTATTTACACCACCAAACGGCAACATTACCAAATGACCTTAGCGCCACGTTGTGGCAACGTTGCTCAAGTCACCAAATGGCCACTTCATAGTGGCAACGTTGTGGCCACGTTGCAGGAAGGTTGCCAGAATGTTAGTTGGCCGTGACCAACTGGCAACTTATAGGCAACGTGGCTGTTTAGTTGTGTGTTAGCTGGGTAAGCATACAACCAGAGCGGGTGAAAGCGTCGCACAGGAGCAAAATAACCGCATTCTCTGGATAAGAACGAAAGCATCGGAGCACAACATTTCAGCGAAGTTTTGATGGATTGACAGTAGCCTAGGCTATGAATGTGGCGAGTGCTGTTTATATTAAATCACATTTATCTACGAACAACTAGGACATTTAGAACAGTAATGTAGACATGGTGGTAACGAAGTAAGTGGCTACATACCCAATCTCTCAGCTATCACAAGAGTTACACGAGTCAGACTACGTGCCTATGTTACATTTACGTCCCCTGAGCCTGTGCAGAAAGCCTCGTCGACCAAGAGAAAACGGTTGACATTTGCTTCACCCGCCTCGATTGACGTCTACGTAATGACTCTGTCCATATCTTTTACTGTCTATGGCAACACTTCATATTTCATGAAAGACGTTTTATCTCCATTTCTAGAAAAAAAAACAGCGATTTTAATGAAAACTAGCCACTGTTTAGCTTGGGATTACTCAGGAACAGAGGCGTGTAGAAATACACGGTTTGCACCCACTGAGAGCTTAAAGTCTCACCTTTTAAACGAGCCATTGTATGTGTTCATAGCTATAACACAGAATATGCTGTGGCTGTACACAAATCATCAACAATGGTCTAGATTGCTGGCACTCTAGGACAAAGCTTCCGAAAACAGCTTGGCATTCAATTAGTTAACCAGAAAGGCTATGCTAGCCTACAAAAAGATGAATCCTCCTTTTGAATGTCTGTGTTCCTCTTTCTATTTACGCTTAGCGTCAGGGTTTTCCTAATTGCAACAGTATCATTACACCTGGCTAAAGAAACAAAGTCTGCTTTCTTTTTGGGCTAGATTCCTATCCATAACATGACGGTAAAATTATTTTAATTTAAACATTGCAGCCTAACTATTGGCAGTACTATCAACTTATGAAAAGCATTTTCATTTACCAGAAATAATAGGCTATTTAAAAAAACCTAAAAAAAGTGAGAACATCAGTTGAGCAGCCGCGAGCCGCACAAGGGGAGGCAAAGAGCCGCAGGTTCGCCACCCCTGTCCTATGTGATGTTCAGTGTCGGACCTTTTGGGGACGTTTCCGTGAAGTCCCTCGGTGTCGTCTGCATTGGGTCATTTCAAAAACATCCCAAGGACGTCCTTGTGAGGGCCCGACAATAATGTTATACCGGGGACATCAAGGGGACGTTTGTTTGCTAAGTGCACGCGAGGCCGTGGGAAAGCGCTCTGGCTGCAGCCTGCAGGAAGGAGACATCCACATCCATGTGCGACTTCACATCTTACACGTCATTATGTAGCAACATTGAGTTCAGCTCAGGTTCAGCTACACAGCATTCAGACAAAGTACACCATTGGTGACCACTGATGAAAGTAACATGTTTGGCTGTGTATGTAGCTGATAAACTTTTCAATAACTGAATAAAAAGTTGTCAAATATTAATGTATAACGTTCTGTAATTTTCCTCTGGGGATGAATAAAGTATCTACTGTATCTACCTAACGTAGCAATTATGCTAGCTCACCTTTAGCAGGTTAGCAGCTAGCTTCTAACCTTTAGCAGGTTATTTAATGAGCTAACCTCTAGCCGGTTAGCAGCTCATTAGCCTACCTTAGTCTACAGCAACCCAGTTTATGAAGTTGTGTGTATAATATGAACAAAGTAGGTCTGCAGATATGTGAATTATGTAGCACTTACATTTTGAGTTTAACGTTAATGTATACAAACTAGGGAATAGATTTTATCAAATTCATGTTAGCTGATGTGATGCTTGGTGTAGCTTGCAATGTGCATTTCTTCAGATAACATTACGTGATGCATGTAACATGCTCTAAATAGGCAGTGGTTTATCTAACCAAGTCATTATCTGTTTTATTTTCAGAACCACACACACGGCCGAATTGGGGCAGAACCGAGGACTTTTGGAGCTTTTTTTTTTGTTTGTTTTACCGTTGCGGTGACCATTAGAAGAATGTTCTCTCAAAGTCTTGGGGACGTGCTTTAGATGTCCCAAAAAATGTCTGCGGGAACCCAATGTCGAGGATGGGACGTCGCCCGGACTTTATTTTGTTTGCTGGGAATGCACCTAACCAACAAGGCTAACAGTTACCTTACACCACATGTTTGCTACAAATGTTAGCTACCAGCAAAACATGTATAACATTAACATTTATAAGCAAATAGTGTTCAATTCAATAAAACATCAATTAGTCGACAGTAGGGCTGTCAAAATAACTGATTAATTTAGATTAATTAATTTCAGAAAAAAGCCGTTCTAGTCAGTAACCATTAGACTGTAAAATGAAGGAGAGAGAAGAAAATGTGCTGCCTAGATCATTGATTGGAACATTTACTTAAAAAAAAAAAAACAGCCTGATGTTGATAAAAATAAAGTGTTGATTAAAATAAAGTCATCTGCAATGTCTGCAGCAAGAAATTTGCATATCACCTGAGTTCGTCAACTCTTAAGTCGCACATCATATTCAATGCAAAGAAATAGTGTTGACATTGAGGGGAGTGTAATTTATTTTCATTGTGTCCCAGGTTTTATCTGTGGCCTGAAATGCCTTGTATGTGGAACAAAAAAAAAACTTCTTCCCGAAGCACTTTTTAATTTATTTCCTCAGCATATTAGGTCATATCATAGATTATTATGGCCATTATTTGAACAGTGAAAATAACAGACTACTTTAATTGGTCAGTCTGTCAACAGATTATTTAATACCAGACAAGCACACAAGATCACTTATAGCAGTGGAGTCCTGGCTAACTAATGTTAACCAGCTATGTTAGCATGGTAGCTATTCCCTCAGTGGGTATTTTCGATGTTAACCAGCTATGTTAGCATGTTAGCTATTCCCTCAGTGGGTATTTTCGAATTTGTTACATGGTCGATTTCCAATATTATAATAATGTCAGTTTAGATTGTACTATTTAAGTGAAATATACTGCACTGATCATGTTAAGCAGAGACAACGATAAATGTTATGTTTTTGCAAGGCAGAGGAGGGGTCTAATAAACATTCTGCCCATCAACTGTTCCTCCTGCTTCTCAGTCCACACAGAGACATGACTCCATGACCATGCGTCTTGCTGCTGTGACAACGGGCTCTGCTACTCATTAAATGGTGGGTGAACTTTCTGATGAACTTGTTGAAAAATTTTAATTCTGATAACCAATAGTTAGCTAAATGTTTGTTTACGTGATTAACAACCTGAGAAAACTAAGGTAACATTAGCTTCGTTGTTAGCATGCTAGTAGTCTTCCGGACAGTTAGCTCATGGTAGCTACCTTCCAATGGGTGTGTATGGCAGATTATAACAATGTCACATATGTTTTTGTGTAAATATACTTGTCTTGGTGCTACTTAGTTTAATTCAGACTTTATCATTGAAATTGGTGTTTCTGTCTGTGGACAGTTTTAGCTAACAATAGCAGCACATGTTGGTTAGCTTTTGTCTAATGTTAGCCGATGTCCATTCACTTATTACCCATTTGTTGCATTCATAGGTGATATAGCAAACTTTTATTTCAACTAAGTAAATGAACTAGCCTAGAAATCTAGACGCGCCCCTAGCGGCTAGCAACTCTCCGTTGGCTTGTGAGCTCCAGAAATCGAAACTCAATCAGGCCAATGAAATTGTTTATAGAGTCGTTAGGTGGGCTTAAAGGAACATGCCACCCAAAATCAGTAGTGATATATGTTCTTACCGTAACTTTCACGAGTTGAGTCGTACCTCTCCCGCGTCGGTAGGTGCACTCAAACGCTCTGTCGCGCGGTGCGAATGTGTTAGCATGTTGCTATGCTAGCGGGCTCTGCCGTGGCCGTAGAGAGAGGCACATAGCAGTATTCAAACACCTCCACGTTTTACCTACTTAAATACAGTTGCACGAGTAGTTGATGAAAAATGTTAGGGCACACAACATGAAACGTGACGATTTTCCAAGCGAATAAACATGAGAACTACAATGTGTGGCGCAATAGCACTTGGGAGTACTTTGACCTAGCGTGGTAATATTATTAACACCTAATTGTAGATCCTATCCGCCACAGAGTTTAGAATCCATGCTGGATCGACCCTCAGCCTCTCCCTCCCCTCTGAGCGAGAGAGGCACACACACTAGAGATGCGCTGATGGGCTATTATTTCAACCATAACTGCATAGCAAAACTTATCATCCATCAGCCATCCATCAGCACCAAAGTTTGTTGACCAATTTTCAAAACTGCACCTGCCCACCATCCGCTGGTTGTTTTAATGTAGGCTATATGGGTGATGCAGCGCTGCTGACGTGAGGCTAGAAAGCCCTTGCCTGTTCTAGAAAGACTGATCTAATGCAGCAAATATATTAAAAGGCAAAAGTCGTACATTGGCTAGGCCTATCCCCAGAATATCAACAGCAAACTTAGTCTCTGTCGCGCAAAACAGTCTCCAAATAAAACGCACATCGGCCTGTTGCCTATTCTGCCAGCCTGTGACAATATATCGTCCAAAATGCTTGATTGCATTGCATTCTCCACATTTTTAGCTACATTTTCATGTTCCACATCAGCATTTTTGTTCAGTGAATCTTTTGTAAATTGCTTTACAACTTTTTTTTATAGGTTTCTTTATCTACAGTGGATGTGGAATATTTATGAGTTTAAATCTTGTTTGTTCATGTTTTATCAATAGTAAAAGGCATTCACATTGTGATTAATTTCTCTTCAATTTTTAATAAAACAGTTAAATTAATACAGTAGCCTAATCTTAAATAAAAAAAAAACAATAGGCCTATCTACAGAACTTAGTTCATATTCAATGATCTTTTTAACATGCATTTTAACCTAGGCCTATACTAGTTATTTTATACAACTGCAACTTCTGAAACAATAATTTAAGTGAACCGAAGATTTTGAGTAAAGACTACTAATGTAAGCTTCATTTGTCTATAGCATCAACATAAGGTTGTTAGTTGACACAACTAAAAACTAGAATGGTTTAAGGCAATCGGTTTCCACGCAATTTTCTAGTAATGACAACTAGTTCGGGTTTAGAGTGTAACGTCACCAATATTTCCTAGTAGGTAAAACACGGTATGAAAAATCAGCACACATCACCCCCATTTTCCATCAACTCCATTGGCTACCAGTTCCGTCCCGGATCAAATGCAAAGTACTCACCTTCAAAGCCCTCCACAACCTTGCTCCCCCCTACATCTGCGACCTCCTGACCCCTTCTCCCCCCCTGTCCTTCTCTTCCTTTCTTCAAAGCACATCTCAAGACTTTTCTGTTTAATGATCACTTCTCCTTCACACCCAATACCTCCATACAGATAACTTGTCTTTGTTGTATTGTTTTGTTTGTTTGTTATTGTGTTTCCCTGCCTTTGTCTCTGTTGTATTATTTTGTTTGTTATTGTGTTTCCCTGCCTTCCTACTATGTAAAGCGATCTTGGGTTTGAGAAAGGTGCTATATAAAATAAACGTATTATTTAAACATTGTGTAGACAAACTTTGAGGAAAATCAGAGTCGGTGCTGCAACCATTTCCCTGGATTTTGTCTGATTTGACACGGAATGACGGATGTGTTGCAGGCAAAAGCATGATTTAAATGGCATGTAACATAGCTAACGTCAAACCCCGGTCTGGGAACTACACATTAATTTTCTCATATTTGAAACGTGGTTTACAAATGCCCACAGCTATTTATTGGGCCTACGAATGTCTTTCAAATGCGTCTGTACATAGCTCATAACGGCTTCGGTGTGTCGTCAGCGTCTTGCTGTCCCGCGTCCGTTCTGTGATTGGTTCCTTCACTGAGGTGGAAACAAAGTCCATGGAATCCAGGCTGCCTAGCAGCGTGAATAAAATCGTAACCTGATTCAAAGCGCTAACCTACACACTGGACCTACGTGGTGTACAGACGTGGAAGTAAGACCATACATTCTCAAATTAATTAATCAAAATGAATCAGTTATTTTGACAGCCCTATTTTTTTTTTTAATTATTATTATTCACGGGGAGCATGCTCTTGGTCCCCAATAGCTTAATTGTGGGGGCATTTTTGTGTATGTGCCCATGGCCCCAGTGGCTCATAATCCACTAAAGCGTTTCAAAATCATTTTGGTGTTACACTGACTTAGAATACGGATAATGACATTTGTGACGACCCTGGTGGGTCTCTTTTGGCCCCAGCCACTTCTGTGCCTGTGCTCTGTCTCCCTCTCTCTGTGGCAGGTGACTAGGGCCCAGGTGTACCCAGGTGTGTGAGATCACCCTTGATTGGTGTGAGGATAAGAAGCCTGCTCTCCCCATGCTGAGGGCTCTCTTCTCCCGATGTTGGCTTTTGTTTTCTGTTTCGCTGTACATACCCCCTAGATGCTGACTGGCACTACAGTTTTATTTTACACTCCATTATACTGACTTTCTTACTCTTCGCTACAATATTCTTTAATAAATATACTTTATGTACTTATCATCTGCGTGTGGCCCTCTATGTCTCATGCTTGAGCCGGCATGTTACACATTTCTGACTTTGTCGATGTGAGCCCAGAAAGCTTGCTATTGCACCATGTAACATTGTTGTCAGAGGTAAAGGTATGAGTTTTTTTTTTTATCAGTTTTAGATGATTAAGGTGACATCGAATGAGGATATTCACTTTATTTACAAACAACATGCTCTGCAGCAAAAAATGTATCATACTAAACGTTTTGTAAGACTGCAATGCTAGGCTACATGTGCACAACAGCACACCAGTGGCACAGTTTATTATTAGCGATGTTGAGCCAAATGAGTCAGAAAAAGGCACTAATCTTTCCCCTCTTTATTTTCAACTTGTTTCAGAAAAAGGAAACTGAAAGATTTGAAAAAGAAACAATATACAAATTCTGTAAAAATAGATGTTGGAATGCTGTAGCTGGTTGGGGGCTGTAGAGCTGCTTGAGAGTGAATGAGAGCAACAAGGTGATTGAAAAGCACATTTTTCAAAATGTTCAGGGTTTTAGTATAGACCAGTATTAATTATTTCATTCTTCCAGCTTGGATGTTCACTTCAATGGATATTTCTGCAAGGGGCGGGGGGGTGGGGGCAAAAGGACACATTACATTACAAAGACATGAGGTTAAATGATAATAAGTAGAGATGTTGGCCAATTTTTGATAATGATAGATAAATGCTGTGTTAATGGTGTCCTCCAATGGTTTGCACCCACTTTTTTTGGCTTTTGTTGATGATGTCCCTGACAGTGCCTTGATCTCTCTGAGGGGCGAACCTGTCCACCATCTTGATAAGGTCAGGATGGGAAGCCAAGAATGCCAGCGTGTTACGGGCATGGGTCCTGTTTTAGACACAAACAATACATCAACACCGATTTATTTACAATGAGGACATCAACACCAACTCAATAATGATAGCATTAAAGAAATATTGTGATATTTTTGTAAGTTATATTAACATTCAAAATATGTTTCATGCCACAATGACTTTTCATAGGCAGAACTGCATTATGACAGCCGAGTAGAATCATTTGACTGACACTTGACATGCTTGGCACTTTAGCTGGATACACTTGAAATAGCTAAGTGAGACATCACTTATTGCAGAGATCGTTTAGGGGGAGTCAATCAACCTACTGCAAACTTCTGTCATAAAATTTTGAATTACATTATTAATTCTATGTAGTATTGATATATTGACAACTTTTGGATACCACATAATAAGTTGATTGTTTCGTTCGGTTAGCTGAGTGCTTATTTAGAAACAAGAAACACTCCCACCTGACAACCTGTGCACTGTCGAGGGCCAGGCAGCTGATGGAGTGGATGAAGCGGTCAGTCAGGTCCTTTTTGCCAGACAGGATGCGGGATGCCCCCATGATCTCTGCCAGTCTCTCCAGGAACTGTGCAGTGGTCTTCCTCACGGCCGCATTACGGTGTCTAAGAAGCAGAGAACCATTGAGACAAACCAAGAGAAACACAGAGCTAGAGAATGAGTAAGCTAGAGAACCAGAGGAGACAAAGAACCACAGAGCCAGGAGAGACAGGTGAGAAACCAGGTGAAACAGAGAACCAGGTAACAGTTGTTGTGGACTAGAGGAACCATTAGTATCATCAGTACCACAGAGAACCAATAAACTTCAGAATGTCTGAAGTAAAGGCTCATCAGGGTTCTCTCTCCCCCTCACCTGAGCCCTGTGTTGATGAGGGCGTTCATGCTGCGAGAGGGGGTAACGTTGAGCACCATGTACCCCAGTGCCAGCTCCATGTCCTCCCTGATGAAGCCGCTGGCCTCTCCAGCTTTAGGCAGCAGTGTCTGGGCTGTGCCCTCGGCCTCCGTGTCCATGCCTCGCCCCAGGTGAGCGTGCAGGTGGGCCAGCGTCACCATGGCAGCGCGGGACACCATTGAGCGCAGGTTCTTCACCTGGGTGTGTTAAGAAAGGTAGAATTATAAAATGTTACAAACTGATGAAATACATAGAACACAAAGAATGTTTGTAATGGTGCTCTCATACTGTCTACAAAAGTGAGTCCAGGCCCAACATGATCATACATAGTAGAGGCACCAAGACGAGTAAGCTTATTGAAACTGTGCAGCATAACTAAGTCATCTGAATACATATTCTCTATCTGGTCTGGAACAGAACAAATGCAACATGAGCTCCAGCTTGTTTTCCAGCAGGGAGCCTCTGACCTCGTGGTAGACGGCCAGACACACATCATGCAGCCTGGGCAGCAGCACCTCAGCGTGGTGCTGAGACAGAGACCTGATGGAGATCAGGGCCTCAATCTTCTGCTCCCTGCAGAAACAACACACACACAACTCAGAGGAGCATATACTTGACTTTCTCCAGCTTAGCTCTAAAGTGTAAAGACCTTGCCTAGGGTAGACTTCTATAAAAGACACTCTTTCAACACAAATATGTCATTGTTTCAGACTGTATCTTAGCTGAAAACCTTTATTTTGTCTCAAGTAAATATGTTAACGTAACCCATCATAGCTATATCTTATAATTTGCATAGATTTAATGTGTTATGTTTAATGTGTTAGCCTAGCCTATTTTGGCTATACTCCCACCAGTCATCGTCTCTGAGCAGCCTGAAGGCCTGCAGGATGGCCTCCTCGGGACAGGACACAGGGGGCAGTTTGGCCAGCTCTGGGAGCTCCCTGATCTGCTGGGTGTTGCTTGTTTGCTTCTCTATCACTCTCTTCTTCTTCACCTCCTTACACTCCCTCACTTCCTCCTTCCCTGCCAGACACTCCACGGACTTTTGCTCTGGGAGGTCAAAGGTCAAATCTGTTTGTCTCTACACTGCCATGGTAAATAATGCTATGGACTGATGTTTGAGTAATGTTAAGTTGTCACGACTGTATGAGATGGTCTGCATGTGCTCCTTGGGCCTGCACTCATGTGTAATTAAGTTTGACTTGTAGATCCTGTTCCTGTGTTGCAACCAAAGCTATATCAGACAACACGATCAGTGTATGTGTGTGTAAGAGGGGGTTCGGGATATGTATCTAACTTTACTGACTTCACTGCTCACCTGTCACAGCAGTGGCCACACTAAGTGAAGCTGTCTTCTTGAGGCGGGGTAGTCTACTGACGAACCGTCTCTGATTGGTTGCCTGGGGTTTGGCTGTCTCTGGGGGGGAGGGGACAGCATGGGCAGTGGGTGGAGTGGGGGTGTTGAGGAAGGGCAGAGCGCGCAGTGCGGACGGGGTCCTGAGGTCCACAGGGCTGAGGCTGCTCGTAGAACTGCCTGCACGGTCAGAAGCGCTGGCATTGCCACTGAGGACACTGTTACAGCGGAGACTGGTGAGTCTGATCTCCTCAGCAACACGCAGGGCCTCCAGTCGGAGGTTCTCAGGGATCTGGTAGATGTTTAGGGGTTCCAGCACACACCCCATATCCTGCTCCTGCTTTGACTGCATTGTATGCTTTACCTGGGGTTGACAACCGTTGTCATGGTTTTGGCCACTGTTTATGTTGTCCTGTTGACTGCTGGTTTTCAGGCCAACATCTTGAACAGTTTTAATACAGCGCCTGGCCTTGATCTTCTTCGGCTCGTTGTTATGACTTTTGCCCGTTGCCTTGGTGATGACAGGTGGAGTAGGTGCCATGCTGCCATTGGCAACGCCACTCGGGGCTCTATTGTGATGGAGTGGCATCAGTGGGTGAGTGTGATCAAGGCCTGTCAAATTCTTCCTGCTTAGGGAATGCGGAGCACCTCCTTGCGGAATTGCAGAGAGCCGTCTGTCACCTAGCAACAGCTGGACCGGGGCCTGGCCCTGGGCAAGCGCAGGCAAGGAGGGGAATGAGCCAGAAGACTGCTGCTGCTGGGCGTGTGCAGGGTTGATAGGGGGCAACAGCTCATGCTGACCAGACGCTACACCGGCTCTGAGTGGCTGCAGAGAGCCGCAGAGCATTGTGGGATTGTGGTCTGGCAGTGTCACAGGCACAATACGAGGATGGAGATGTGGGTGAAGCAGCTGATGATGACACTGTAAACAGGGAGGAGGAAACATGTCAAACATGGCCACCACCTGCACCCATCACCACAAACACACATTCCCACACATACACACACACAGAGTTCAGTATATGAACCTAACACGAAAGTTACTATAAGTAGCCCATGGTATGATTTCTATAATTGATTAACAGCTAGATTGAGCCAAAGCTGTATTCGTATTGGCCCCAGGGAATATGGGCTATTAAATTTACATACGGGTAGTAGCTTAGGCTATATTGTACTACTACTAGATTTTATAGGGAACTCACACATGCTGGGAAGCAGGTCCTGGAGCAGGTGTACTGCATCCGCTCCAGGTTTTCCCTCAGGAGTTGCTGCATTATGTGTTTCATCTCCTGGTTTTGGGCATGGAGTCTATCCAACTCCTCTTTAAGGCTTTGGGAATCCATTGAACTGAAAATTTCCAATTCACTGACTGGAGCTACATTTCAAAATGGTGATGATAATGGGCTGAAGTTAAACGTCCTGAACTTAAAATATAATATGGTATCAAATTAGGTAAATTACGACTTAAAAAGACATATATCAGAATATAATCGAAACGGAAAAAACAAGCGTGTATATCTGACTGAGAAGTTTCTACAAGTGAAGCAAAGTAGTATTTTGGCGGTGGGTGAACTCACCATTATGACGCATTTTGGAGTTCTGGGACGTCTGTGTCTTCAACAGACCATTCTTGAAGGTTCAGTAAACGATTTCCATAAGCCTAGAGGTCACAAATTGTGTTTGTCTATAATTACAAGACATAAACTAACCAATAAACATCAGTAAATGCAACCTTATGTAGTCTTCGTCCGTAGATGCCGCATTGAACTCCAAAACGCATGTCAACGGCGCCGCCATATTGCTTTGCTAATGGCAACAGCGATAGCAGCTAAATCAATGGAGGAACAGGTGTCTCTGAGTGGAAATTATCGGAAAACAGACCCTGTGGGGTTCGCTGCGCCTTCTCGATATATGGGGATAGTCTTGTACGTGTAAAATCGCACTTTTATGTTTTTTTTTGTTAAGACAGTATTTGGCTGTCTTATAAAGGCTTGAGAACAAGTTTGGAGTTGGCTATCAGTGACTAGTATGTCAAGGCTAATTTTCACGTCTGTTAACCATGGTTTCCTTGTAAATTGCAGGCAAATTAATAATGACGAAATTCAGAAACGTAACGCTACGCTACTCACGTAGTCACTTTATTATAATAGTATTGATACTATATTAACCTGTTTGAAGGTAAGTTAGCCTACCTGTTATCTCGTTGCTGCCATATCCATAGCTGCTAGAACCATAACGTGAGTGAATGAACAAAGCAGCCAGGGCACGATAACTTCAGGCAGTGTCAATTTCTTTGCCCAATTGAATTGTTAAACATGTAATTTTCTGGAGTTATGTAAAGACAAAGGTTTCCACTTGTCTAACGATATCTGTATCATCTGTCTAAATGCAGTCATTTGAATATGGGTTGTCAGAAAACCTGCCATAGTGAATTTTCGCAGTTCAATTGTGCCAGCTTCTAACGTTCGAAGTGGCAAAATGTAACGGCGATCATGACCAAAGATTCTAGAGCGCTACGCGCCAGAATCTTTGATCATGACTGATCTCCCAATAATGAGGTGATAATAACTAGAAAATTTCAGAAAATGTAATTTAACAGCGAATGGCAATAGCCTATATTTTGAGCCTGTAAAACCTGCATGATCTGAAACATACTGTATGATCTGAAACTGACTACATGCTATGGCTTTTAAATAGGGCTGTCAATCCATTAAAAAAATAATCGAATTAATTACATACTCTGTGATTAATTAATCTAAATTAATCGCAAATATACTTTTTGCTGTGAAAGTATTTTAAATATGTAAATTCAAATGAATCATTGAATAATCAGCATTAGTGACATTAAAGTTCAAAGACTCTTTTATTATTATTTTCACTGTTCACTGTTTTCACTCTGTTTTATTATTATTTTCACTGTTTGCCATAATAATCTATGATATGACCTAATATGCTGAGGAAATAAATTAAAAAGTGCTTCGGGAAGAAGGTTTTTTTTTCACATACAAGTGAAAAAACACTCCCCTCAATGTCAACACTTATTTCTTTGTATTGATGTGCAACTATAGAGTTGATGAACTCCGGTGATATGCAAATTCCTTGCTGCAGACATTGCAGAGGACTATTTTCAACACTTTATTTTTTATCAACACCATCAGGCCGTTTTTTTAAAAGTAAATGTTCCAATCAATGATCCAGGCAGCACATTTTCTTCTCTCTCCTTCATTCAGTCTAATTTTTACTGACTAGAACGGCTCAGGGTCAAAGGTCATACGGAATCGATTAATCTGCACTACTTTTTTTAATCAAGTTATTTTTTTCTCAAATTAATTAATCGAAATTAATCAGTTATTTTGACAGCCCTACTTTTAAATGCATAATGCTCAAGACATAGTCCTACCGTTTTCTTTACCAAAGCAGGCATCTGTTGTGTGGTCAGAAGTGGGACTAGACATGGGCCATGGGTGACAGCTGACCAAAGGGCTAATTTTCCGTGTCCTTTCCATAGTACCCTTGGCCTTAGGAGGACAACGAAAATCAAATGTGAGTATTGAATCACAAGTGCACACTGAAAAGACAAACGTTTTTGTATTTGGATAAAAAGGATATTGATTAATTTTCCTTTGCAAGATTTGTTTAAAGGGAAACTTGGCAGGATTTCCCCCTCTTCTGGAGAAATTGTGCATTATGCTATTTCAAACTGTGGACAAAGGTAACGATAAAGCACATGGATTTGTTTACAAGCTAGCAAAATGGTTAGCATAAGTTTGGCAGACAATGTGGATGTTACAAGGTAAGAAACACAATTTAAAACTAGTTTCTTGTTTCTCACTTATCTTTTCGGGACGGTAGTCTCAATGTTCCAAGGTTGGTTTTCCGCCTGGGGACACTAGGGGCAGTGGGAAAAGTCACCATTTTCACCGGAACAGGTCATTTAACCATCCAAATGATTTCTAAATGGGTTTATTACGTTGAAATAGTTGCCAAGTTCCCCTTTAAAAGCAGATATCGTGCTTACATAACTTACATTTGAGGGTGGAAGTGCACATCGCAGGGATCCATGAAAAGGTCTTGAATACTGAAACAAATAAATGATAGTTTTAATTTTCCACACAGGAAATGTCAGATATATTTAAATATATATACTGTACAGATATATAAGTATGTTCTCAATGAATTTGACCCATCATGAGTTGTCAATACTTATCAGCGTTTCCCTGGAACTTCATCCATCTTTGCAGAGTTGTTTTCTCCAATTCACCTTACCACCGGTCCACCTATCTACCACTGATCTGCAGTTATTGCTCTATAGATGTATAGTACCAGGCCATTACCATTAGTAGAACACAGACATTAATTGAATTTGTACACAGATATCATTGGAAATTGTACTAATTATCATACACCTTATCCACTATATCAAGTAAATGACATGACATGAGATCCATGAACAGATTTTATTTTACACTACTGCTTTATATTCCTCTTCCATCTTAAACAAAGAAAAAAAATGGCAAGATTGTTATTAATGCTTGACTGAAATAATTTTAAGAGAGCGGTTATGGTGAAATCATTAAGACTCATTTACCACTTTCATTATCCTCTACCTCGTCCACCTTCACTTTCAATAATTTCTGGCATGCTCCTAAAACACATAATAAAGATTAGAGTTGTCAAACAGATCCAACACAATTGTATATAGAGTGTGGCACCGAAAACCCAAACTATACCCAACTCTAATTGTAATAACTAAATAAAGTCTTTATTGCAATAAGCAACAGCTTACCAATCATTGCTTCGCATAGCCTTAGCTTACTGAAAGGGCGCTTGTCCAGCCTTCCCTTGAAGCTAAAAGTTGACCAGATGTCATTGTTGCCCACTCGGCGGAGCCCTCCAGGGTCTCGCAGGGATGGTCGAGTAGGTCGTCTGTGTCATTTACAGGTGGCATGTTTTGTTTAGTTCAATTTAGAATTTGTTGTTGCTGTTCAATTATTATGACCGCCGCTGGCGAAGTGGTCATATAGGGATTGTCAATCATTTTTTTTTCCCCTGTCATCTACTTCCTGAATTTTTGTTCAACGATACCCGAGACACCGAAACACCGGGGCACATGAAATTTGGTGGGTATGTAGCCCCCCTAGACTTTTACGGGAAAAAAATAGTTTGGTCCCCGGGGGCCATTGAACTGAATCATGTAACTTATATGATAGATAGCCTACACAGAAATTCTTCTCACACTCCCTTCGCCTTCAAAGTCATCAAAGTTAAACATTTATTTATGTATTATTATTAATATCATCCTCACAAGTGATAGCAAGTCGTGTTAATGTTGAAACTACTTGATCATCTTCAAAAACAGTCATGGTAAAACAAAACAAAAAAGTTATAGCCTTGAAGCTAATCTTCTTTCCACTTTTCCGACCTACGGTCAATCCATCGAAAACCTCTGAAATGATAGTTAGTGCCGTTTTTCATTAGGTTTACTTGCCTCTATGCAATGCTTTACCTCAACATAGCCTACAATGCTAATGCTATTGTAGGCTACATAGCTTTGTTCATGAGTTTCCGTGCTGGCTGGACTGAGCTTCTTATCCAAACAATACGGTTATCCCCCTACGATGCGTTAGCTTCACTACAACCGGACATGCTAAACATTCTTCTTACGGGAACTTAACGTTACGTACGAGGTAGTCGAGTCTTGTTTTGCCTTTTATTGTTCATGTAGATAACACAGAAGCTACAATATCGGCACAGGATATATGCTATATGAAGTTATGGTTTTAACAAAAAAATCCTAAAATGAATGGGCTTCTATGGGGGTCAGCAGACTTCTACTTCTTCTACTTCCGGGAATTTGCCTGCCCCCTTGATTCCACCACATAACAACTTCTAAAAATTATGTAATACGTAAGGGATAATGTATAGAACGCCAGTCATTATGGGGAAAATAAGTCCCGACAGGGCGAACCTGTTTCGCCCTGAAGGGACTTATTTTCCCATAATGACCGGCGTTCTATACATTATCCCGCTTATTATACGGCTACTTGCCAAAACGAAAAAATAAACTCCACGATATGTCTCTTTACACTTAATTGTTACCGTTTCGTCATGGCTTTTGCTGAGAAACAAATAGTTCGCAACACACGCTGAACTTGATTCAAACATTCTTTAGAACACAGCTGATCAACCGTCTGCTTTCACTTTTGAATGAAGTTCCAATGCAAGAAGTGACCGGAATACTTGCGGAGTGATATGATCAGCAGCACAAAACCCGTTGCCATTGACAGCGGTAATTTTATGTTTGCAGCGGTAATTACATTAATTTATTTTACCATAGAACGTTGGGAAATCCCATTCAAGTCAATGGAGCGTTCTACTAGCATTGTGAAGAGCCGTATAATAAACTTTTATATTAATGGTAAGGTACTTTACAATCAGAATTGGCAAGCAGCTGCAGTTACTTCTGTTTAACGTGGTATTGATTGTCATTGGTGAATGTTTTCAATAAAAAGCAACCTATCTACAATTAACAGAGAGAGAGAGTTAGATACAGAATATGGTGGGGAAGCAATGTAAAAAAAGGGCACCAAGCTTCTCGTCAGAGGAACTTGAAGTTTTGCTGGACGAGGTGAGCTTGCACAAGGTGACACTGTTTTCCAGCTTTCAGAATAACTTTTACTAATGCAACAGCAACAAAAAAAAGCTATGGAGTGACATAGCAAGGAAGATGGCTGCCTCCGGATCAGGCACACCAAGGCAGGACGTCAGGAAAAAATGGCATGATTTTTCAAGCCAGGTTAAGGTGAGAGGTTCTGCTGTCCGTAGAGACCGGGCGAGGTCAGGTGCAGGGACCAGTTCGGTGCAACCCTTAACAGCACATGAGGAGAAGGCGCTGGCGATCATGGGAGACACAGTCTCACATGGAATCCCTGGGAGGATTGACATTAGAAAAGGTGACGCTGAACATGCCTCATGCTCCTGGTGAACATTGAAAAGGAGAAGTTGGTCGTGTTGCAGGACATTCAGCACCAGTTGACCAAAGCAAATGAGCTCGTTCGCCAGTCCCTGGAGCTGAAGAGAGCCAAGCTGGAACTGGCCAAGCAGCAGCATGCCCTAGCAGAGGCGCAAGTCAACAGGCCCTCAATCTCGGTACCAATCTTGCTGCCAGCTGAAGGTGAGCCAGTTGTTCTTGGCTTATAGATTTTGATGTTCCTTTCCTCACAGTTCCTAATCTGATTATGGTATGTCTTTTTCTTTATAGATGCTGAGCAACAGTCACATCAGTGAAAATGCATCATCAACAAGATTGTATGTCATCCTTAATGAGTCAACAACTGATTCTCTATTGCCATTGCCTATGTGTAAAATCTTGCTCTGTCTATGAGATACCTTATTTATCCACAAGGAAATTAAGCAGTGTCAATCTAAGTGCACATTCAGATATAAAGGCTCGTTTGAAGAGGCTGCATAAAGACATTAGTTTGTGATGGACATTATATGTGTGTTTGACTATGCATGAGGCAAAGCAGCGGAAAGGGAATCCTCTGACAACCAAGTGACCTGCGCTCAATGCCCAATAAATGAATGAAGATGAATCAGCAATGTGACGTGGTAATTTGGGCATATGTCAACTTTTGACTCAGAATGATCAATAACTAATGGATTGGCGATAGGGATGAGTGTGCCAAGGCCCAAGACTGGGGATGCCAGCAATGGCATGACAGCCCTGGTGCACCTCCTGGACCTCCTGACGTGTTGCCGGCAGCCGGATGTAATCCCCGGCATGGCGCAGAAGGGCGTTGGTGACAGTGTGGACGCACCTCCACACCGAGGTCTTGCTTAGGCGTAGCCCTCTCCCACGACCTCGATGACGCACCCTGTAACAAAAAATCTTAGCGCTGCAAATAGCTGGACTTGAGGGCTTAAAGCAAAATTCTGCCACGTTAGCCTGGCAAGTGGCGGTCTGAGAAGGTCCATCAGCTCCATAATGAGTGGGGAGGCTAAATTTTTTGGGAGGCAACATTTTTTTAAATATAGCCACGTCAGGCAAAATGTCAAAAGGGCTTAAGTTTTGCCGAATAAAAAAATGTACATGGACTAAACGGCTCTGCGGCCCGAGCCGGTCTGTCATCCTCATCACACACAAAGAGAGATGGCTTTTTTTCATAGATTATGAAATAGACATAGATATTGACTGGAAATTGGATTGCATAATCAGCCAAGCATGATTCAAGTCAGGATTGCATGTTAAACAATGACAGATACTACTTTGATCTGTCTCTTTATAGTACTTGTGGGATGCGGTGTGTCACAAATGAGATCAAATTAAAGTGTAATTCCGGAGTAATTTGAACCCAGTGTCTTTTTCACCATGACAAGACAAACACCACCCCAAGAGCTAGATTACGTTGATCAAAGGAGTACCGAGTTTGACTGGCTTTAGCGCTTACAGCCCAAATGGCTAACAGTGCAAGTACTGAGGACCATTCATAGTATAGGGTCCCTGCACATAAAATGAAGCAACACAACGTACACAATAAAATCAAGTAAATTGTGCTGCTTTAAAACCCATTAAAACACCACAATGTAGTTCCATTTAACTTAATATAACCAGGGATGGATTACTGAACTGAACTAACGGGCCCAGGGGCCCTGAAGCCCAAGTCTCTGTGTGAAGTTCCTACTCCATCCTATTTTTCTCTTTCCACAAAAATTTTCATTTCAGTTTATTATTATTATTATTCAGGGGAGCATGCTCCTGGACCCTTTAGCTTAACTGTGGGGGCATTTTTGTGTACAGTATGTGCCCATGGGCCCAGTGGCTCATAATCCACCACTAAATATAACAGTTTCAAAATCATTTTGGTGTTGCACTGACTTAGAATACAGATAATGGCATTTCTGACATTGCCGATGTGTGCCCAGAAAGTTTGCTATTGCACCATGTAACATTGTTGTCGCAGTTAAAGGTATGACCTTTTTATCAGTTTTAGATGATTAAGGTGACATCAAATGAGGATAACCAAGCACTTAATTCACAAACAACTCTTTGACAGGCTCTGCAACAAAAATATGTATCATACTAAAAGTTTTGTAAGGCTGCAATGCACGGTAAATTTGCAAAACGGCACACCAGTGGCAAAGTTTATTATTAGCGACGTTGAGCCAAATGAGTCAGACAAAGGCACTGATCTTTCCCCCCTTTATTTTCAACTTGTTTCAGAAAAAGGAAACTGAAAGATATGAAAAAGAAACAAAATACAAATTAGGCCTGTGTGAAAATAGATGTTTGAATGCTGTAGCTGGTTGGGGGCTGTAGAGCTGCTTGAGAGTGAATGAGAGCAAACTGGAATGGGAGAAGGAGCTTGGTCTTGCTGGTAGTCTGCTGGTGGGCTTCTGCTGGTCTAGATGATCCTTTGTTGATGCCAGAATTCCTTCTTAATTTGGATCGGCGACTATGTAGGGATGGTGTATTGCTTAAGATGCATTCTCATTTTTTTGATCACAACAAGGTGATTGAAAAGCAAATTTTTCAAAATGTTCAGGGTTGTGTAGACCGGTATTAATTATTTCATTCTTCCAGCTTGGATGTTCACTTCAATGGATATTTCTGCATGGGGGGGGGGGGGGGGGGGCAAAAGGACACATTACTAAGACATTTCCCTCTGGATTCTCTGAGGTTAAATGATAATAAGTAGAGATGTTGGCCAATTTTTGACAATGATAGATAAATGCTATGTGTTAATGATGTCCTCCAATGGTTTGCACCCACTTTTTTTGGCATTTGTTGATGATGTCCCTGACGGTGCCTTGATCTCTCTGAGGGGCGTATCTGTCCACCATCTTGATAAGGTCAGGATGGGAAGCCAAGAATGCCAGCGTGTTACGGGCATGGGTCCTGTTTTAGACACAAACAATACATCAACACCGATTTATTTACAATGAGGATATCAACACCAACTCATTAATAATGACAGCATTAAAACAACATTGTGATGTTTGTATATGTTAAATTAACATTCAAAACATGTTTGATGCCACAATTACTTTTCATAGGCAGAACTGCATGCCTGTTTTCATTTCATTACAAGAGGGCATGAGACACACACTCTATTAAAGACAGTGGAGTAGAATCATTTGACCAACATCACACTTGACATGCTTGGCACATTAGCTGAATACACTTGAAGTGGCTAAGCCAGACATCACTTATTGCAGAGAACGTTTAGGGAGAGTCAACCAATCTACTCCAAACTTCTCTGTCATCAAATTTTGAATTACAGGTAAACATAGCCTTAAACCTATGCCAAAACAGCTTTTAGTATTTGCCCATTTTGATGTGTAAAAGCTATAACTCTTATTGAATGATCATTATTTGCATTATTGAATGCTTGGCTGGAATGATTGTTTTCCACCTTGTTACAGCCATTCCAGCTTTCATTGTAATGTTTTTGTCTTACAGTGTCTTGTCCCTATTCTACGCCCGTTTCTTGTGTTAAGTGATGGGAAGTGGCAGTGTCGACGCATGTCCGCATCAGATGGCATATAGGGCCTAGCCGATACATGACTGGTTAGCTGTTTGCTTTTTTTAATGTATTATTTATTTGTTTTTATTTTAGCTTTGATACTCTTTTTGTAAGTATTCAGGTTATGTAATGAACCCCTAGACATTTCAAATGACATGACTTTTGGATACCACATAATAAGTTGATTGTTTGGTTCGGTTAGAAACTAGAAGAAGTAGCACTCCCACCTGACATCCTGTGCACTGTCGAGGGCCAGGCAGCTGATGGAGTGGATGAAGCGGTCAGTCAGGTCCTTTTTCCCTGACAGGACACGGGATGCCCCCATGACCTCTGCCAGTCTCTCCAGGAACTGTGCAGTGGTCTTCCTCACGGCCGCATTACGATGTCTAAGAAGTAGAGAACCATTGAAACACACCAAGAGAAACACAGAGCCAGAGAATGAGTAAGCTAGAGAACCAGAGGAGACAAAGAACCATATAGACCGTTTCAAGAGAGTTCCATTATCAGCATTATAGTTGTTCCCACAAGGCTTTGTTGAGGTTGTTGAGGACTAGTAGAACTAGTATAGTAGTACTAGTAGAATTAGTATCAGCAGTACCACAGAGAACCAATAAACTTCAGGAAGTCTGAAGTAAAGGCTCATCAGGGTTCTCTCTCCCCCTCACCTGAGCCCTGTGTTGATGAGGGCGTTCATGCTGCGAGAGGGGGTAACGTTGAGCACCATGTACCCCAGTGCCAGCTCCATGTCCTCCCTGATGAAGCCGCTGGCCTCTCCAGCTTTCGGCAGCAGTGTCTGGGCTGTGCCCTCGGCCTCCGTGTCCATGCCTCGCCCCAGGTGAGCATGCAGGTGGGCCAGCGTAATCATGGCAGCGCGGGACACCATTGAGCGCAGGTTCTTCACCTGGGTGTGTTGAGAAAGGTAGAATTGTTACAAGCTGTCTTGAAAATACATAGAACACAGAGAAAGTTTGTTACAACGGTGTTCTCATACTGTCAAAATGTGAGTCCAGGCCCAATACGATCATACATTGTAGTGGCACCAAGACGAGTATAAAAGCTTACTGAACTGTGCTGTATAACTAAGTCATCTGGGCCCGTATTCACAAAGAAGTTTAAGGCTAAAAGTAACTCCTAACTGGTGAATTTAGGATAAACTCCTAAAAATAATGGGCATGTCACTTCTGACTGATGCCTCATTTTGACTAAGAGTAATTCATGAAGCATTTTACAGACATCCCGCAGTCATTACAGTCTTCCGCATATTGATAATGGCTCCCTGATGCCCGCAAATTAGATAAAATCTCCCGGAATCTAGAGCGAGCGAGCAAGAGCGCGCACACGAGACCAAAACTTCAAATCGTGTGGGCATCTGAGTGTAGCGCGCACACAACGGGGATGGAGAGAGAGAGGTAGTGCGTGTGAGCCTGTTCAAGACAGAGAGCATCCTGATTGGCCTGTTTCAGTTCAGTAGGAACAGGAGCGTCATGGCAGAGGCAGAGTGTCCCCCAAAAAGGAACATTTAAGACCCATTTCACATCAGACTACACAAAAGTGTACCCTTGTCTCATAAGAGTTCAAAATAACGATAGTCTTGCATGCTGCACTGTTTGTAACAGTGACTTTAGCATTGCCCATGCGGGTTAAATGATTGCAAAAGACATATTGAGGTGAGTTTAACAAGTGTCATTTCATGTGCATATTATTCAGGACTAGATGGCTATTTGCCAAAGCTACATAAAGACCAAACTACTAAAATCTACACATTTCTAACTATAGGCCTTCCTTATTTGGTTGGCTGAGTAGAGACAACTAGAAATGCAATTCCAAGGAATTACCAGTGCATGAAAATGCTAAAGTTGTGATGTAAAATATCATGTATAGTTAAAACAGATAATAAAGAGATGGTTACTACGGTGATGCTAGGATAGACATGGTGGTTGCATAGCTTAATAAAAGTTGATAGTTTAAAAGTAGACTGTTTAAAAGTTGAATGTAGATAGTTTAAAAGTTGTTGATAGACAGTAGATAGTTTAAAAGTTGTTGATAGACAGCTAGTTTAATAGATAGTTTAATTATAGTTTAAAAGTTGAAGGTAAATAGTTTAAAAGTTGTTGACAGACTGGAAGTTGAATGAATGTTGATATTCAAATAGTTTAATATCTGTGTATAGGTAGATATTTGACGATAACTGAAAGTTGGAATGGCTCTAATGTTTGCTAGCAGTTATGCTAAGATTTTTAACTATGCTAACCATGCTACTTAGCTAATGTTTTATAGCAGTGCTAGCAATGCTAACCTGCTAACCATGCTACTTAGCTAACGTTTTCTAGCAGTTTAATGAATGTTGATATTCAAATAGTTTAATGGCTGTGCATGGGTAGATATTTGACGATAACTAAAAGTTTGAACGGCTCTAATGTTTGCTAGCAGTTATGCTAAGATTTTTAATTCTGTTAACCATGCTACTTAGCTAATGTTTTATAGCAGTGCTAGCAATGCTAGCATGCTAACCATGATACTTAGCAACTAACATTTTCTAGCAGTTTTGCTAAACATGCTAACTATGCTAACAATGTTAGCATGCTAACTATGTTAACCATGTTACTTAGCTAACCTAGCTAATCATTTTAGCAGTTTTGCTAAAAATGCTAACTAGCATGCTAACATGTTAGCATGTTAACTATGCTAACCATGTTACTTAGCTAACTTAGCTAATCATTTTTAGCAGTTTTGCTAAAAATGCTAACTAACATGCTAATATGCTAGCATGCTAACTACGTTAACCATGTGACTTAGCTAACTTAGCTAATTATTTTTAGCAGTTTTGCTAAAAATGCTAACTAACATGCTAACTATGTTAACCATGTGACTTAGCTAACTTAGCTAATCATTTTTAGCAGTTTTGCTAAAAATGCTAACTAGCATGCTAACATGCTAGCATGCTAACTATGCTAACCATGTGACTTAGCTAACTTAGCTAATCATTTTTAGTAATTTTGCTAAAAATGCTAACTAGCATGCTAACATGCTAGCATGCTAACTTGCTAGCATGTTAACTATGCTAACCATGCTAACTAGCTACAGTGGGTAGGAGTCATAGTTGATGACAAGTAACAGTTACAATGGCTAAACAGTTAAAAAGTTCAGTAGTTTAAAGGGTTAAATTGTTTAACAGTGAAATATTGTAGTGAGGACTTTTATTTTGAAACAGTTTTTGGCAGAGGAAGCAGTTGAACAGGATGTGTAGTCTTAATAGGGCCAGTTTGTATGCTTAAAGCCTGAGACTGGCAGTTGAGATCCAGGTGGCCTGAACACCTGCCATAGGATTCTAATTGCTTAATGGCCGTATTATGATGTCATAATCGGCAATGTTAAGTCTATGGGGAAATTTTGAGTAGTTTTTAATTAATAGTTTAAAAAGTATAAAAGTTACAAAGATGAAAAATACATAGCAGCTTTGTCCGTTTGAATACCTATGTTACAAAGTTTGAATGAAGTTTCTAAGTTAAACTGTTCAAGAGAAATAGCGTACGGAAAAAGTGGTAAGCGGAATAATAATAAGAAGAAGTTGCCTAGGAAGAACAGTACAGTGCATTTTCATGCACTGTAATTAATTAACAAACATAAGCTATTCATCACTATTTCAGTATCTAAGAAGGCTAAAGTAATTTTTTATTCAGGGGCCATTTCAGGGGTACCAACTTTATGACGACATCGCCCCACCTCTCAACTCAGCCACGGCACTCGACCTGACATGCTGCTTGTCAAAACAAACCAAACCATTTATTTATCATATTAAAATGTCTTTCTTTCCCCTGTCATGATTTATGTGCACAATGTAGCCTATCAGCCTTTAGTGGTAAGTTAGAAGCACACGTTAGCTTAACTTAGTTAAACATTAGCTTACTGCTTGTTAGTGTTTTCTCCAGTGGTGCTCAGACCTAATGCAATGCGTAGGCTAAGCATTTGAAATTTCACATAGCAGTCACATACCTTGAAAATGAACTTTATTAGTTTAACAGTTGAACTGAAAACCGAATTGTCTGTAGTCTCCTTATTTCATGCGACTGCTTAACCAGAGCACTTATTAGACATTCTCTGGCTTAACAAACTGTTTCAACAATGTTTTCTTCTACGCGATTCACGCGAAACTATCGTGAAGCTTCTGCACAGCGGCGCCATCAACTGGTCTGGCATATGCACTACAGCACACTTAGCCGGTTACACCTCTGTGTGTACACGCAAGGTTTTTTCTTGCCGGAGTCGTTAAAGGTGTGAAAGCGGTAAGATAAACGGCCCCTAAATGTAATGTTTCATTGTGAATCGAATTACAATTCTCTCCGCTTTGCAAACGTAGGCATAGGCATATGGTGACAGATTAATTTACAAATTCTCATGTTGCTAAGATACGGCATCAATCCGTATGTCTCATTAGGCTACACATTCTCAGACCTGTCTCCTGTCACTCATCATCATAGGGGAGATGTTTGGAATCATTCTTGCATTACAATCATCAGCCAATAAGGTGGTCACTTCAGTCAAGCTCGTGCATGAGTAGTGACATTAGTGACATTATCCATAGCAACAAAGACTCACTCTTAGTTTAGGAGTTGTCATTTTTCCTTACTAAGAGTAGGTCTAAAAGGCTTTGTGAATAACTTTTAAGAGAAAACTCCTAGCTAAATTTTTTTAGTGTGATTTAGGAATACTCCTAGTGGTAAGATAAAATGCTTTGTGAATACGGGCCCAGAATGCATATTCTCGGGTCTGAAACAGAACAAATGCAACATGAGCTCCAGCTTGTTTTCCAGCAGAGAGCCTCTGACCTCGCGGTAGACGGCTAGACACACATCATGCAGCCTGGGCAGCAGCACCTCAGCGTGGTGCTGGGACAGAGACCTGATGGAGATCAGGGCCTCGATCTTCTGCTCCCTGCAGAAATAACAACAGACACACAATTTAGACGAGCATATACTTGACTTTAGCAGTCTATCTCCAGCTTAGCTCTAAAGTGTAAAGATCTTGCATAGGGTAGGCTGTCTTCAATAAAATACACTCTTTGAACACAAATATGTCAATATGACTGTATCTTATCTTAGCTGAAAAACTATAATTTGTCTCAAGTAAATATGTTAACGTAGCCTATCATAGCTAATAGCCTATAATTTGTATAGATTTAATGTGTTAGCCTAGCCTATTTTAGCTATACTCCCACCAGTCGTCGTCTCTGAGCAGCCTGAAGGCCTGCAGGATGGCCTCCTCAGGGCAGGACACAGGGGGCAGTTTGGCCAGCTCTGGGAGCTTCCTGATCTGCTGGGTGTTGCTTGTTTGCTTCTCCACTATCACTCTCTTCCTCTTCACCTCCTTACACTCCCTCACTTCCTCCTTCCCTGCCAGACACTCCACAGACTTTTGCTCTGGGAGGTCAAAGGTCAAATCTGTTTGTATCTCTACACTGCCATGGCAAATGTGTTATTAAGTTTGATTTGTAGATCCTATTCTTGTGTTGCAACCAAAGCTATATCAGACAATACGATCAGTGTGTGTGAGTGAGTGAGTGTGTGTGTAAGAGGGAGTTAGGGATATGTATCTAACTTTACTGACTTCACTGCTCACCTGTCACAGAAGTGGCCACACTAAGTGAAGCTGTCTTCTTGATGCGGGGCAGTCTACTGACGAACCGTCTCTGATTGGTTGCCTGGGGTTTGGCTGTCTCTGGGGGGGAGGGGACAGCATGGGCAATGGGTGGAGTGGGGGTGTTGAGGAAGGGCAGAGCGCGCAGTGCGGACGGGGTCCTGAGGTCCACAGGGCTGAGGCTGCTCGTAGAACTGCCTGCACGGTCAGAAGCGCTGGCATTGCCACTGAGGACACTGTTACAGCGGAGACTGACGAGTCTGATCTCCTCAGCAACACGCAGGGCCTCCAGGTTCTCAGGGATCTCGTGAACGTTTAGGGGTTCCAGCACACACCCCACATCCCGCTCCTGCTTTGACTTTACCTGGGGTTGACAACCGTTGTCATGGTTTCGGCCACTGTTTATGTTGTCCTGGTGACTGCTGGTTTTCAGGCCAACATCTTGGACAGTTTTGATACAGCGCCTGGCCTTAATCTTCTTCGGCTTGTTGTTCTGACTTTCGCCCGTTGCCTTGGTGATGACAGGTGGAGCAGGTGCCATGCTGCCATTGGCAATGCCACTCGGCGCTCTGTCGTGATGGAGTGGCATCAGTGGGTGAGCCCGATCAAGGCCAGTCAAATTCTTCCTGCTTAGGGGACGTGGAGCACCTTGTGGCGGAATTCCAGAGAGCCGTCTGTCACCTAGCAACAGGTGGACCGGGGCCTTTCCCTGGGCAAGCGCAGGCAAGGAGGGGAATGAGCCACAGGACTGCTGCTGCTGGGCGTGTGCAGAGGTGATAGGGGGCAACAGCTCATGCTGAACAGACGCTACTCCGGCTCCGAGCGACTGGAGAGAGCCGCAGAGCATTGTGGGATTATGGTCTGGCAGTATCACAGGCACAAGATGAGGATGGAGATGCGGGTGAAGCAGCTGATGATGACACTGTAAACAGGGAGGAGGAAACATGTCAAAGATGGCCGCCACCTGCACCCAACACCACGAACACATTCCCACACAGTTCTGTATATGAACCTAACATGAAAGTTACTATAAGTAGCCCATGGTATGATTTCTATAATTGATTAACAGCCAGATTGGGCCAAAGCTGTATTCGTATTGGCCCCAGGGAATATGGGCTATTAAATGTACACATACCTATATACCGGTAGTAGCTTAGGCTATATTGTACTACTATTCGATTTTATAGGGAACTCACACATGCTGGGAAGCAGGTCTGGGAGCCGGTGTACTGCATCCGCTCCAGGTTTTCCCTCAGGAGCTGCTGCATTATGTGTTTCATCTCCTGGTTTTGGACATGGAGTCTATCCAACTCCTCTTTAAGGCTTTGGGAATCCATTGAACTGAAAATGTCCAATTCTCTGACTGGACTTACATTTCAAAATGGTGATGATAATGGGCTGAAATTAAACGTCCTGAACTTAAAATTATAATATGGTATCAAATTACGATTTTAAAAAGATATATATTCGAATATAATCAAAACGGAAAAAACAAGCGTGTATATCTAACTGAGAACTTGCAACAAGTGACGCAAAGTAGTATGTTGGCGTAGGATGACAGCTACGCTATTGTGAACTCACCATTATGACGCATTTTGGAGTTCTGGGACGTCTGTGTCTTCAAGACCATTCTTGAAGGTTCAGTAAACGAGTTCCATAAGCCTAGAGGTGACAAATCGCCTCTGTCCATAATTACATCTATCCAACTCCTTATTAAGGCTTTGGGAATCCATTGAACTGAAAATTTCCAATTCACTGACTGGAGCTACATTTGAAAATAGAGATGATAATGGGCTGAAGTTAAAATATAATATGGTTTCAAATGAGGAAAATTCCGATTTAAAAATATATTTCAATTTAGTTGAAACGGAAAAACAAGCGTGTATATCTAACTGAGAAATTGAAACAAGTGAAATGTAGGTGGAGGACAGCGACGCTATTGTGAACGCACCATTATGACGCATGTTGGGGTTCTGGGACGTCTGTGTAAAGCCCAAAGACTCTAGTTACAACCCTAGTTAATTCTATTTTCAGAGTGTCATCAGAGAGGGTTAAAGCCACTGATCTATAAAGAACACTTTCTTTATTGATCAGTGGTTAAAGCGGAGCTATCAAGGATCTTTGGAGTCATTGAATTTACGAACGCACCCTAGAACAGAAAGGAACTCTGCTCTAGAATCTTTGGTAAAGCCTATAATAAACGAGTTCCATAAATCTAGCCCCTGTCTATTCACCAAATTCAATATTGGTTACCCTACTTTATTTACATCTAGATAAACTAACTAATAAACATCAAACGCTAGGTTAAAGCTAGGTTTTGAGTAAATGCAGCCTTTACGTAAGCTACCTGATCAGGCTTGATAGCAAGCAAATTAGTCAGTATAAATAATTTGATAGTCACAGGCCTACTTAATCTTGAGTGAGTGATGTGCTAAACCGCTAAATTAAGGACTATGATGTGATATTATTTCACTTCAAAATTCAAACACATAGGCCTAAAATCAACCTTCAGAACAAGAACAGTCATCAACCCTGGGCCTGTAACGCAATCTGCCAAAGTGAAACCAAATTCCTGAATCTGCATTCTGAAGCTTACCCGGATGATCATGGAGAACAATCAAAACACGTTTACCTTCAAGCTTGTACAATCATTTGCAGTACATCCGGCAGGTGGTTCACTTCGTGCACACGTGTATTTTTAAATCACACAGTGATGATGGTGTGTCAGCTAACCCCTGACAAAAATAGCTATAGAAATCTTTTAGTATTGTGTATATTATTATTACAAGCATGATCACATCATACTTTCCCAGATATATGGGTAGCCTATATTGTCTTGAAAACGATATAGCCTACTATAACATGTTTTAATGGGTTATGGTGTTTTTATTTTCATTCGGCTATTGATCATTGATATTACATTGCTGTTTATTATTGCTATTTTCCTTAATGTAGTTTTACGCACACACACTAACTGACGGAAAAACATTTTTAAATGAACAAAGCGTATCCTGTGGAAGATAATAAAACATGTGGAAGCGTGTTTTATCCTTGCTCCCCACTAGAGGGCTATATAGGGTATTGTAATTTGGTCTATGTTGTGTCCGCTCACATAAAAGTTTAAAACCACCAGCCCGATGTAGGCTACTGCAAATGATTGTAGAAGCTTGAAGGTAAACATATTTTGATTGTTCTCCATGATCTTCCGGATAAGCTTCAGAATGCAGATTCAGGAATTTGGTTTCACTTTGGCATATTGCGTTACAGGGGTGATGACTGTTCTTGTTCTGTTGATTTTACGTGTTTGTTGGAGTGAAATAATGCTATTTAGCACAATTAATCACTCACTGAACTCAAGGTTAAGTAGCTAGGTCTGTGACTATCAATTAATAATCGATACCAACTCATTTGCGTGCTATCAAGCCTGAGAAGGTAGCCTACGAAGGCTACATAAGGTTGTTTACTGATGTTTATTGGTTAGTTTATCTATAGATGTAATTATGGACAGAGGCGATTTGTCACCTCTAGGCTTATGGAACTCGTTTACTGAACCTTCAAGAATGGTCTTGAAGACACAGACGTCCCAGAACTCCAAAATGCGTCATAATGGTGAGTTCACAATAGCGTAGCTGTCATCCTCCGCCAACATACTACTTTGCGTCACTTGTTGCAAGTTCTCAGTTAGATATACACGCTTGTTTTTTCCGTTTCGATTATATTCGAATATATATCTTTTTTAAATCGTAATTTGATACCATATTATAATTTTAAGTTCAGGACGTTTAATTTCAGCCCATTATCATCACCATTTTGAAATGTAAGTCCAGTCAGAGAATTGGACATTTTCAGTTCAATGGATTCCCAAAGCCTTAAAGAGGAGTTGGATAGACTCCATGTCCAAAACCAGGAGATGAAACACATAATGCAGCAGCTCCTGAGGGAAAACCTGGAGCGGATGCAGTACACTGGCTCCCAGACCTGCTTCCCAGCATGTGTGAGTTCCCTATAAAATCGAATAGTAGTACAATATAGCCTAAGCTACTACCGGTATATAGGTATGTGTACGTTTAATAGCCCATAATAGCCAATACGAATACAGCTTTGGCCCAATCTGGCTGTTAATCAATTAAAGAAATCTTACCATAGGCTACTTATAGTAACTTTCATGTTAGGTTCTGTATGGGAATGTGTTTGTGGTGTTGGGTGCAGGTGGCGGCCATCTTTGACATGTTTCCTCCTCCCTGTTTACAGTGTCATCATCAGCTGTTTCACCCGCATCTCCATCCTCATCTTGTGCCTGTGATACTGCCAGACCATAATCCCACAATGCTCTGCGGCTCTCTCCAGTCGCTCAGAGCCGGTGTAGCGTCTGGTCAGCATGAGCTGTTGCCCCCTATCACCCCTGCACGCGCCCAGCAACAGCAGTCCTGTGGCTCATTCCCCTCCTTGCCTGCACTTGCCCAGGGCCAGGACCCGGTCCAGCTGATCCTAGGTGACAGACGGCTCTCTGCAATTCCGCAAGGAGGTGCTCCGCGTCCCCTAGGCAGGAAGAATTTGACTGGACTTGATCGGGCTCACCCACTGATGCCACTCCATCACGACAGAGCGCCGAGTGGCATTGCCAATGGCAGCATGGCACCTGCTCCACCTGTCATCAACAAGGCAACAGGCGAAAGTCAGAACAACAAGCCGAAGAAGATCAAGGCCAGGCGCTGTATCAAAACTGTCCAAGATGTTGGCCTGAAAACCAGCAGTCAACAGGACAACATAAACAGTAGCCGAAACCATATCAACGGTTGTCAACCCCCGGTAAAGCATACAATGCAGTCAGAGCAGGAGCAGGATATGGGGTGTGTGCTAGAACCCCTAAACGTTCACCAGATCCCTGAGAACCTCCGACTGGAGGCCCTGTGTGTTGCTGAGGAGATCAGACTCACCAGTCTCCGCTGTAACAGTGTCCTCAGTGGCAATGCCAGCGCTTCTGACCGTGCAGGCAGTTCTACGAGCAGCCTCAGCCCTGTGGACCTCAGGACCCCGTCCGCACTGCGCGCTCTGCCCTTCCTCAACACCCCCACTCCACCCACTGCCCATGCTGTCCCCTCCCCCCCAGAGACAGCCAAACCCCAGGTAACCAAACAGAGACAGTTCGTCAGTAGACTGCCACGCCTCAAGAAGACAGCTTCACTTAGTGTGGCCACTGCTGTGACAGGTGAGCAGTCAAGTCAGTAAAGTTATATACATATCCCTAACAATTTTATACACACACTCACTCACACACACTGATCATACTGTCTGATATAGCTTTGGTTGCAACACAAGAATAGGATCTACAAATCAAAACAAATTTGACCTTTGACCTCCCAGAGCAAACGTCCGTGGAGTGTCTGGCAGAGAAGGAGGACCTGAGGGAGTGTAAGGAGGTGAAGAAGAAGAGAGTGATAGAGAAGCAAACAAGCAACACCCAGCAGATCAGGGAGCTCCCAGAGCTGGCCAAACTGCCCCCTGTGTCCTGCCCTGAGGAGGCCATCCTGCAGGCCTTCAGGCTGCTCAGAGAGGATGACTGGTGGGAGTATAGCTAAAATAGGCTAGGCTAACATATTAACTATTAGCTATGATAGGGTACGTTAACATATTTACTTGAGACAAAATAAAGGTTTTCAGCTAAGATAAGATACAGTCTGAAACAATGACATATTTGTGTTCAGAGTGTCTTTTAATGAAGACAGCCTACCCTATGCAAGGTCTTTACACTTTAGAGCTAAGCTGGAGATAGACTGCTAAAGTCAAGTATATGCTCCTCTGAGTTTTGTGTGTGTTGTTGTTTCTGCAGGGAGCAGAAGATCGAGGCCCTGATCTCCATCAGGTCTCTGTCCCAGCACCACGCTGAGGTGCTGCTGCCCAGGCTGCATGATGTGTGTCTAGCCGTCTACCGCGAGGTCAGAAGCTCTCTGCTGGAAAACAAGCTAGAACTCATGTTGCATTTGTTCTGTTTCAGACCCGAGAATATGTATTCAGATGACTTAGTTATACTGCACAGTTTCAATAAGCTTACTAGCCTTGGTGCCACTACAATGTATGCATGTTAGGCCTGGACTCAGTTTTATAGACAGTATGAGAACACCGTTGTAACAAACTTTCTTTGTGTTCTATGTATTTTTGAGACAGTTTGTAACATTTTGTCATTATACCTTTCTCAACACACCCAGGTGAAGAACCTGCGCTCGATGGTTTCCCGAGCTGCCATGGTGACGCTGGCCCACCTGCACGCTCACCTGGGCCGAGGCATGGACACGGAGGCCGAGGGCACAGCCCAAACACTGCTGCCTAAAGCTGGAGAGGCCAGCGGCTTCATCAGGGAGGACATGGAGCTGGCACTGGGGTACATGGTGCTCAACGTCACCCCCTCTCGCAGCATGAACGCCCTCATCAACACAGGGCTCAGGTGAGGGGGACAGAGAGCCTTTACTTCAGACTTCCTGAAGTTTATTGGTTCTCTGTGGTACTGCTGATACTAATTCTACTAGTACTACTATACTAGTTCTACTAGTCCTCAACAACTGGTCTCTGTTTCACCTGGTTTCACACCTGTCTCTCCTGGCTCTGTGGTTCTTTGTCTCCTCTGTTTATCTGGCTAAATATGGTTAAAACGGAAGCCTTGTGGGAGCAACTATGATGCTGATAATGGAACTCTCTTGAAACGGTCTATATGGTTCTGTGTCTCCTCTGGTTCTCTAGCTTACTCATTCTCTGGCTGTGTTTCTCTTGGTGTGTTTCAATGGTTCTCTGCTTCTTAGACACCGTAATGCGGCCGTGAGGAAGACCACTGCACAGTTCCTGGAGAGACTAGCAGAGGTCATGGGGGCATCCCACGTCTTGTCTGGCAAAAAGAACCTGACTGACCGCTTCATCCACTCCATCAGCTGTCTGGCCCTCGACAGTGCACAGGAAGTCAGGTGGGAGTGCTACTTCTTGTTTCCTAATAACAACTCAGCTAACCAAACCAAACTGATGCTCTAAGGTTATGTCACCACTGGATCAAAATTATTTCACAAACGCAGGGAGATACTGTGGCAATGTTCAAATGTCTAGGGGTTCATTACATAACCTGAATACCTACAAAAAGAGTATCGAAGCTGAAATAAAAACAAATAAATAAAAAAAGAAGACAAATCAAACAGCTAACCAAAGTCATGTAATGGCTGGGCCCTATATGCCATCTGATGCGGACATGCGTCGTCACTGGCACTTCCCATCACTTAACACAAGAAATGGGCGTAGAATAGGGACAAGACACTGTAAGACAAAAACATTACAATGAAAGCAGCAAAGCAATCATTCTTGCCAAGCATTCAATAATGCAAATAATAAGCATTCAATAAGCATCATTTCAGAGTTATAGCTTTTATACATCAAAATGGGCATAATACTAAAAGCTGTTTTGGCTATGTTAAGCCTGTAATTCAAAATTTGATGATAGAGAAGTTTGGAGTATATTGATTGACTCTCCCTAAACGGTCTCTGCAATAAGTGATGTCTCGCCTAGCCACTTCAAGTGTATTCAGCTAAAGTGCCAAGCGTGTCAAGTGTGATGTCAAATGATTCTACTCCACTGTCATAAACAGAAAGTATGCCTCACACCCTCTTGTGATGAAATGAAAACAGGCATGCAGTTCTGCCTATAATAATAATAATAATAATAATAATAATAATACGTTTATTTTATATAGCGCCTTTCTCAAACCCAAGGTCGCTTTACATAGTAGGAAGGCAAGGAAACACAATAACAAACAAACAAAACAATACAACAAAGACAAGTTATCTGTATGGCGCTATGTGTTGGGTGTGGAGGAGAAGTGATCATTAAACAGAAAGGTCTTGAGATGAAGATTTGAAGAAAGGAAGAGAAGGACAGGCACGAAGAGGTTGGGGGAGGGAGTTCCAGAGTTTGGGGGCCAAGGCACTGAAGGACCTGCCACCCAGGGTGGAGAGTCTGGAGCGGGGGATAGCCAAGAGGTTTTGGTCAGAGGATCTGAGTGAGCGGGAAGGAGTGTAAGGGCTTCTACATACTCGACGCACCCGACCGGTAGCGCGACAACATGACGTCAAAATGACGTCGATCTTGCTGGCGCGCCAGGATTTTAGCCAGGTAGCGCGAGGTAGCGCACCACTCATTTTTTTTCAGACGAGCGCGACAAAGCGGAAACAGGAAGATGGACTAGTTCGAGGGCAAGCGAGAGTTGCAGTGTTTTGTTACAGTCGCGAATTTTTAATAGTTTGCTGGACAAGTTAACAAAGTTACCAGCGAGAGTTGCAACACATGGAATTAAGAGGAAAGAATAGAAACGATTTATTTTCAAACAAAGGATATCTATTAACCCATTCACGCTGGATGCTGCATGACGCAACATTGACCCTCCCGCTGGATGCTGCGTAGCGCAACATTGACCCTCCCGCTGGATGCTGCGTAGCGCAGCATACTTTTTATTTCATGTTTCTAGGTGCTACAGAGGCTTAGATATTACATTTTGGTAGACGTTGACAATTTTTAGTATGTTTTCAGAAAACCCTCAGGAAATAAGGTTATTTAGTCTAGAATGCCATAGGATTCTATAGGCGTTTTTAGCAGGCATTTTAGGAGTAAATGGGTTAAGGCCTGGACAAAATCTCTTTCCACTTCAGGAAATTACACAAACTCAGCCAGCTGCTAGCTAGCTAGCCAGCTAACTAAACTGTTTAAATTATTAACATTTCCTTCGGGATGACTAAAGTATCTATCTATATATCCATCTATCTATCTACCTGTGCACACACATTGGAAACTAGATAATGATGGTGGAGAATATTGCAACTAGTGTCGCGACCACCACGCGCGAGTATAAATGGTTACGGCGCTTCTGTGACGTCACATTGTCGCGCTACCGGTCGGGTGCGTCGAGTATGTGGGACGTTTAAGGGGTCAGGAGGTTGCAGATGTAGGGGGGAGCAAGGTTGTGGAGGGCTTTGAAGGTGAGTAGTAGTACTTTGTATTTGATCCGGGATGGAACTGGTAGCCAATGGAGTTGATGGAGAATGGGGGTGATGTGTGCTGATCGTCTGGTATGGGTGAGGAATATATTGTAGTCTTTGAAGGGTTTTAGTGGGGAGACCAAGGAAAAGTGAGTTGCAGTAATCTAGACGGGACATAATGAAAGAGTGAACCAAAGTCTGTGCATCACTAGCAGAGAGGAAGGGTCGGAGGCGGGCAATGTTACGGAGGTGAAAAAAAGCAGTCTTAGTGAGTGATTTGATATGAGGATCAAAGCTAAGGGTGGAGTCAAGCTGAATGTCAAAGTCTTTAACAACAGGGGTAGAGTGGACAGATGAGCCATCAATGTTGGGAGTGAGGACGAGAATGCTTTTAGGGCCAATCAGCAGAATTTAGGTTTTGTCTGTGTTGAGCTTGGGAAAATTGTTTTAGATCCATAATTGTAAGTCAGAGAGGCAGTCAGTGAGGGAGTGTGGTGGGGGGTCAGAGGGAGTGGTAAGATAGAGTTGGATGTCATCTGCATAGCAGTGGAAGTTGAGACCGTGGCTGCGAATAATCTGGGCAAATGGGAGGATGTATATGAAAAAGAGGAGGGGCCAAAGTATAGAACCCTGGGGTACACCACGAGTGACAGGGGACTGATGTGGACCAAACTGCTTTCTGTTGATGAGGTATGACTGAAACCAATTGAGGGCTGTGCCAGAAACACCAATAGCACAGACGAGAGATTAGAATATTGTGGCTGATGGTATCGATGCCTATGAAAAGTCATTGTGGTATCAAACATATTTTGAATGTTAATTTAACATATAAAAACATCACAATAATGTTTTAATGCTGTCATTATTAATGAGTTGGTGTTGATGTCCTTATTGTAAATAAATCGGTGTTGATGAATTGTTTGTGTCTAAAACAGGACCCATGCCCGTAACACGCTGGCATTCTTGGCTTGCCATCCTGACCTTATCAAGATGGTGGACAGGTTCGCCCCTCAGAGAGATCAAGGCACCGTCAGGGACGTCATCAACAAATGCCAAAAAAGTGGGTGCAAACCATCGGAGGACACCATTGACACATAGCATTTATCTATCATTGTCAAAAATTGGCCAACATCTCTACTTATTATCATTTAACCTCAGAGAATCCGGAAGGAAATGTCTTAGTAATGTGTCCTTTTGCCAACCCCCCCCCCCCCACACACACACACAAACTGTAACAGTCGCTGATCCAAATTAAGAAGAACATTTTGGCATCAACAAAGGATCATCTAGCCCAGCAGCAGCATTCCAGCAAGACCAAGATCCTTCTCCCATTCCAGTCTGCTCTCATTCACTCTCAAGCAGCTCTACAGCCCCCAACCAGCTACAGCATTCCAACATCTATTTTCACATAGGCCTAATTTGTATTTTGTTTCTTTTTCACATCTTTCAGTTTCCTTTTTCTGAAACAAGTTAAAAATAAAGGGGAACAAAGTGTATTTGTCTGTCTTAATTGGCTCAACATTGCTAATAATACATTTTGCCACTGTTTTGCACATGTAGCGTGCATACAGTAGTAGTCTTATAAAATATTCTAACTACGCTAGAAACAACATATTGTGAGGAAATTGTGAGAAAATAATTCCGCATCTATAAACCAATAACCGGAAGTGAGGTAAGAGAGGGCAAACAGGTCAAGTTCAATGAATGGTGTAATAAATCCTGACACAGACTCAGAGGAGATTATAAACAACAAGAACGCCTGTGATGGGCCACAGCCTTATAATTATGAGCCTCCTTGGCGAGATAGGCAAGTGAAATAGGGGCCAGGAAAAGAACAGGGGGAGGAACGATGGGCAGAGTTGTGATGTCATGAGTAGTGGCTAACGCTGTGACAACGATTTGTCTGTGTGTGTCTGTGACATTATCTTGATATTGTTTAATAAATCTGCTTTAGCAATCATACTTTCGACATTGCTGGTAATCAAACATCCATGTAGATTGCTTTCAAGTCCTTTTGGAATGTTCCCAATATTTTGCAACAACTGTGCAGCATGACAAATAACAACAAACTGTTTGACGGCCCATATTTCTTCTGTCGCGACCCGCAGGCGGAAAAGTTACAGCGTCGGAGCTACAGTGGTGTGAAAGAATGTTTGCCCCCTTCCTGATTTCTTATTATGACCGCCGCGCAGCGAAGCGGCGGTCATATAGGTTTAGTCAGATTTTTTTTTTTTTTTTCTTTTTCGCATGTCCAAATTTCCGTCAATGATTCCCGGGACACTGAAAGACCGGGGTAGACGAAACTTGGTGGGCATGTAACCCCATATGGATAGCATGGAACCATCGTTTTTCATTTTGATCTGTAGCCCCCCCGCTGGACTGCACCCCCCGATAGGAGGGTAGGGCAGACACAGTTTTCTGTGAATATCTTGAGAACCGTAAGGTTTAGGAGGACCATTTGTTTTTTGTATGTTGATCTCAAGGGGCCATGTCAACCCATTCCATAACCACTCATTTCATGTATAGCGCCACCTAGTTAAACACAAAAAAGTAAAAATGAGGTGTTGTAATCGCAGGTATCTGTGACCTAACATATTCAAAACTGCACGAAATTGGAAGTGTAGGATCATTTTGACACCCTCTGTATGCATGCCAAGTTTCATGGAATTCCGTTCATGGGGGGCCACACAATAAATTAATTTATGTTACTACACACCAACTGGCCTGTAGGTGGCCGGAGACAGTTTTCTGTGAATATCTCGAGAACCGTAGGGCCTAGGAGGTCCACCTTTTTTATGTATGTTGGTCTTAAGGGGGCATGTCAACCCATCCCATTACCACTTATTTCATGTATAGCGCCACCTAGTTAAAAATTAAAAAGCAAAAAATTAGGTGTTTTCATCACAATATCTCTGGCTGACAAGGTCAAAACTGCACGAAATTAAAAGTGTAGGATCATTATGACACCCTCCGAATGCATGCCAAGTTTTGTGTACTTTCGTTCATGGGGGGCCTTACAATAAAATAATTTATGTGTACATTTAGTGACGTACACCAACAAGGATTCCCGGGACACTGAAAGACCAGGGTACACAAAACTTGATGGGCATGTAACCCCACATGGATAGCATGGAACCGTAATTTTTCGTTTTGATCTGTAGCCCCCCCGCTGGACTGGACCCCCCGAAAGGAGGGTAGGGCAGACACAGTTCTCTGTGAATATCTTGAGAACTGTAGGGCCTAGGATGACCATTTTTTTCCATATGTTTGCCTCCAGGGGTCATGTTAACCCATTTCATGTGCACACATGTGCACAAACAGATACACACACACACACACATACATTCACAGTAATCATATGACACATACTCACACAGTAGACATATGTACGCTTGCATGCACAGGCACATACGCAGGCACACACACAAGCACGCACACACACACACCCACACACACACACACACACTCACACACCCACACACATAACATAAACATAACACAAATAATCAAGAATTTCTCAGAATTATGAACAGGCAAGATGGAGGTGGGGTTGTATAAAATTAATTTTACATGTGAAATCTATGAACTAATCATGTTTTGGTACTTGTCTAGCAGATACCAGTGAGAATTGAGTGTGGATAATGCAATTTAGTGAGACAGTTAGAATCATATAGGCCTTTCAGCGTGATTTCTTTTTGTGGAAAAAATGTGCTGGACTGGGAGGCGGTCATATTTTGTACCGCTCTGCGGTACATCTAGTTTGTCTGCATGTTTGTCACACTTAAAGCGACACCAGGCAACATTTTCGTGTTAATTAATCATCTTCGTAAGTCGGTATTTACATCCTGCATCACCAGCACAGAGGCAGGCTAACAAAACGCTAGCGATTGTTGCAAACGTGTGTATAATGGCAGAGCCGGCAAAGAAGCAGCGAAAACCCTTGATGGAAGATGCAAAGAAAAGGAAAAGAGCTTCAGACTGAGCGAGGGCTCGCACATGTATCGACACGTACAGACGCTAGGGGGAGCTTCGTAGAAAAAAAGCATCAGGCTTGCCTGGTGTCCCTTTAAATGTTTCAGAGCAAAACAATTTAAATATTAGTCAAAGATAACACAAGTGAATAGTCTAGGTCCTGGGTAAGATTTGTTTGCACTTCATTTAGCTTATGTCTGTGTATGACGGTGTTCTTTTTCGCATGGCCAAATTTCCGTCAAGGATTCCCGGGACACTGTTAGACCGGGGTACACGAAACTTTGTGGGCATGTAACCCCACATGGATAGCATGGAACCATCGTTTTTCGTTTTGATCTGTAGCCCCCCCGCTGGACTGGACCCCCCCGAAAGGAGGGTAGGCCAGACACAGTTTTCTGTGAATATCTCGAGAACCGTAGGGTTTAGGAGGACCATTTTTTTTTTTTTGTATGTTGATCTCAAGGGGCCATGTCAACCCTTCCATAACCACTTATTTAATGTATAGCGCCACCTAGTTAAACACAAAAAAGTAAAAATTAGGTGTTGTAATCGCAGGTATCTGTGACCTAACATAGTCAAAACTGCACGAAATTGGAAGTGTAGGATCAGTATGACACCCTCTGTATGCACGCCAAGTTTCGTGGAATTCCGTTCATGGGGGGCCACACAATAAATTAATTTATGTTACTATACACCAACTGGCCTGTAGGTGGCCGGAGACAGTTTTCTGTGAATATCTCGAGAACCGTAGGGCCTAGGAGGTCCACCTTTTTTATGTATGTTGATCTTAAGGGGGCATGTCAACCCATCCCATTACCACTTATTTCATGTATAGTGCCACCTAGTTAAAAATTAAAAAGCAAAAAATTACGTGTTTTCATCACAATATCTCTGGCTGACAAGGTCAAAACTGCACGAAATTAAAAGTGTAGGATCATTATGACACCCTCCGAATGCATGCCAAGTTTTGTGTACTTTCGTTCATGGGGGGCCTTACAATAAAATAATTTATGTGTACATTTAGTGACGTACACCAACAAGGATTCCCGGGACACTGAAAGACCGGGGTACACAAAACTTGGTGGGCATGTAACCCCACATAGATAGCATGGAACCGTCGTCTTTTGTTTTGATCTGTAGCCCCCCCGCTGGACTGGACCCCCCAAAAGGAGGGTAGGGCAGACACAGTTCTCTGTGAATATCTTGAGAACCGTAGGGCCTAGGATGACCATTTTTTTCCGTATGTTTGCCTCCAGGGGTCATGTTAACCCATTATATGTGCACACATGTGCACAAACAGATACACACACACACACATACATTCACAGTAATCATACGTATGACAAATACTCACACAGTAGACATATGTATGCTTGCATGCACAGGCACATACGCAGGCACACACACAAGCATGCACACACACACACACGCACACACACACACACACCCACACACGTAACATAAACATGTACATGCACACATGCACACAATTCAAGAATTTCTCAGAATTAGGAACAGGCAAGATGGAGGTGGGGTTGTATAAAATGAATTTTACATGTGCACATGGAATGGGTTAACATGACCCCTGGAGGCAAACATACGGGAAAAAAATGGTCATCCTAGGCCCTACGGTTCTCAAGATATTCACAGAAAACTGTGTCTGCCCTACCCTCCTTTCGGGGGTCCAGTCCAGCGAGAGGGCTACAGATCAAAACAAAAAACGATGGTTCCATGCTATCCATGTGGGGCTACATGCCCACCAAGTTTCGTGTACCCCGGTCTTTCAGTGTCACGGGAATCCTTGACGGAAAATTGGCCATGCGAAAAAAAAAAAAAAATCTGACTAAACCTTCGCTGCGCGGCGGTCATAATAATAGCTATAGTATACATTTGTATAGATTTGCTAGGAGTGTGTTGATCATTTGGAAATTGAGTGTAAAGCAGTGAGTTGTGTTTATAGTTCCGCAAAAAGTGCTGTGCAGTGGATTGTGCCTACAGTTGTGCAAAGTGGGTGTTACAAAATTGCAAACTGAGTGCAAAGCAGTGTTTGTGCTTTTAGTTTTGCGAACTCAGTGAGTGGTTTTGCTATAAGTATTTTAGAAATTGTGCTATAAGAATCACGGTTTTGTTTAAGCATTCAGAAAAAACTGTAATTGGGGAAAGGTTCCAGTGGGGGCTGGCATAGAAGCAAAGAGGGGGAGTGAGGGCGTGTTTGTGTGTGCGTTCTAATGTACAGAATCACATATACAGTAAACTGACTCTCGCCAGATGAATTTTGTTCCGCTTAACTCCGCCTAGCTTCACTCACATCCATCTGGGACCTCTTCCGTTGAGAGTGATTTCTGCACCAGATTTTATGGTAGAGCCAATCAGGACGCAGGGCGGGAGTTTCATAGATGTGACGTAGCCAAAGTCCTTTTAGGCAAGTCCCTCCACTCGGCGGCCATATACCATCGTTTTATGGGCACTCATCGGGCACAGTCTTTGGGTCGAACTGCGCGTGCGCAAGGCTTCACGACACCAATCTTGCTCCAGCGGCGAGATCACAACACATGATTGGCACAATGTCTTCACAACACACCATATGATTGGCTCAATGTATTCACATCACACCACATGATTGGCTCAATGTATTCACATGTCGACGTTTTGCCGAGGAAGGGGTGGGATCAGGGTGGGATATGTGTAGACAACGGCCATATTGGCGTGACAAACTAGCCCCATGCATTTCTATGGAGTATTTTTTGAGTGCTGTGTCTCCACATTAGAAAGTCTCTGACGTAGCGTAGAAGCGACTGTGAGACTGTTCTCAGCGTCACGAGTTGGCTTCGATGTGAGTGGTTGAAGTAGCACGTCAATACATGACGGACAAGTGGCTTATCCAATCTTATGCAAGCATTTTTTGATTAGGCCCAACCTTCTGAAGCAACACTCCAGTGGATTGATCCCAGATGGATGAGTGGAGCTAGGCGGACCGAAATTCATCTGGCGAGAGTCAGGTTACATACAGTCCATCTGATCAATAAGTATGTCCCTGGACTCAATTTTATACACTGATCATTTTCTCAACTATTCATTTCTAATGGTCGGTCATTTTTGACCGGAAATACACATGGGTGTTCTAAAGTTAACAATCAAATTGTTATAAAAAATAGCAAAATTTGTTTTGTGTATTCAGACGCCCTGTGTTAACAAAGTCAAGGAGCCTCATGGTTGTCAGAATATGCTAACAATATTTTTGAGAGAAAATATGACCAAATACAACCGGAGGGTTAATCATTGATCCCCCTCTACCCTTGAACCAGTTATTCCCTGGAGTCAATCTCTTACGAAAACAACACTTTTTAATACTTTATCAGCACGATATAAGAAATATCAGAAATTACAAGAAATATCTTATATTTCAATATAAGAAATGTGTTATGAAGTGAAACACAACGTATTTAAGGACGACTGAGGCATACGCTTTAAAAACAGGACAATATAGCAAAATGACCAAAGTTGTATGACATTGTATCAGGAGTTCTTCGGTAATGAGAGTTACTTTGGGTCCAGGAGAGATGGTACAAGATGTTATCTAAACCTGATGAATAGATTGCCTACTTAAAATGAACAGGCACAACGCAACTGTAAAATGTGCTCCCCACAATACGGCATTGGCAGTCCAAATAATAGTCTAAGCCAGTGTGTTAGAAACAGATATCTATTGTAATTTAGTCTTCGTCATAGGTCTGCATAAGCAGAATTAACAAACATTGCCACGTCGCGTATGTTTCCCATAAATTGGTCCTATAATATTTAGACCTATGTGGTATGTATGCGTGTGTTTCGTGTTTGTGAATTGTGTTTCGCAGTGTCCATAAAGCTCCCGATTGGAAAGTACACGTTCGCAAAAACCACATTGTAACACGTAAAAGCAGTGACAGAGACTCATGTTTTGGTCTAAGGCACTTTTTTGTCGATGTATTGCGCGGTTTTAATATGATTGTGTGCATGTTTTCCTCACAAAACTAAGACTGACTGTAACCTCTCCACCTAGAGGTCCGACGTTCTCAGTTTGTTGCAAAAGTGATAAAGGGCGACCAAAGCGCCCATATATTCCTTTTTAACGTGCAGGCTGTGCTCTTCACAACAGACATCGTCTTGTTGATAAATGTCGTGTCGTTATTCATATTTCTTACAAAGAAGTGTGTGAAGAAAACACAAGTGATCTCTTCGCCACAGAAAGGCCGGGACAGCTCTCACTCTGCTGAGTCTAAATGGTTCTCATGTTCATTTTAAGTCCTGCCCACCGGCTTTGGCAGTCATTAACTCTCTCAGATCTCCCGAGTAGTCTGTGCGTGAAACCTCAACGATACAATGGCAGAAACTGCTCCAGCTCCCGCTGCGGCCCCAGCAAAGGCCCCCAAGAAGAAGGCGCCCCGACCCAAGAAAACTGGCCCAAGTGTGGGCGAGCTCGTCGTCAAGGCCATCTCTGCTTCCAAAGAGAAGAAAGGAGTCTCTCTGGCTGCGCTGAAGAAAGCACTGGCGGCTGGTGGGTACGATGTGGAGAAGAACAACACTCGTGTCAAACTGGCCATCAAGAGTTTGGTCACCAAGGGAACTCTGGTCCAGACTAAAGGGACCGGCGCGTCCGGCTCGTTCAAGCTGAACAAGAAACAGGCAGTGGAAAAGAAGAAGCCGGTAAAGAAGGCAGCTCCTAAAGCAAAGAAGCCTGCAGCGAAGAAACCGGCCGCGGCAAAGAAGCCCAAGAAGGCAGCAGCCAAGAAGCCTGCGGCCGCCAAAAAGTCTCCGAAGAAAGCAGCCAAGAAGCCCGCCACACCGAAAAAGGCAACGAAGAGCCCGAAGAAAGCCAAGAAGCCCGCTGCCCCCAAGAAGGCAGCGAAGAGCCCCAAGAAAGCAAAAGCAGCGAAACCCAAGGTGGCTAAGCCTAAAGCTGCCAAGCCCAAAAAGGCTGCACCCAAGAAGAAGTAAATGTTCGCGCATTCTGTCTTTTTCACCATGTACAAAAAGGCTCTTTTAAGAGCCACCCAAACACTCTGAATGCTTTTATTCCGTCAGTACCTGCTGGTAGGCAGAACGAATTCTGTTTGCGAATACACCATCATACTCAGCTCCTTCTGCATTTGTTCACTATAGCAATTATATACAAGTACTAGTTAGCTCAACTTACCCCAGCCTTGGTGGCTCATCTAACCCCACAACCACCATTTTGATAGAAAATGCTTCTCACACTAAGCCAAGGTAACATTCATGATTTTGTGTAGCCCTCACATCAGAGACTACGAGGGACAATATTGAGGTGTAATGCATCCGAATGTTCTATTCACGTTTTCTCTAAATAACCCCAACTCTGGACATGAATGGAATCCACTTGGAGAGCAAAAATCATATTTTACACGTTTTTTTTTATTTTTTTTTACCACATTTGCCATGTGCTATACCAGAGAATGGCTGTACATTTCCACGGATTGTAAGGAATGATTCCCTCTTCCGTAAAATGGTGTCATATGATACAATGTGTTTACGGTTTCCTAGAAAAAGGGTTGGCTCATCTATGCCTAATGGGTTGTGTATGTAATTTTAAAATACATATTAGGTGATTTATTACGGTAACACAACATGACTTCTATCTAATGCAACAGGTGCATCCGAACATGAAACGAAATATCCAAAAACTTGAAATACAACAATTTCAGCTTGTTACATTGTAGTAGCCAGTACCACTGCCAAATGTGTATCTCAGGACGCCTCGTTGGTTTACTGGGTATTAAGTTGAACCTCTGGAAACTTGGCTGTAACTTTACCTGGGATATTACTTCTCTACTATGCCATGCGTTAACTTTTATGTGATTGAGCTGCTGGGCTAAAAGGAAGGTGGAAGTGTTATGCGCGCCAAATAGATTTCAAAATGATGTCACACATACAACTACACGTTGATTGGCTCTCAGCATTCTGTTCTCATCCACTGAGGCACGGAGTAGCACCGCGCTGATGTGGCATAATAAGACATGCCTTTCCACCGCTTAGCATTTGAGTATTCGGACAACTCTCAACACTTGCTGAAAAATGAGCGGTAGAGGCAAAACCGGCGGTAAGGCCAGAGCAAAGGCCAAGACTCGTTCATCCAGGGCTGGACTTCAGTTCCCCGTGGGCCGTGTGCATAGGCTTCTGCGTAAAGGCAACTATGCTCAGCGTGTCGGCGCTGGTGCACCGGTCTACTTGGCTGCTGTGCTCGAGTACCTGACTGCTGAGATCCTGGAGTTGGCCGGCAACGCTGCCCGTGACAACAAGAAGACTCGTATCATTCCCCGCCATCTGCAGCTGGCTGTGCGTAACGACGAGGAGTTGAACAAGCTGCTCGGCGGTGTGACCATCGCTCAGGGTGGTGTGCTGCCCAACATCCAGGCTGTACTGCTACCCAAGAAGACTGAGAAGTCCAAGTAAACCTGCTCCTAAGTCTCCGAAACAAAGGCTCTTTTAAGAGCCACCCAAATACCCATAAAAAAATAATTCCAAGCTACCATCGCCATTAACGTGTTTTCTGTAACGTCAAATATATTTATTTTATTTATAAAAAAAAATGAGTAAAGACTCCTTTTCCTGCCAATACTTGACCACTCTTAGTGCCCAACATTTTATTAGGCTAAGTAACCGATAAGACAAATAAGTCTGTTTGAAGAATGTAAACTGTTTTCCTTTCATCTATCACTTCGGATTGTTAGTCATGAAAGGCTGCGAGATATTCCTGGGCCCTTATAGTTCAAGGTGATGACGCAGTCTTGCAACTTATTACCTCAATGATGCATAAACAGTAAGGCACATCAATGGTAGTTTGGAGTTTATAAACAAGCAGTTACTTGAAGGCTTTAACGTAGCAAATACTACCTTAGCTACCTTAGGTCATATTTGTGTTTGCTGACGACTAACAGGTTAATTGTTTGATGTGTTTGTTTCTATAACAGGCTATATGCACTGACCGATGGAATGTTTCAGTATAGTTATTTTATTTGTCATTTAAATTGAAGAGGTTTTATGAATAGTCAATCAACACAATGACGTAGGCCATTACGAGGGTGGGCTTTGTATTTTGAATTTCAGGCTGGCACTCGGGTGACCAATCAGCGGAGACCAACAACCTGACGTAGACGGGGGGGCAGGCTGAGACCGTAGGCCTTATATACCCAAGTTCTGCCATTGTGTTCATACTGTTCAATTCCGAAGAGTACGTAGCAATGGCCAGAACAAAGCAAACAGCCCGCAAATCCACCGGAGGCAAGGCTCCGAGGAAGCAGCTCGCCACAAAGGCTGCGCGTAAAAGCGCACCTGCCACCGGTGGCGTGAAAAAGCCTCACCGTTACAGGCCTGGCACCGTGGCTCTGAGAGAGATCCGTCGTTACCAAAAGTCCACTGAGTTGCTGATCCGCAAGCTGCCCTTCCAGCGTCTGGTCAGGGAAATCGCTCAGGATTTCAAGACTGATCTGCGCTTCCAGAGCTCTGCCGTCATGGCTCTTCAGGAGGCTAGCGAGGCTTACCTCGTCGGTCTGTTCGAGGACACAAATCTGTGCGCCATCCACGCCAAGAGAGTCACTATCATGCCCAAGGACATTCAGCTGGCTCGTCGTATCCGTGGGGAGCGTGCTTAAGTGTATTTGAAGTCAAGAACCGAAAATTCAAAGGCTCTTTTAAGAGCCACCCAAGCATAGAAAAAAAGCTGGTTTCCATATGTCTTGGTTAAATTGGTTATTTTTTGTTTAGCCTTACTATTCTTCTATTATTTGCATGGTTCGGTATTTTCTAATAAGTAGGTGTCGCGTATTCATCGCTAAATGTAATGCCAACACGTGCAAGAGAGCTCGATACTAGCACGTTAAACATAAAATAATCCAGTGGTTTTCAAAGTAGGGGCAGGGGCCGCCAGGGGGGGGATCAGCAAGTTGGAAGGAAAAATAAAAGAAACAAATAAATACATTCGAAAAATGTAAAATATACCTTTTACTATGAGGGTTGTTATACAATGCCATTAGAATAATTTGTCGCATATCTGAACATTATATTTTTCATGATAATGACTGGGAATAATGGTAAAGTGATAGCTCTCGTATAGCAGAAAGCCCCAAATGCAATTTTTACACACTGTGCTCCATCACGAAGTGCTTGTGGCTATAATAATTATTAGGATTATCTTAATGTATTTTTACATTTGCTGTAGTATTGTCGATGGATTTAATAACACATCAAGGGGGTCCTTGGCCAGGACCTAGTGGTATTTGGGGGGGCCTTGTCGTGGAAAAGTTTGGGAATCTACACTCTCAGATGATCCCTCACACATAATGTAGTCATGGCCCCTTTACACGAATATAAGTTTCCGACTTCTGCCCAGAGAGACAGGACTTCTATACGACGGAGTATTAGGGCCACAAACTCGACATATTGACATTAAACTCAAAATTTCGGGAATGAAGTTGAAATATCCGGTCGACTGAAATGTCGACATTCCATATTTATTCTTGACATTCAAAACCAATTTAGTGTATAGTAGGACTAGGCTACAGCAAATACACAAATGACACCAGCATAACACAGTTGCAGTCTTTCTTGACGCAGGGTTCATTCTGTCCCTTGATGGCCGTTTGGAGCATGACGCAGCCGTGGCAAAAATATGGACCAAAGGTAAATAACAGGTTCTAAGTGTAGGCTACCTAGTTCTACCTAATCCAGGAAGTAACATTTGATACATTTTAGGTACAACTCTTAAAACTAATGTGTTGTCCCTGTCTGGACATAGAGATGTGTTAAAAATAACGCAAGTTTGTGGGCAGCCGTGGCCCACTGGTTAGCACTCTGGACTTGTAACCGGAGGGTTGCCGGTTCGAGCCCCGACCAGTGGGCTGCGGCTGAAGTGCCCTTGAGCAAGGCACCTAACCCCTCACTGCTCCCCGAGCGCCGCCGTTGTAGCAAGCAGTTCACTGCGCCGGGATTCACTTTGTGCCGTTTGTGTTTCACTAATTCACCTATTGGGTTAAATGCAGACCAAATTTCCCTCACGGGATCAAAAAAGTATATATACTTAAGTTGTGTTGTTTTCAGTGTAAGCTTTATTTCAGATAAGTATTGTATGTGAATGAATGCAGTGTAGTTTGTTTATATTGGAGTTACTTTTCTAAGAGAACGTGGGTGGCTCTTAAAAGAGCCTTTGGATTAAAGCGCGTTCAAAATCGGGCTTTACTTGGAGCTGGTATACTTGGTGACGGCCTTGGTTCCCTCAGACACGGCGTGCTTGGCCAACTCACCGGGCAGAAGCAGACGCACTGCAGTCTGGATCTCCCTGGAAGAGATGGTGGAGCGCTTGTTGTAGTGAGCCAAGCGAGACGCCTCTCCAGCAATGCGCTCAAAGATGTCATTCACGAAGGAGTTCATAATGCCCATGGCCTTAGAAGAGATACCGGTGTCAGGATGGACCTGCTTCAAGACTTTGTACACGTAGATGGCATAGCTCTCCTTCCTGCTCTTTCTGCGCTTCTTGCCACCCTTGCCGGCGGTCTTTGTCACGGCTTTCTTGGAGCCCTTCTTTGGGGCAGGCTTGGCTGGATCAGGCATGTTGATATCTCGACTGTCTGTTCGATTATCCAACTGCCCTCAAATTACCCGGTATATGTCTCAAGTTTTATGCAAATAGAGGACTGCGTCATTTAAACACCCACGGCCAGAATTCTCTGTCATTTCCCTCCGAAATCAAACACCCACACGGTTGGACATTTTGAATCGAAGGGGGCAGTGTCGAGAAGGTTAGCACCACCCACCACCTACAGTACACCACATCCTTTTGTTTCCTTTCTCTCACTTTTCTTCTGAATGACAGGAATCCTTCGAAATGTATGGCAAATACCAAGTGCCAAAAAATCATTAAGCGTTACAAATCACAATTACAGTTTTTCTCAGTCCCCTTGGGTCATTTCTCGAATTATGATTAACAATTTATTAGTTAATCGACAAAACTCTACGGCAAAAAAGGAAACAACGCTGTTCTTTACTGCACTGTGGCTACTAGGCTTCAGCATTGTGCAAAAGGAAATGACAAATTTACAGTAAAATATGGGAAACACTGCTTTACTGTAAAAGTAAACTTTTCTATACATCCTGAGGTTCCTGTCTGTCATGTATGCTTGACAGATTATGAAAACTAGTTATGACACCAACTTGTTTAAGACTGATTTAATGATTTCATTTTTGGGGCAGCCGTGGCCTACTGGTTAGCGCTTCGGACTTGTAACCGGAGGGTTGCCGGTCGAACCCCGACCACGGCTAAAGTGCCCTTGAGCAAGGGGCCTAACCCCTCACTGCTCCCCGAGCGCCGCTGTTGTTGCAGGCAGCTCACTGCGCCGGGATTAGTGTGTGCTTCACCTCAGTGTGTGTTGACTGTGTGCTGGGTGTGTTTCACTAATTCACGGAAAAATGCAGAGACCAAATTTCCCTCACGGGATCAAAAGAGTACATATACTTAAACTTTACATTATTAAAGTATTATACTTAATGGTACACGCGACTTTTCGTTTTGTTTAGGATTTCGTTTGATCGTTCGTTTGTGAACCCTAAATTTAGAATCATCTGATGTCGTTCTATAGCCCAGTCATGGGTCGCACTTCATATGTGAGATTATTATAGCAATGTTCTGGCAGTTTTTGTTTGTTTTCATATTAACACATGGCATTCCCTTGGCTACCACGGGATTAAGATTGCATTATAAGCGTCTCATGAGATGGGAATGCCCCAGTCTCTCATATCGTAGTGTTGTTCTCAGGCAACTGCGTGGCAGTTGTTTATGTATAGCCTTTCCATAAATAAGATAACCCTATACATACAGGAACACAACCTTTTTAAGAGGAACTGGGTGGCTCTTAAAAGAGCCTTTGTGTACAAGTCGAAGGAGAGATGTGATCTTTAACCACCAAAACCGTACAGTGTACGACCCTGGCGTTTCAGAGCATAAACGACATCCATAGCGGTCACGGTCTTTCTCTTGGCGTGCTCGGTGTAGGTGACGGCATCACGAATCACGTTCTCCAGGAAAACCTTCAACACACCACGGGTCTCCTCGTAGATGAGACCAGAGATACGCTTCACACCACCACGGCGGGCCAGACGCCTGATTGCAGGCTTGGTGATGCCCTGGATGTTATCACGAAGAACTTTGCGATGACGCTTTGCGCCTCCTTTTCCAAGACCTTTGCCTCCTTTGCCTCTGCCGGACATCTTTCAAATTTCCTGCGTCTGAGCGTTGCACGAATGTGAAGAAACTACGTCTCGCAACTCATATTAGTTTCCACAGAGAGGACCTTGTTGAAAACTACTAAGCACTGCCCCTTTACTCTCCCTCCTTTTTATGAATGGAGTGTGCGCGGGCATTTAGGCGGATATACGTCACCAAAAAACGCCCACATCTGAGCTTCACCCCACCTTACAACGAAACAAAGTAGGAACGAGTAGCAAGCGGAGATTGTCGGGGCTTAAGGCAAATGGCAAGAAGTGCCCTTTAGCAGAATGAAGGTGGAGGCTATAGTGCCCTCTATGGACCAAATTGGTGTGCTTCCATTTGGTGTGCTTCCAGAGAATATAGTATTGACAGAGACGTTTCTAATGAGGAGACATAGCACTCCAAAAATCCTCCATTGAAATGCATTGGGTTAGTTTGTAACGCCAATATGGCAGTTGTCTACACATACCCAACCCCTAACGCGGCAAAATGGGTGTGATATGTGTAGATAATTGCCATATTGGCGTTACAAACTAGCCCCATGCATTTCTATGGAGTGCTGTGTCTCCTCGTTAGAAAGTCTCTGCCTAAGAGGACTTTGGGATTGATTGTGCTTACCAAGTTTGAATAGGATCGGACCTTCATAAGAAATTATATAGGCAATACAAACATTATAGGCCATATGCATCAAAAGTGAATCTATGCATAAAATTGGAAAAGCCAATCTGTTAGGCTTTGAAGGTGAATTGTACCGAATTTTGTGGGAATTGGACCATGGGTTTAGGAAAGGATAGATTAGTTTCACTGTTGTGTTTTTTGGAATATGTGAATGATGGAATCGTATGTGGCTAGATGCATTCGATGTGGGAACTCTAAAGGAACAAATGGAAAGAATAATTAGTCAAAAAATCCATACGGATGTGGAAATATGAGCAAAAACGTAAATTTGCTTATTATAGCGTCTCCTACAGTCAGAATTTGGTCTTTTTTGTGAAATGATGCGTTGATTTGGGACTCATGGTTAAAATTTGGTGAAAATGTAGTGTTTTTACCTGTTACGGTTATGCCCACCCCCCATCTCAGAGGAACTGCAAAGTAGGGGGGCAGTTGTCTACACATACCCATACCCATGCATACTGACAATAAAAGCCTTACTGTGTAGCAACCTCTCTAGAAGCATAATATTAGTCTCAAATGAAAGGTAACAGTGTTTCCTCTATGTTGATTTGGTAGTGGCGGCCCCCCATGGTTTAATTTTCTTCCCCCGTGGTATCAGAAATGGGGCAGACGCACAATAGTCGCAGTTGCCTTTCAAAATTCATTGTACAGACCTGTTGTAGATTCTCCAAATATACAGCTCAATCACAACTGAAAATAATGCCTCATTGTGTGTGAATAGAGGTGAATACATATAACTGTTTGTGTTGTCAGTTCCGTGGGACGGGGGGGGGACGGGGGGGGGGGGGTAACATAACTGGGTAACTGGGTAACACTCTGAGGTTTCTTGTAGACTATTTTGATTGTATGTCAGGTGTTCTGATATAGAATGACTACACAAAATATGGAATAATTACCAATATTCCAATACGTGGTTTAATGTTCTGCATTTCTCATTAGTGGGTCACTTTGATACTAAAAGCATGATTCTATGTAATGACTGTATGATATCTGTACTGTCCCTGTGTATATCTGTGTGTGACTGTATTTAGAGATAAGCAGGAATATTATGACTTTGAAGTGTTTTACTGTTCTGCATGGCTGCGTCAGTAGCTATCTGCTCCAGATTGCCAGGTTGCCACTAATCAGGATCTGATTCAGTGTAGTCCACGTGAGATGGGATGACCAACGCCATCTCCCGTCAGCCTGGAAGGATACTTAAACCCTAACTATTTCCTTGTATAGTTAGAGCAGCAGATGGATCTTTAGGTGAAGTCATGCTATCTCTCCCTTGATGCGCATCATTGTAAATAAACTCTGTTCCTGATTTTTCATACTATTGGTCTGACTGGGTCTCTATTAAATCTATGGTATCAAAATTACCATCAGTTCCAATGGTTGTGTATAAGATAAACTATACATCTCTACAACTAATATTGGATACAACAACATGAAGATTTAACTTCTATGGATTCTTGTGAATATTTCAATACCCAATATGTTGCATCTACTTATTTTGCTGCAGCTACACTTCAGCCAGAGGTCAGGGTAGCACCAAAAGCGGAGGAGGGGGAGGAGGGCAGCAGGGATTAAATTGAATTAAGACATATTATGATCAATCTGACAATGTAAAGCACTATACAGACTGTACATTTTTGGTTTTCCAAGCTTTCACATGGTGTATAATATTACTATGCTACATAGCAATATGGTGCATATAATTGATTTTGAGGGGGAGGTGGGGATGGGGGGGGTGTCCGTTAAAGTTTAAAGATGGTGTTTGTGTAGCTGAATAGGAAAAATATTGATGGAAAGTCAAAAAGTGTTTTTTCACAGTATTTGTATTTATTCAATACCTTGTGGTGTGTGTGTGTATAAAGTATATATTAGACAGGTCATCTGTTGGAAACATTAGGCCTAGTTTTTGGTCAAAGTTTTCTCCCTGGATTCCTGGTCAGAACCCCAATTGGAACAGATTAAAACTTGGGGCATGTTGAATTTTGTCCAAGAATCCAATATGGCCACCGTATTCCAAAATGGCACATTTTTACACACTTTTTCCTATGCTATGGGGACATTTCCGGTAAAAACAGTGTCATTTTAGCAAAAAAAATTCCTTTTCCATCAAATACATATTTACAGAGGTTAACTGGTGGTTTTAAAACCCTAAGTATTTTTATAACAATTTTAAATCATTAAAAAAAATCATAATTTTGTCAGATATTGGTCAAATATCAGAAATAATCAAATTTCCTTCAAACATAAGCCTCTTACAGGTTAAATACAGTTCAAATAAATTTGGGTACCTTAACTTAAACAGATTAAAACATTAGACATTTTCCCAAAAACTCAATAATATCCCCAAAATGGTGAACTTTTGGGTCCACACTTGGCTAAGCTAGAGTTGTTTTTTTTTCTATTAAAAACATTTTGACAAATGTTAATTGATATAAGAAACAGGATAGTTCCATAAAGGTGCTGGAATTACAAAAAATACTATTTTATCACTCGGCTAGATATATTGTTACTATTACTATATTAATAGTCCAGTAGTAATAGGGTTACACCCGGAACAAATTTGTAACAAGCTGAATTTTTCAGGATATGTTTAGACTACCTTTAGGAATGACATACTAAAAGTCCCCGTGAATCCCCCTTGTGCTCTCGGAGATATTCAAGATGTCGTCCAAAATGGCTGCCATTTGGAGATTTTTCTGTATCTCAGGCTTAAAACCTGATACAAATGCAATTAAAAGGTCAAAATATATGTTTTTTAGGGTAAGTAAGTCAATTTCATCATTAGTGTCTTGAATGGAGACATTTCATAATAATAAATCACTTCAGTCATCATCCTCATCATCAGAAATTGGTGTTGATTCTTCAGTTTCTCCCTCATCATCTAGTTAAGATGGCATTGGTGCTGAATTGTCGCATGTTTGACCACTGCACTTTGTACACAAGGCAGAGCAGTGTACCCCCATCTTCCTGCAGCCACATGACAATCCACAGCCATCTGCTCTGCAGCCACAAGAGATCATGTTGAGCAGAGTGTCTGGAGCAATGGGGTGGTCAGTTTCAACAGGAGTCAAGATATTCTCCATTTTCCATCCCCAATCTGTTGGCTGCAATGACCTTCCCATCCATTCCTGAACAATGAGATATGTTCTGAATGAATGTTGCTTGTCTTGGCAGCACTTGTTGGAGGCAAAGTTGCCAACTGGAAGGATGAGGAAAGTGAAGTTCTGCTGATTGCCTTATTGTAAGCAATGTATTGGAACTGATCCAGTGATTCACAACTGGAAGCTCCATACAGCTTCAGGTGTTTAGGACTTTATATGTACAAGTATAATATTAAATGCTATGTAGCGTCGGCGCAAAAAGACAGTGTTCGCATTCTCCCGCGCAGGGGATCCTGGGATACGAGAGTGAACATTTGTGGGGTTTATGTCGTTATTCTCCTTAGTTTTGAGTGTAAAGTTAGCGTCTTTATTGTAACATGTTCCCCTTTTAGTTCTCCCTCGTGTGTGACCCTTTTTGTGTGGGGGGCTGCGTCCTCCCCTGTATGTGTAGTGTGTGTGCGTGCTTGATCTGCCCTGTTTGCATTGTGTTCTGTGTCTTGGTCTTGGTCTGTGTCTGTGTCCCTGCTCTCATGCTCAGTGAATAAACCTTTTGATTGGACAACTGTGTGTGTCGCTATCAAATCGTTACAGCTATATGAAGTCAGCATTATAATATTATGTGCTATTATATTACAAAGGTTATAGAGGGAAAATTGCTGTCTGATTGTTGTCTAACTGTGCGTTCAGACCAAGAGCTACCAAAGTTGCAAAATTGCTTTTGTCACTGGTAAAATGCAGCTGCTAAATAATAATTCTGTCATTTTTGTCGCTCAAGTCACTCACGACATGAGAGATTTGAACCTTCTAAATTCAGATATTTTTCATAGACACTAAGATGGTTTATAAACATGATCAAATGTATAAAGAAATGCCTGTAGCCTAAATATGCTACAATGGGGCTACAATGGGTTAGCAGCTCATTGTGGCAGTAGCCCAGGCTTCACTAAGCTATGGGCTGCACCCTACTAAGCTACAGTACGACATAATGAAAAAATACCCCTAGAGTCAGCGAGAGCAGGGGCGGAAGATGACTCACTTGTGATAGACATGGTTACTGACCCTGGAACGAATTTGATTACGAGTAAGGAAAACATGTTTGTGGAAGCCACTAGTTCAGAGAAAACTGAGAAAAAGCTGCAGATGTGTGTGTGTGGTTGGCAGAAGGTTACAAGTCTAAAGGGCCTGAAAATTCATCAAGGGAAAAAGAAGTGCTTGGTAGAGGGAACACAGGGTCCCCGCATTGATAGCTATTTCTTAAGAAGTGCATCAAGTCAGTCGGTTGAAGTCCAGCGACAGGAAGAAACCCACAGTTCGCAGGACATCAGTACCCCTGTTGTTGAGGTAAGTTCTAGCACTGAGGCAGAGAGAGAGGCCAGTCAGCCAAGGAGGGAGAAGATTAATGGTCATAGGCCTGGGGTTAGATGGCCAGGCGCAGTAGAATGTAGAATGTGGGAAGATGTTAATAGTGATTTGGTCAGTATCCTGGGTCAGCTCAAGGGGACGGCTGAAAGCAAATTAGAGAAAATGGGAGACATTATTTATAGCTATGGTAAGGAAAGATTTGGGACTATTGAGAGAAGGACAAAACGGCTACATGAGGTAGTTAAATCTAGGCGCCAGCAGGAGATAGATAAACTTATCAAGGAGAGGAGGCAGCTTAAGAAGCAGTGGAGAAAAGCTACAGATGATGAGAAGGAAGGTATTGACTGTCTACAGGCAGATGTGAGGGAGCGGTTAGTAGTGCTAAGAAGAGCTGAAAATATTAGGAAAAATAGGAAGAAGAAATCACGAGCCCGACTAGCATTCTATAAAGACCCATTTAAGTTTGTTAAGTCTTTATTCGTAATGCAGAAGAGTGGTAGTCTTTTGGAACCTAAGCAGAAGCTTGAGGAGTATTTAGAGGGAGTGCACAAAGATAGGGAGAGGTTCAGGGAGATGGTACTTCCTGCTGATATCCCACCTATTGCTGAATTAAGTAGCCAATGCGACGATAGTCCACCAAGGTGGAAAGAGGTGCAAGAAGTAATAAAACGTGCAAGGGCCTCTTCAGCCCCGGGACCTAATGGAGTGCCCTACCGGTTGTATAAGAGTGCACCAGATGTTTTAAGATTTTTATGGCAATTAATGAAGATAGTTTGGAAAAAGCAGAGTATTCCCAAGGCTTGGCGGAGGGCTGGGGGAATATTTATTCCCAAAGAAAAGGACGCAGTGGAGATTAATCAATTTAGGCCAATTAGTCTACTGAATGTTGAAGGGAAGGTTTTCTTTAGTGTGGTGGCACGGAGACTGACAAATTACCTTGAAAGGAATAAACTAATTGATACCACGGTGCAAAAAGCTGGAATTCCTGGCTTCTCCGGGTGCTTAGAGCATACCAGCATGATTTGGCACCAAATTCAATTAGCAAAGCGTGAGAAGAGAGACCTGCACGTTGTGTTCTTGGATTTGGCTAATGCTTTTGGGTCTGTGCCGCATAGTCTGTTGTGGGAGGCCTTTGATTATTTCAGAATCCCAGGTAGCATTAAAAGCCTAGTAAAAGCATACTTTCTGGATATTCAATTATGTTTTACTACAGCTGATTACACCACAGGTTGGCAACAACTTGAGATAGGAATCATGGCCGGATGTACCATCTCCCCACTTGCTTTTACAATGGCAATGGAGGTCATTATTAGGGCCTCAAAATGGGTAGTGGGCGGGGAGAAGTGGCAACAAGTGGGTACGTCAACATTTTTAATCCTTAAGAGTGTATTTATCAGTAGGGCTACATGTATTGACTAATGTTTTCTCACTACGCTAACTAGCATAACTCATCTTTCTACATAAAGCCAAATGGTAAAAAATGACAATGAACTACCTGTTCATACACAAAAAACAATAAACAATAATCTCCCAATTTACATAATATGAATCTACATTCAGTGGCTGAAAATAAATGAAAAGAGGCTTTATCTGAGGGGTTCGAAAACACCAACGTTTTGAAGCGACTTTATCTGAGCCTCCTTGAGACTGCACAGATGTAAGCGAGCCTTATTCAATATTGACAAATGTGATTGGTGCCAAATAAAAACTAACATATAATAAAGACATAGTGTGATTAGACAAAATAATGAATAGCATTAGACAGGCCCCTCTTTTTCTAAAAAATGACTTCAAAGTTACAAATGGGCTTGAATGGTGCCTGGGCTTAATGGGTACACTATGTGAATTTTGTGTCATTGTCACATTAATGACCTTGTAATCTTGGTTAACTTTAATTTTAGCAGTGTGTCAATGGTGAATTTGGATTCCTTGTATGAGAAAACATATACTTTAACATTTTTATTGCATTAGTATTATATTCTAAGCCTGAGATATGGAAAAATCTCCAAATATCTCATTTTGAGCTAATGCTCTTGGACTATAATGATAGTAATACTTAGAGCTGCTGAGAGAAAATGACGTAAATCCAGAGATGGAAATGGTCTTAGTAACTGCCAGTCTTTGCTATCATCTTTTTCATTCACTGTTACACTTGCAAAAAATATATTCTATCAGAGCAAGATTGAGAGCGCAACTGACAGTAGAACACTTTTTTAACTTCTCAATCCTCCACCACTGCCATACTTTGCAACGTTTTCACTGAAAGTGAAAGGGGAAGATTCCATTGGGGAAAGGTTCCAATGGGGGCTGGCATAGAAGCAAAGAGGGGGAGTGAGGGTGTGTTTGTGTGTGTGTTTTAATGTACATAAGTGCATACAGTCCATCTGATCAATAAGTATGTGCCTGGACTCAATTTTATACACTGACCATTTTTTCACCCATTCATTTCTAATGGCCAGTCATTTTTGCCTGAAAATACACATGGGTGTTCTATAAAACAGTTAAAAAAATTAAATAAAACACTCAAATTGTTATACAAAATATCCACATTTGTTTTGTGTGTTCAGATGCCCTGTGTGTCAAAAGCCAAGAAGCCTCATGGTAGTGAGAATAAGTTATTTATTTATTTATTTAAGTTATTATAACGATATTTTTTAGAGAGAAGAATTGTCAATTGGTCATATTTGACTGCAAACACAACAGGATAAGTGCTCAGTTTGAGGAGCCCATTAGGGGAGCTTTGCCTGTGAATTGTTGGACTCTTTCTCTCCTCTTGAAGAGGTTTCTCTACTGCTTCAGCAAAGTCATCCAACAACATGCCCTTTGGATCCTGTCCTGTCTATTCTTCTGCAGTCTGTCACACCTGTTCTGCCAGCAGTCATGCTGTGTGCAACATACTTTATATATTTTATTTATGTATCTATCTGTCCATCCTTTCATGTACAGTATTCCTAATATTTTGCCATTGACATGCTTTGACGCTTTTGATTAAATTCTTGCTTAAATACATCTGTTGTTTCATGTACATTTATCCCACATTCTAATAATAAAAATAATAATAACAATAAAGGTTAATACATTCTAATAATAATAATAATAATAATAATAATAAAGGTTAATAATAATGAAGGTTCTGTAATGAACTTCAAAAGGTTCCTCAAGCAACCTTTGAAAAGGTTCTTCAAAGAACCTTTCTTTAAAGGTTCTTCAAAGAACCTTTTGAGGCTCCCCCACAGTTTCAAATTGAAGAACCCCTAAAAGTTCCTCCAGGATCTTATAATTTTTACAGTGTGCATGTGTTTAATACTACTACACTCAGTTCTGGAATAGTTCCTTCTTCTTTTAAACAGGCAAGGGTTATGTCTTTGCTAAAAAAAAGTACACTTCATACAATTGATGAAGAACTACAGACCTGTCTCCCTTCTTCCTTTCTTGTTGACTTTGGAGGAAGTGTTCTTCAAGCAAGTCTATGACTTCCTGTATCAGAACAAACTGCTAGACCGTATACAGTATGCAGTCTGGTTTCAAGAGTGGTCATTCTACTGAAATTGCTCTGTCTGTGACTGAAGCATTGAGATAGCTAATGTAACCTTACATTTACTGTTACTGTTTAAACTACGTGGTTCAGCCCTGCACACGCCCGGACTCAAACCCATAAACAGCAGCACCTCAAATCAGGAGTCTGCTCAGTCATAATTCTACTAGACTTACCTGCAGCCTTTGACACTGTAAACCATGACATTCTCCTTTCTACACTGTCTGAACAGGGAATTTCTTACAAACTAGCCCCATGCATTTCTATGGAGTATTTTTTGAGTGCTGTGTCTCCTCATTAGAAAGTCTCTGGCTTTACCTGTCTACCACCTGAGGACACATCAGATTTCTGCATGCCTGATATTTCAGTCTGGACAGAGACTTTCTAATGTGGAGACACAGCACTCAAAAAATACTCCATAGAAATGCATGGGGCTAGTTTGTCACTCCAATATGGCCGTTGTCTACACATATCCCACCCCTTCCTCGGCAAAACGTTGACATGTGAATACATTGAGCCAATCATGTGGTGTGATGTGAATACATTGAGCCAATTATATGGTGTGTTGTGAAGACATCGTGCCAATCATGTGTTGTGATCTCGCCGCTGGAGCAAGATTGGTGTCGTGAAGCCTTGTGCACGCGCAGTTCGACCCAAAGACTGTGCCCGATGAGTGCCCATAAAACGTTGGTATATGGCCGCTGAGTGGAGGGACTTGCCTAAAAGGACTTTGGTCTGGATGACAGACCGACACCTTCAACTTCATCTCTCAAAAACTGAGCTTTTGGTGTTTCCAGCTAAAACAGCTATTCCCCAACAGATTAACATCCAGCATGACTCCTCTTAACTGACCCCAACTGGATTGGCACGTAACTTTGGTGTCATAATTGATGACCAACTTAATGTCTTTGAGCATGTCGCCTGAATTGCAAAATCGTTTTTGCTTGTCCTTCATAACATTAGGAAGATCATACCTTATTTGATACAAGATTCCACACAACTTCTTGTGCAGGCCATGATTATATCCAAGCTGGACTATTGTATTTCACTGTTAGCTGGCCTGCCATATTGTAAGATCGTTGCAAATGATTCAGAATGCTGCAGCACGCCGGGTCTTCAATCAGCCAAAGTGGACACATGTAACTCCTCTCCTACTCTACCTTGACTCCTTATAATAGACCTTGGCCTATAGGATACTTACTGGATCTGCTTACGGCTATCTCAATTCTATGATCCAGCTGTACATCCCCAACCACTCACTGGGGTCATCTGATGAGCATCTGTTGTGTCGACCAGCCATAAACGCTAGATCAAATTCAAGACTCTTTTCCTCAGTGGTAACTCGTTGGTGGAATGAGTAGCCCAGTGCTCTCCTTCCTGTGATAGTTTAGGCTCAAAATTTGTTTATGCCTTTAATGCAACAGGATAGTGGAGAGTGACAGGAAGTGAGTGGGAGAGAGAGTCGGGGTGGGATCCGGAAAGGACCACGGGGCGGGAATCGAACTAGACACATAGGCCCCCCTACTTTGCAGTTCCTCTGAGATGGAGGGTGGGGTGCTACAGCTGCTGCACCAAAACACTGTTTGCAGGCATAACCGTAACAGGTTAAAACACTAAATTTTCACCAAATTTTAACCATGAGTCCCATATCATTTCACAAAAAAGACCAAATTCTGACTGTAGGAGACGCTATAATAAGCAAATTTACGTTTTTGCTCATATTTCCAGAACCGTATGGATTTTTTGACTAATTATTCTTTCCATTTGTTCCTTTAGAGTTCCCACATCGAATGCATCTAGCCACATACGATTCCATCATTCACATATTCCAAAAAACACAACAGTGAAACTAATCTATCCTTTCCTAAACCCATGGTCCAATTCCCACAAAATTCGGTACAATTCACCTTCAAAGCCTAACAGATTGGCTTTTCCAATTTTATGCATAGATTCACTTTTGATGCATATGGCCTATAATGTTTGTATTGCCTATATAATTTCTTATGAAGGTCCGATCCTATTCAAACTTGGTAAGCACAATCAATCCCAAAGTCCTCTTAGGCAGAGACTTTCTAACGAGGAGACACAGCACTCCATAGAAATGCATGGGGCTAGTTTGTAACGCCAATATGGCAATTATCTACACATATCACACCCATTTTGCCGCGTTAGGGGTTGGGTATGTGTAGACAACTGCCATATTGGCGTTACAAACTAACCCAATGCATTTCAATGGAGGATTTTTGGAGTGCTATGTCTCCTCATTAGAAACGTCTCTGTCAATACTATATTCTCTGGAAGCACACCAAATGGAAGCACACCAATTTGGTCCATAGAGGGCACTATAGCCTCCACCTTCATTCTGCTAAAGGGCACTTCTTGCCATTTGCCTTAGGCCCCGACAATCTCCGCTTGCTACTCGTTCCTACTTTGTTTCGTTGTAAGGTGGGGTGAAGCTCAGATGTGGGCGTTTTTTGGTGACGTATATCCGCCTAAATGCCCGCGCACACTCCATTCATAAAAAGGAGGGAGAGTAAAGGGGCAGTGCTTAGTAGTTTTCAACAAGGTCCTCTCTGTGGAAACTAATATGAGTTGCGAGACGTAGTTTCTTCACATTCGTGCAACGCTCAGACGCAGGAAATTTGAAAGATGTCCGGCAGAGGCAAAGGAGGCAAAGGTCTTGGAAAAGGAGGCGCAAAGCGTCATCGCAAAGTTCTTCGTGATAACATCCAGGGCATCACCAAGCCTGCAATCAGGCGTCTGGCCCGCCGTGGTGGTGTGAAGCGTATCTCTGGTCTCATCTACGAGGAGACCCGTGGTGTGTTGAAGGTTTTCCTGGAGAACGTGATTCGTGATGCCGTCACCTACACCGAGCACGCCAAGAGAAAGACCGTGACCGCTATGGATGTCGTTTATGCTCTGAAACGCCAGGGTCGTACACTGTACGGTTTTGGTGGTTAAAGATCACATCTCTCCTTCGACTTGTACACAAAGGCTCTTTTAAGAGCCACCCAGTTCCTCTTAAAAAGGTTGTGTTCCTGTATGTATAGGGTTATCTTATTTATGGAAAGGCTATACATAAACAACTGCCACGCAGTTGCCTGAGAACAACACTACGATATGAGAGACTGGGGCATTCCCATCTCATGAGACGCTTATAATGCAATCTTAATCCCGTGGTAGCCAAGGGAATGCCATGTGTTAATATGAAAACAAACAAAAACTGCCAGAACATTGCTATAATAATCTCACATATGAAGTGCGACCCATGACTGGGCTATAGAACGACATCAGATGATTCTAAATTTAGGGTTCACAAACGAACGATCAAACGAAATCCTAAACAAAACGAAAAGTCGCGTGTACCATTAAGTATAATACTTTAATAATGTAAAGTTTAAGTATATGTACTCTTTTGATCCCGTGAGGGAAATTTGGTCTCTGCATTTTTCCGTGAATTAGTGAAACACACCCAGCACACAGTCAACACACACTGAGGTGAAGCACACACTAATCCCGGCGCAGTGAGCTGCCTGCAACAACAGCGGCGCTCGGGGAGCAGTGAGGGGTTAGGCCCCTTGCTCAAGGGCACTTTAGCCGTGGTCGGGGTTCGACCGGCAACCCTCCGGTTACAAGTCCGAAGCGCTAACCAGTAGGCCACGGCTGCCCCAAAAATGAAATCATTAAATCAGTCTTAAACAAGTTGGTGTCATAACTAGTTTTCATAATCTGTCAAGCATACATGACAGACAGGAACCTCAGGATGTATAGAAAAGTTTACTTTTACAGTAAAGCAGTGTTTCCCATATTTTACTGTAAATTTGTCATTTCCTTTTGCACAATGCTGAAGCCTAGTAGCCACAGTGCAGTAAAGAACAGCGTTGTTTCCTTTTTTGCCGTAGAGTTTTGTCGATTAACTAATAAATTGTTAATCATAATTCGAGAAATGACCCAAGGGGACTGAGAAAAACTGTAATTGTGATTTGTAACGCTTAATGATTTTTTGGCACTTGGTATTTGCCATACATTTCGAAGGATTCCTGTCATTCAGAAGAAAAGTGAGAGAAAGGAAACAAAAGGATGTGGTGTACTGTAGGTGGTGGGTGGTGCTAACCTTCTCGACACTGCCCCCTTCGATTCAAAATGTCCAACCGTGTGGGTGTTTGATTTCGGAGGGAAATGACAGAGAATTCTGGCCGTGGGTGTTTAAATGACGCAGTCCTCTATTTGCATAAAACTTGAGACATATACCGGGTAATTTGAGGGCAGTTGGATAATCGAACAGACAGTCGAGATATCAACATGCCTGATCCAGCCAAGCCTGCCCCAAAGAAGGGCTCCAAGAAAGCCGTGACAAAGACCGCCGGCAAGGGTGGCAAGAAGCGCAGAAAGAGCAGGAAGGAGAGCTATGCCATCTACGTGTACAAAGTCTTGAAGCAGGTCCATCCTGACACCGGTATCTCTTCTAAGGCCATGGGCATTATGAACTCCTTCGTGAACGACATCTTTGAGCGCATTGCTGGAGAGTCTTCTCGCTTGGCTCACTACAACAAGCGCTCCACCATCTCTTCCAGGGAGATCCAGACTGCAGTGCGTCTGCTTCTGCCCGGTGAGTTGGCCAAGCACGCCGTGTCTGAGGGAACCAAGGCCGTCACCAAGTATACCAGCTCCAAGTAAAGCCCGATTTTGAACGCGCTTTAATCCAAAGGCTCTTTTAAGAGCCACCCACGTTCTCTTAGAAAAGTAACTCCAATATAAACAAACTACACTGCATTCATTCACATACAATACTTATCTGAAATAAAGCTTACACTGAAAACAACAACTTAAGTATATATACTTTTTTGATCCCGTGAGGGAAATTTGGTCTGCATTTAACCCAATAGGTGAATTAGTGAAACACAAACGGCACAAAGTGAATCCCGGCGCAGTGAACTGCTTGCTACAACGGCGGCGCTCGGGGAGCAGTGAGGGGTTAGGTGCCTTGCTCAAGGGCACTTCAGCCGCAGCCCACTGGTCGGGGCTCGAACCGGCAACCCTCCGGTTACAAGTCCAGAGTGCTAACCAGTGGGCCACGGCTGCCCACAAACTTGCGTTATTTTTAACACATCTCTATGTCCAGACAGGGACAACACATTAGTTTTAAGAGTTGTACCTAAAATGTATCAAATGTTACTTCCTGGATTAGGTAGAACTAGGTAGCCTACACTTAGAACCTGTTATTTACCTTTGGTCCATATTTTTGCCACGGCTGCGTCATGCTCCAAACGGCCATCAAGGGACAGAATGAACCCTGCGTCAAGAAAGACTGCAACTGTGTTATGCTGGTGTCATTTGTGTATTTGCTGTAGCCTAGTCCTACTATACACTAAATTGGTTTTGAATGTCAAGAATAAATATGGAATGTCGACATTTCAGTCGACCGGATATTTCAACTTCATTCCCGACATTTTGAGTTTAATGTCAATATGTCGAGTTTGTGGCCCTAATACTCCGTCGTATAGAAGTCCTGTCTCTCTGGGCAGAAGTCCGAAACTTATATTCGTGTAAAGGGGCCATGACTACATTATGTGTGAGGGATCATCTGAGAGTGTAGATTCCCAAACTTTTCCACGACAAGGCCCCCCAAATACCACAAGGTCCTGGCCAAGGACCCCCTTGATGTGTTATTAAATCCATCGACAATACTACAGCAAATATAAAAATACATTAAGATAATCCTAATAATTATTTTAGCCACAAGCACTTCGTGATGGAGCACAGTGTGTAAAAATTGCATTTTGGGGTTTCTGCTATACGAGAGCTATCACTTTACCATTATTCCCAGTCATTATCATGAAAAATATAATGTTCAGATATGCGACAAATTATTCTAATGGCATTGTATAACAACCCTCATAGTAAAAGGTATATTTTACATTTTTCGAATGTATTTATTTGTTTCTTTTATTTTTCCTTCCAACTTGCTGAGCCCCCTGCCCCTACTTTGAAAACCACTGGATTAGTTTATGTTTAACGTGCTAGTATCGAGCTCTCTTGCACGTGTTGGCATTACATTTAGCGATGAATACGCGACACCTACTTATTAGAAAATACCGAACCATGCAAATAATAGAAGAATAGTAAGGCTAAACAAAAAATAACCAATTTAACCAAGACATATGGAAACCAGCTTTTTTTCTATGCTTGGGTGGCTCTTAAAAGAGCCTTTGAATTTTCGGTTCTTGACTTCAAATACACTTAAGCACGCTCCCCACGGATACGACGAGCCAGCTGGATGTCCTTGGGCATGATAGTGACTCTCTTGGCGTGGATGGCGCACAGATTTGTGTCCTCGAACAGACCGACGAGGTAAGCCTCGCTAGCCTCCTGAAGAGCCATGACGGCAGAGCTCTGGAAGCGCAGATCAGTCTTGAAATCCTGAGCGATTTCCCTGACCAGACGCTGGAAGGGCAGCTTGCGGATCAGCAACTCAGTGGACTTTTGGTAACGACGGATCTCTCTCAGAGCCACGGTGCCAGGCCTGTAACGGTGAGGCTTTTTCACGCCACCGGTGGCAGGTGCGCTTTTACGCGCAGCCTTTGTGGCGAGCTGCTTCCTCGGAGCCTTGCCTCCGGTGGATTTGCGGGCTGTTTGCTTTGTTCTGGCCATTGCTACGTACTCTTCGGAATTGAACAGTATGAACACAATGGCAGAACTTGGGTATATAAGGCCTACGGTCTCAGCCTGCCCACCCGTCTACGTCAGGTTGTTGGTCTCCGCTGATTGGTCACCCGAGTGCCAGCCTGAAATTCAAAATACAAAGCCCACCCTCGTAATGGCCTACGTCATTGTGTTGATTGACTATTCATAAAACCTCTTCAATTTAAATGACAAATAAAATAACTATACTGAAACATTCCATCGGTCAGTGCATATAGCCTGTTATAGAAACAAACACATCAAACAATTAACCTGTTAGTCGTCAGCAAACACAAATATGACCTAAGGTAGCTTGTATTTGCTACGTTAAAGCCTTCAAGTAACTGCTTGTTTATTAACTCCAAACTACCATTGATGTGCCTTACTGTTTATGCATCATTGAGGTAATAAGTTGCAAGACTGCGTCATCACCTTGAACTATAAGGGCCCAGGAATATCTCGCAGCCTTTCATGACTAACAATCCGAAGTGATAGATGAAAGGAAAACAGTTTACATTCTTCAAACAGACTTATTTGTCTTATCGGTTACTTAGCCCAATAAAATGTTGGGCACTAAGAGTGGTCAAGTATTGGCAGGAAAAGGAGTCTTTACTCATTTTTTTTATAAATAAAATAAATATATTTGACGTTACAGAAAACACGTTAATGGCGATGGTAGCTTGGAATTATTTTTTTATGGGTATTTGGGTGGCTCTTAAAAGAGCCTTTGTTTCGGAGACTTAGGAGCAGGTTTACTTGGACTTCTCAGTCTTCTTGGGTAGCAGTACAGCCTGGATGTTGGGCAGCACACCACCCTGAGCGATGGTCACTCCGCCGAGCAGCTTGTTCAACTCCTCGTCGTTACGCACAGCCAGCTGCAGATGGCGGGGAATGATACGAGTCTTCTTGTTGTCACGGGCAGCGTTGCCGGCCAACTCCAGGATCTCAGCAGTCAGGTACTCGAGCACAGCAGCCAAGTAGACCGGTGCACCAGCGCCGACACGCTGAGCATAGTTGCCTTTACGCAGAAGCCTATGCACACGGCCCACGGGGAACTGAAGTCCAGCCCTGGATGAACGAGTCTTGGCCTTTGCTCTGGCCTTACCGCCGGTTTTGCCTCTACCGCTCATTTTTCAGCAAGTGTTGAGAGTTGTCTGAATACTCAAATGCTAAGCTGTGGAAAGGCATGTCTTATTATGCCACATCAGCGCGGTGCTACTCCGTGCCTCAGTGGATGAGAACAGAATGCTGAGAGCCAATCAACGTGTAGTTGTGTGTGTGACATCATTTTGAAATCTATTTGGCGCGCATAACACTTCCACCTTCCTTTTAGCCCAGCAGCTCAATCACAAAAAAGTTAACGCATGGCATAGTAGAGAAGTAATATCCCAGGTAAAGTTACAGCCAAGTTTCCAGAGGTTCAACTTAATACCCAGTAAACCAACGAGGCGTCCTGAGATACACATTTGGCAGTGGTACTGGCTACTACAATGTAACAAGCTGAAATTGTTGTATTGCAAGTTTTTGGATATTTCGTTTCATGTTCGGATGCACCTGTTGCATTAGATAGAAGTCATGTTGTGTTACCGTATTAAATCAACTAATATGTATTTTAAAATTGCATACACAACCCATTAGGCATAGATGAGCCCATCCTTTTTCTAGGAAACCGTAAACACATTGTATCATACAACACCATTTTACGGAAGAGGGAATCATTCCTTACAATCCGTGGAAATGTACAGCCATTATCTGGTATAGCACATGGCAAATGTGGTAAAAAAAAAAAACGTGTAAAATATGATTTTTGCTCTCCAAGTGGATTCCATTCATGTCAAGAGTTGGGGTTATTTAGAGAAAACGTGAATAGAACATTCGGATGCATTACACCTCAATATTGGCCCTCGTAGTCTCTGATGTGAGGGCTACACAAAATCATGAATGTTACCTTGGCTTAGTGTGAGAAGCATTTTCTATCAAAATGGTGGTTGTGGGGTTAGATGAGCCGCCAAGGCTGGGGTAAGTTGAGCTAACTAGTACTTGTATATAATTGCTATAGTGAACAAATGCAGAAGGAGCTGAGTATGATGGTGTATTCGCAAACAGAATTCGTTCTGCCTACCAGCAGGCACTGAAGGAATAAAAGCATTCAGAGTGTTTGGGTGGCTCTTAAAAGAGCCTTTTTGTACATGGTGAAAAAGACAGAATGCGCGAACATTTACTTCTTCTTGGGTGCAGCCTTTTTGGGCTTGGCAGCTTTAGGCTTAGCCACCTTGGGTTTCGCTGCCTTTGCTTTCTTGGGGCTCTTCGCTGCCTTCTTGGGGGCAGCGGGCTTCTTGGCTTTCTTCGGGCTCTTCGTTGCCTTTTTCGGTGTGGCGGGCTTCTTGGCTGCTTTCTTCGGAGACTTTTTGGCGGCCGCAGGCTTCTTGGCTGCTGCCTTCTTGGGCTTCTTTGCCGCGGCCGGTTTCTTCGCTGCAGGCTTCTTTGCTTTAGGAGCTGCCTTCTTTACCGGCTTCTTCTTTTCCACTGCCTGTTTCTTGTTCAGCTTGAACGAGCCGGACGCGCCGGTCCCTTTAGTCTGGACCAGAGTTCCCTTGGTGACCAAACTCTTGATGGCCAGTTTGACACGAGCGTTGTTCTTCTCCACATCGTACCCACCAGCCGCCAGTGCTTTCTTCAGCGCAGCCAGAGAGACTCCTTTCTTCTCTTTGGAAGCAGAGATGGCCTTGACGACGAGCTCGCCCACACTTGGGCCAGTTTTCTTGGGTCGGGGCGCCTTCTTCTTGGGGGCCTTTGCTGGGGCCGCAGCGGGAGCTGGAGCAGTTTCTGCCATTGTATCGTTGAGGTTTCACGCACAGACTACTCGGGAGATCTGAGAGAGTTAATGACTGCCAAAGCCGGTGGGCAGGACTTAAAATGAACATGAGAACCATTTAGACTCAGCAGAGTGAGAGCTGTCCCGGCCTTTCTGTGGCGAAGAGATCACTTGTGTTTTCTTCACACACTTCTTTGTAAGAAATATGAATAACGACACGACATTTATCAACAAGACGATGTCTGTTGTGAAGAGCACAGCCTGCACGTTAAAAAGGAATATATGGGCGCTTTGGTCGCCCTTTATCACTTTTGTAACAAACTGAGAACGTCGGACCTCTAGGTGGAGAGGTTACAGTCAGTCTTAGTTTTGTGAGGAAAACATGCACACAATCATATTAAAACCGCGCAATACGTCGACAAAAAAGTGCCTTAGACCAAAACATGAGTCTCTGTCACTGCTTTTACGTGTTACAATGTGGTTTTTGCGAACGTGTACTTTCCAATCGGGAGCTTTATGGACACTGCGAAACACAATTCACAAACACGAAACACACGCATACATACCACATAGGTCTAAATATTATAGGACCAATTTATGGGAAACATACGCGACGTGGCAATGTTTGTTAATTCTGCTTATGCAGACCTATGATGAAGACTAAATTACAATAGATATCTGTTTCTAACACACTGGCTTAGACTATTATTTGGACTGCCAATGCCGTATTGTGGGGAGCACATTTTACAGTTGCGTTGTGCCTGTTATAAGTAGGCAATCTATTCATCAGGTTTAGATAACATCTTGTACCATCTCTCCTGGACCCAAAGTAACTCTCATTACCGAAGAACTCCTGATACAATGTCATACAACTTTGGTCATTTTGCTATATTGTCCTGTTTTTAAAGCGTATGCCTCAGTCGTCCTTAAATACGTTGTTTCACTTCTTAACACATTTCTTATATTGAAATATAAGATATTTCTTGTAATTTCTGATATTTCTTATATCGTGCTGATAAAGTATTAAAAAGTATTGTTTTCGTAAGAGATTGACTCCAGGGAATGACTGGTTCAAGGGTAGAGGGGGATCAATGATTAACCCTCCTGTTGTATTTGGTCATATTTTCTCTCAAAAATATTGTTAGCATATTCTGACAACCATAAGGCTCCTTGACTTTGTTAACACAGGGCGTCTGAATACACAAAACAAATTTTGCTATTTTTTATAACAATTTGATTGTTAACTTTAGAACACCCATGTGTATTTCCGGTCAAAAATGACCGGCCATTAGAAATGAATAGTTGAGAAAATGATCAGTGTATAAAATTGAGTCCAGGGACATACTTATTGATCAGATGGACTGTATATGTGTTTCAGTACATTACAGTTTTTTCTGATTGCTTACAGTTTTTTCTGAATGCTTAAACACATTTTTTGTAACTATGGCTTTTTTTGCAAAACTCTACACACAAATGGCAAAACCACTCACTGAGTTCGCAGAACTAAAAGCACAAACACTGCTTTGCACTCAGTTTGCAATTTTGTAACACACACTTTGCACAACTGTAGGCACAATGGCTATTATTTACACTATTTTGCCAACTCTCTGGCACACTTTCTCATGTGAAAACTGTTTTAGATTATTAGTTCACTTTGCAATCAGCCTAAGCACTATAAATAAGGTAATGTACAATGGGTACAGGTAATGTACAATGGGTACAATGGAGTGAGCAGGAAGAGTGAGAAGAGAGTTTTGATGTGTGTAAATAAACACTAATACTTGAAGTTTGGATCCCTGTATGTTTACAGAACTATGACAAAAGTATGACCTCAAACTGACATAGTCTACCTTGTGCACAGAGAAAGCAAAAGCCAGATACCATCAGTGTGTTGTTGGCACATTGTGTGCTTACTATTGTGATGGCTTGTGTTTACTGTTAGATTCGAAAACACAATTTTTACGAAGGTGTGAAGAGTTACAGTTTTTTCTGATTGCTTAGGCACATTTTTTGTAACTATGGCTTTTTTTGCAAAACTCTACACACAAATGGCAAAACCTCTCACCCAATCAGCAAAACATTGTAGTTCTCTTGCAAAAGCTAACACACCTTGCTCACACCTTCGTAAAAATGGTGTTTTCGTATCTAACAGTAAACACAAGCCATCACAATAGTAAGCACACAATGTACCAACAACACACTGATGGTATGAATAAAAAACACATCTGGCTTTTGCTTTCTCTGTGCACAAGGTAGACTATGTCAGTTTGAGGTCATACTTTTGTCATAGTTCTGTAAACATACAGGGATCCAAACTTCAAGTATTACTGTAGAGTTTATTTGCACACATCAAAACAAACACAAGTGTGTTTTTCCAAGTCAAAACACAAAATAGCATTTCACTGAGACAAAACAAATCAGTCTACATCGGGTCGTCTCTCTCAAAATTCTGTCTACATCACATGCAATGTCCTAGTCCAAGGCACCGGGAAAAATATATTCTGGAATGACGTATCCAGACCTGACATGACAATATCCCCACATGTACTGTTTTTTTGTCTGTAAAAGGGCTATTTCTTTCTTATTTCACTCTTCCTGCTCACTCCATTGTACCCATTGTACATTACCTGTGGCTTATTTATTGTGCTTAGGCTGATTGCAAAGTGAACTAATTATCTAAAACAGTTTTCACATGAGAAAGTGTGCCAGAGAGTTGGCAAAAGAGTGTAAATAATAGCCATTGTGCCTACAGTTGTGCAAAGTGTGTGTTACAAAATTGCAAACTGAGTGCAAAGCAGTGTTTGTGCTTTTAGTTTTGCGAACTCAGTGAGTGGTTTTGCCATTTGTGTGTAGAGTTTTGCAAAAAAAGCCATAGTTACAAAAAATGTGTTTAAGCATTCAGAAAAAACTATAAGCAAGGTGTGTTAGCTTTTGCAAGAGAACTACAATGTTTTGCTGATTGGGTGAGAGGTTTTGCCATTTGTGTGTAGAGTTTAGCAAAAAAAGCCATAGTTACAAAAAATGTGCTTAAGCAATCAGAAAAAACTGTAAGCAAATTTTTTGTAACTATGGCTTTTTTGCAAAACTCTACACACAAATGGCAAAACCTCTCACCCAATCAGCAAAACATTGTAGTTCTCTTGCAAAAGCTAACACACCTTGCTTACTGTAACTCTTCGCACCTTCGTAAAAATGGTGTTTTCGTATCTAACAGTAAACACAAGCCATCACAATAGTAAGCACACAATGTGCCAACAACACACTGATGGTATGAATAAAAAAACACATCTGGCTTTTGCTTTCTCTGTGCACAAGGTAGACTATGTCAGTTTGAGGTCATACTTTTGTCATAGTTCTGTAAACATACAGGGATCCAAACTTCAAGTATTACTGTAGTGTTTATTTACACACAGCAAAACAAACACAAGTGTGTTTTTCCAAGTCAAAACACAAAATAGCATTTCACTGAGACAAAACAAATCAGTCTACATCGGGTTGTCTCTCTCAAAATTCTGTCTACATCACATGCAATGTCCTAGTCCAAGGCACCGGGAAAAATATATTCTGGAATGACGTATCCAGGCCTGACATGACAATATCCCCACATGTAGACTGTTTTTTTGTCTGTAAAAGGGCTATTTCTTTCTCTTCTCAAGGTGTGTTAGCTTTTGCAAGAGAACTACAATGTTTTGCTGATTGGGTGAAAGATATTCCTATTTGTGTGTAGAGTTTTGCAAAAAAAGCCATAGTTACATAGTTTACAGACTGTTTTTTTGTCTGTAAAAGGGCTATTTCTTTCTCTTCTCACTCATCCTACTCCCTCCATTGTACCCATTGTACATTACATGTGGCTTATTTATAGTGCTTAGGCTGATTGCAAAGTGAACTAATGATCTAAAACAGTTTTCACATGAGAAAGTGTGCTAGAGAGTTGGCAAAATAGTGTAAATAATAGCCATTGTGCCTACAGTTGTGCAAAGTGTGTGTTACAAAATTGCAAACTGAGTGCAAAGCTTTTTTTGTGCTTTTAGTTTTGCGAACTCAGTGAGTGGTTTTGCCATTTGTGTGTAGAGTTTTGCAAAAAAAGCCATAGTTACAAAAAATGTGTTAAAGCATTCAGAAAAAACTGTAATTCAATGATCAAGATATTATATCCCTAACCACTCACTGCACTGTAAAAAATGATTTCCTTTGGTGTTATCTTAACTTCTGTTCTTTTGTCAAGTTGAGTATGATTCACCACTATTATTCAAACAACTTAGAAATTGGTGTTATTGTCCCATAAACTAGTGGCACAGTTGATACAAAGCAGTTAGGGATTATGGGTAAATGCTACTTTCCTGTTTATAATGTTTCTTTTTTTTCATTGCTGTTTATTGTGACTTTTTTGGATTTGTATGAGGTAGAACAACTGATAAGCAAAATTACTGTGTAAGAGTTTCAGAGTATTGTCAGGATTACCATTAAGGAGAAGACCATTATTAAAATATATAGAATAGAGAGTAGACATACAGTATCTCCTTACAGGGTTCGATGCAAAATTGATTACTTTCTCAATTAGCTTTGACCTGTCCACTTGGAGGTGTCACAAAGTTGGTTACTCAATGCTTACTTGCATTATGTGTCTGTGTACTTCCTCCTGGGATGGATTTGATATTCATCTTGTATGGTGGTGGTTCTTGGACCTTATATGTTTACTATGCATGTAATGGATATGAAAGCTGTAGCAACTGGATTGATAGTTGTAAAAAGAAAGTTTATATATATGATGTCAACACTGCACAATTACATTTATGTATCTGTTCCTGACTCTAGCACAATCAGTACTTTATGCCCTATGCACAGGATTAAGCTGTTGTGGATGGTCATCTACTTGATGGTTTGTGGCACCAACAAACACGGCAACGTGACAACAGCAGTATAGCCTTTAGTGTCAGAGTCTCTTAGTTATGTATTTTATCTTAAGATTAAATTTAAGGATTGATTTGTGATCTCTTTAAGACTGGGGCTGTGGCATTCTGGGAACAAGCTTCCGGTAATTGGTTCAAGTCAACAAATTTCTTTCAACTAACGATCATATTTTGAAACAACATGTAAATTAATCAAGTTAACTTTCATACCTTTTTTGACAGGAGTTTAGGTAAACTTTTGTTGACTTAACTAAGTAAGGGTTAAGTTAATTTAAAATAAATGTTATTGTCAAATTAACTCAAAAACGTAAGGCAGCAGGGTAACAAACCTTTTTAAGGTAAATGAGCATATTATTTTTTTACAGTGATGTGGTCTTCTGATGAGCGTCTGTTGTGTCGATCAGCCATAAATGCTAGGTCAAATTCAAGACTCTTTTCCTGAGTGGTTCCTCATTGGTGGAATGAGTGCTCTCCGTTCCTGTGATGGTTTTTGGTCTTTCAAGAGGGATCTAAAGTTATCTGTTCAACATGCACTTAATTTGTTAAAGCTTTCTTATGTGTTATGGTTTGTATATTATAGTATTTATTTATTTTTATTAGGCTATTGATTGAATTGACATTGTTGTTTATTAATGCTATATTCTCCTTAATGTAGTCTTAAATTGTTTACTGTTACTTTGTATTGTTGTTATGTGTATGTCGCTTTGGACAGAAGCGTCTGCTAAATACCATGACCATAACCATAACCCAGCCCCAATCAGAAGGGTTTTGCTCAGGATCAAGCACTAAAGCTTGGTACCAGACACTGGCTTGATAAGTGACCCGCTTAATATGTTGCTCAAGTGCAGCCTTTGTGGGTGGGATGTTCTCTAAAGCTCTAGATTTCTGTGTGAACAGGTTTTCTGGCCTCATTCACCTCCATGATGTCACTTGTCCTATCATACATTAGTACTACAAAGCGCTCCAGCAGTGACATGGATAGTTCACTCTGATCATTCTTCAATTCCATGAGCTCATTAAAAGCTTCTGCGAAAGACTTCCATGTCTCCCATGCAGTTTGTTGTCTTTGGTAGCAAGCACTAGCAGATGTTGGCTCTTCAAGAAATGGGTTCCCCATCTCCTCAATCGATTCACAGTTATCAGGGACCTAACATGCTTCCTGTGCTGCTCAATGCTGCTCATGGTGATGGTTTTCAGATTGTGGTGACATTACATTATTCTGGCGATTTCAGGGCCAGCCACCATCCAGCATCGCAGTGCCCCGGGATTCTCTGTAAGTCCAACTGCTCCACCAGATCCTTTGATGAGTGCATTGTTCTGTTCATGACACTGGTCTATTGCCATGGCTGAGAACTTGTTGCATGTCTTATGCACAACAAACCTCCCAGCATGGAATTCTTTCAGGATTGCTGGGTGTTTCTCTGAAATGGTTGTAGTCATGGTGGTCTGTGTTGAGCTTGATGTTTGATGTTTGCTCCATCGAAGATAATAGACATTAATGCAAAATGTGATGGTGGGACAGAATCGTTCTGACTACTGGGATGGAATGAGCTGTCAAAGTGAAACTCAGAATCAAAAATCTCTTTGCGCACCACTTGTGCTGCTCTCACCAAATGCATAGCATCACCGTCATGATCGTGGTCACAGGCCTTCATGAGGGCATCTCCGGTATCCTCTTCGAATGTTAGAAGTGTGTCTCTCACCTGTGCATGAGCCCTTTAGTCTGGTTTTACATCTTGCCTAGATCTATACTAGGCAAGATGTAGCTGTTATAACTTTATTATTTCCAATATTAATGAAGGAACAGTGCTTAATACATTAATAAAATGTGCATTAGTACTGCCTCATGTGCTATTACTACTACATCTTACTATAGGCAACCTTGCGTTTTTTTTATTTTTTATTATTATTTGCCATTCAAACTATTTAGTTATTGATCAGAGAAATCACTTCATTTAGTTTGCCAAACTATAGGCCTAAAGGTGAAAAAAGAAATCACATTTGTATGTGATTAGAATGTTGCCAGTTAAAGGTTCCATTTGATACTGTCATAATTAACTCAAGCAACCAGTTTGAATGGCAGTTAATGTAAGTTCTAGATCTTCACAGAAGAATTCTGGAATGACTTATTTTGATATTTTACTCCTCAAAGATGTGTATATTGTACAGCAAATATCTAGCCCCAGAGATCAGATCTGAAGTGCCTCCAGGTCTGTAAATAAACTTCAAGGTGTGTAGAAACACTTAACAAAATGTCATGCTTTAGTCATAAAATGCACAATACTTCTCATTATATGAGCTTAACCGCTCCACTATAATTCAGATTACCCTATAGATACAGGAACACAACCTTTTATGAGGAGTTGGGTGGCTCTTAAAAGAGCCTTTGTGTATACGCTGAGAGAGATCTGAACTTTAACCACCAAAACCGTACAGTGTACGACCCTGGCGTTTCAGAGCATAAACGACATCCATAGCGGTCACGGTCTTTCTCTTGGCGTGCTCGGTGTAGGTGACGGCATCACGAATCACGTTCTCCAGGAAAACCTTCAGCACACCACGGGTCTCCTCGTAGATGAGACCAGAGATACGCTTCACACCACCACGGCGAGCCAGACGCCTAATTGCAGGCTTGGTGATCCCCTGGATGTTATCACGAAGAACTTTACGGTGTCGCTTTGCGCCACCTTTTCCAAGACCCTTTCCTCCTTTGCCTCTGCCAGACATCTTTCAGACTTTTTGAGACTGAGAGTTGCACAAATGTGAAATGGCAATGGCTCGCAACTCGTTCTAGTTTCCACAGAGAGGACCTTGTTGAAAACTACTAAGCACTGCCCCTTCATTCTTCCTCCTTTTTACAAAAACGCCCACATCTTACTTGCATCTGCGCTTCACCCAACCTCACAACGAAACAAAGTAGATCCGACATTGTTACTTTGCACAAGTGTTTCTTAGCTCTACCTTAACATTTTCACGCATTTGCTAAAAGGTACTTTGACACGAATGTCTTTCGTACGTTGTTCGTTGGTATGAGTGTAGCCAGAGACTTTCTAATGAGGAGACACAGCTCTCAAAAAATCCTCCAGAAATGGGTTTTAGCAGAGACTTTCTAATGAGGAGACACAGCACTCAAAAAATACTCCATAGAAATGCATGGGGCTAGTTTGTCACACCAATGTGGCCGTTGTCTACCGTTGGCCGTTGTCCCACCACTTCCTTGGCAAAACGTCGACATGTGAATACATTGAGCCAATCATGTGGTGTGATGTGAATACATTGAGCCAATCATATGGTTTGTTGTGAAGACATCGTGCCAATCATGTGTTGTGATCTCGCCGCTGGAGCAAGATTGGTGTCGTGAAGCCTTGCGCACGCGCAGTTCGACCCAAAGACTGTGCCCGATGAGTGCCCAAAAAACGTTGGTATATGGCCGCCCAGTGGAGGGACTTGCTTAAAAGGACTTTGGTTTTAGTTTGTAACGCAAATACATTGAGCCAATCATGTGGTGTGTTGTGAATACATAGTGGCAATCATGTGTTGTGATCTCGCCACTGGAGCAAGGTTGGTGTCGAAGCCTTGCACTCGCGCATTTCTGCCGAAATAGATGCCCGATGAGTGCCCAAAAAGCGTTGCAACATGGCCGCAGAGTGGAGGGACTTGCCTAAACAGACTTTGCTGTAGCCTACAATCTTTAGACATCTCTGTTGCCTATGCAACGAATGTGGTACAATATCACTGTTTTGGTTTGCCAGTGATTTTATGAGTTGGCTAATTAAGAAAATCGTTTCTGTAAATGTTTCACACAAATAATACAATTTGCAAGTATTTGGAAATAATTATAAGCTTTTATTCTCGTATTTCTTGCTTTCCCCCCATCTTCTACAATGTTTAATGTGGGTTTTTTATGTTTACTACTACGGAGTGTCTATTTACACCCCTGGTACGAATAGCCTTGGCCACACAGCTGCGCTATTCACACCCTGTGACAACAAAAAGATGTTGCTCACGTGATCAAAAAACATGGTGGACATTGTTTAGGCAAGTCCCTCCACTCGGTGGCCATATTGCAATGCGTTTAGGGCACTCATCAGGCATCCATTTTGGCAGAAATGCGCGTGCACAAGGCTTCACGACACCAACCATGCTCCAGCGGCGATTTCATAACACATGATTGGCACTATGTCTGCACAACACAGCACATAATTGGCTCAATGTAGTCACATCACACCACATGATTGGCTCAATGTATACACTTGTTGACGTTTTGGCGAGGAAGGGGTGGGATATTTGTAGACAACGGCCATATTGGCGTTACAAACTAGCCCCATGCATTTCTATGGAGGATTTTTTGAGTGCTGTCTCATTAGAAAGTTTCTGGTATAACTTTGAAAATAGTCCTTTGAGATGTAGAGGCACACAATATCAGTGAATACGGACAAAGCGAGGGGGTCAAGTGGAGGCACCAGTTTCACATGGAATAACTGCATAACTAATAGGAAACTGCAACTCGTGCATCTCACATACACACAATGTCCAATACACAAACACACCTAATATTCAGCAAAAATAGTCACCTAATGCCACTTTTTTTTTTATTACGACCGCCGCGCAGCGAAGCAGCAGTCATACAGGTTTAGACTTTTTTTTTTTTTTTTTTTTTTTTTTTTTTAAGGCACACACACCACCTCGGGCCCGCCATTGCCGCGTGAGGCTATATTGTTGGAATTACCATTTAGAGAATGTGGGTGGCTCTTAAAAGAGCCTTTGGGTTGATGTTGTAGCACAATTCACTTGGAGCTGGTGTACTTGGTGACAGCCTTGGTTCCTTCTGAGACGGCGTGCTTAGCCAGCTCACCGGGCAGAAGCAGACGCACTGCGGTCTGTATCTCCCTGGAAGAGATAGTGGAGCGCTTGTTGTAGTGAGCCAAGCGAGAGGCCTCTCCAGCGATACGCTCGAAGATGTCGTTCACAAAAGAGTTCATGATACCCATAGCCTTGGAAGAGATACCAGTATCCGGGTGGACCTGCTTCAGGACTTTGTACACGTAGATGGCATAGCTCTCCTTCCTGGACTTTCTGCGTTTCTTGCCTCCCTTAGCAGCAGTCTTCGTCACGGCTTTCTTAGAACCCTTCTTTGGAGCAGGCTTAGCTGGATCAGGCATGTTGATGTCTCGAATGTCAGTTCGATAGTATGTTCTCCACATCAAGCTATCTGGTATATATGCCAAGTTCTATGTAAATGCAAGACTGCGTCACTTTACACACCCACGACCAGAATGGCCCGCCTAAACAAAATACCCAGACACGATTGGTCATTTTGAATAGAAGGGCGCTTGAATAGAAGGTTAGCGCCACCCACAGATCATCAGTTTACACAACCTTTTGTGTTTCCTTTCCCGCATTTTTCTTTTGAATGAAGGAAATCTATGGCAAATACTTTACATTTGGCGTTACACTTCATGATTACAGTTTCTCTCAGTTCCTTTTTTTCTCGAAAATTTCTCGAATCATCACTAACAAAACTCTACTATAAAAATGTATCTGTACTGTTTTTATTACAATTTGTTGAGACATTTTTACAGTATAAAGTAGTAGCCATTTACAGCATCTTGCAAATGATTATTTTGCAAAGGATGCTTTTTTTGCAAAGGATGTTTTCCACATCTGGAAATCAATGTACAACATTGCCGTCAGCCAACTGTACGAGAGTGGGGTATTTAGTTAGGCCTATACAATTAATAATTTAAATAATCTGTAAAAAGTCAAATACAGCCTTTCTAAGGAATTAAGTGGTTAAAACCCATTGGGCAGATTTGTGCACCACTGTAAGACAGATTCACTGTTAAAAGTAAATATTTCTACACATCCTGACGTTCCTATCTGTCAGGCCATATAGGCGTAAACGCTCGGACAGATAATGAAAACTGGTCAACTAGTTGGACAACTAGTTTTAAACACGTTTGCATGTAATACTCAAGCGAAGAAAAGGCCTATTTGTTTTATGGGGTAGGACTATTCAACATGGAACCATAATACCAGAACCATAACTTCAGGCTAATAACAATGGTGTCATTCTGTAGCGCACACATGGCGTCTCACCATAGATTGGAGGTTATTGCAGTTTATTTATTTGTATGTGAAGGTAGATTCTCATGACTTACTATAGGCAACCATGGATGACTGCATGTTAAACGTTTCATATGATGACAATGACCCAGTCTTCTAACAAGAAGACATTGCTATCAGTCAACAGTAAGGAAGTGAGGCATTTAGGTATACCAATCATTCAACTAATTTGTTAATTCTCGAATACAGCCTTTACAAGTAATTGGATGGCTCTTAAAAGAGCCTTTGGGTTTATGTCAACGGATAGATTGCATATTTATCCACCAAAACCGTATAGAGTACGACCCTGGCGTTTCAGAGCATAGACGACGTCCATAGCGGTCACTGTTTTTCTCTTTGCATGCTCGGTGTAGGTAACGGCATCACGAATCACGTTCTCCAGGAAAACCTTCAACACACCACGGGTCTCCTCGTAGATGAGACCAGAGATTCGCTTCACACCACCACGGCGAGCCAGACGCCTAATCGCAGGTTTGGTGATGCCCTGGATGTTATCACGAAGAACTTTGCGGTGACGCTTTGCGCCTCCTTTTCCAAGACCTTTGCCTCCTTTACCTCTTCCGGACATTTTTGAGACTGCTTGTGACTGAAAGCTGCACGAATGTAGAAAGCATGTCCCGTGCAACTCGTTGTAGTTTCCACAGAGAGGACGTTGGTGAAAACTACTAAGCACGACCCCCCCCCCCCTTCACTGTCCCTCCTTTTATGGAATGGAGACTGCGCGGGCATTTGGCGAACATACGTCACCAAAAAATGTTTTCTATTCGACGTGTTTTAAAGGTAATGTGCTGACTTAACTGAGATTGCAAACAATTTGCTAGAGTCTTCTTTACATGTTTTGGAAAGGTCATCCAGATTGTTATTTTTGTTGCATCGGCTACTTGGGTTAATGTTTCGGATCAGCTTCCTAACGCCATTCATCTTTTGTCTATCTAATGAAACTTGGGAAAGATATAAGTATTAGGAGTCCAAGTAGCCAAACTGAAGGAACACATTTATGTTTTGTTCTCGTTGTTATTATTTTCATTATTAGTCTAAGGAATATCTCCCCGTAAAAGTGTTTAATTTGTGCACATTGACTGGTATTATTACAAGGCCAGTTACAGCTGAACAATTGAGACCCGAGGTGTTGCAACATTTGGCCCACTCACAAACTGCATGCAACTGTGTATGTATTCGGTGTGTGGAACTGTTCCACGCAAAACTATAACATTCATAAGGCCAACTAAACACCATGACATTGTGTTGGCGTTATGGATGTGACAGTTTTGCGCGGAATTGCCCAATTTACTACTAACATCAGAGAAGAGGGTTTGATGGATCAGAGGACATGTATCAGATTATCTCATCTCTTATCGCAGTATTTAATCGGTTAATATAGACTATTTTGATGTAAAGTCACGTGTAGGCTAAAGTGTAAAGTGATTTGGTTGCGTTTTCATAATAATAATAATAATAATAAGTAGTAGTAGTAGTAGAAGGATTGTGCAAGATATCAATATTTAATTAATTTGCTCTACTTAAGAGAAAACAACAGCGAATGGTTTTATTTAAGTCCTGCTCAGTGGGTATATAGGATTCTCTTAAAATCACTACGATTGCAAACTGGGTGCAGATTTTATAAGCAGAGTGGAGGTTATACATGTTTGTGTGAACATTGGTAAGCTTATATATTTTTTATTTAAAAAAGTGCACTAATTCCATTGCTCCTTTCATAATGGGGGAAAAGTGCGGGAACAGTTGCTAAAGTGTATGGTTAAACAAAGGCGCAGTGGGCGACGCCTACTGTCCAGGCGGACCATCCTCTGGGCCTTAAAATTACTAACCCTTGTCTATTGGTCGTGTTCGCCAAGAGGCGTAAGTGACACGCCCATCAGACATTGTATATATTGGGTCAAAACTCTCTTCACAGCACTGAAGTTTTCGTTTGAGTAATCAGTGGAAACAAGATGCCTGAGCCAGCAAAGTCCGCCCCGAAAAAGGGCTCCAAGAAAGCCGTGACCAAGTCAGCTGGAAAAGGAGGTAAGAAGCGCAAGAGGACCAGGAAGGAGAGCTATGCCATCTACATCTACAAAGTCATGAAGCAGGTCCACCCCGACACCGGTATCTCTTCCAAGGCGATGGGTATCATGAACTCCTTCGTGAACGACATCTTTGAACGCATCGCTGGAGAGTCCTCCCGCCTGGCTCATTACAACAAGCGGTCCACCATCTCTTCCAGGGAGATCCAGACTGCAGTGCGTCTGCTTCTACCCGGTGAGCTGGCCAAGCACGCTGTCTCTGAAGGAACCAAGGCTGTCACCAAGTACACCAGCTCCAAGTAAAGTGTGCTACACTCATCAACCCAAAGGCTCTTTTAAGAGCCACCCACATGGCCGTTGAAAAAGCATTTCCGATGTTTTCATGTTCGTCTGTACATCGTTTAGTCTAAATAATGGGTAGCTGCGCCTGGCTTCGAGAAACTCTTATGTTGGTAGGCCCTTAGGAATTTGAAGTCATTCAAAGCGTTATTTAAATTCCCAATGAACAGAACCTCAAACCAGGTTCATTTCAGTTGGTCTTAAAGACAAGTCTTGATTCATCTAGAGAACGTACCCGTGCTGCTGTCCCCTATGCTGAGCACGCGAAGAGGAAGACTGGTGCTGCGGTGGACGTGCGTTGTGCCCTGAGGTGCCAGGGTTGTATTCTGTGCGGCTTTGGTGGCCAAGAATCTAACATCAAGACCAAATGCTCGTTTAAGAGTCACTCATGCTCAAAAAAGATTCCAGTTAAATTTAGGTTTTGAACAGCTAACGTGAAGTTGACCCCCTCGTTTGTGCAGTTGACCTTTGGACGCTGTCTTGGCGCTTCTTGAGTCAAGCCTTGCTATACAAAAACAACCACATCTTCCATCAGTATGAACTGTCTTTAAAAGCGAATGCGGGTTGCAATATGAATTGATTTGAATTAAAACTGAATATAAAAAGTCCTAGAGCGCCTATTACATGCCCATACACTGTTCTCGTCCGCAGTAGCCTATTATGTTTGTCTGTAGGAGAGCGGTGACCATTCAGCCTAGTGGTACTCTGTTCAATAGGCCTATTTAGTTAAATTTAGTCATATCTGATTAAAAGCAAACCCTCTAACGCCAGTAGCCTAACTGGCGTTTGTGAAGAAAACCACAGACCCAAACGTACAAGCATCCCCTTATTCTAAAATAATCCTGGAATCTATCGTTGTCTAACCTGAACAATGGGGTTGCAATGGCAGTATGTTCTGTAACTTGTGTCAGATTATATTTAGCCTACTGGAAATACTGGTATCACTAAGAGTAGACTAGCGCTTAATTCACACAAGGGGCTTTCATTAGATATGGTTTATTTTTCAAAACAAAAAAATCCACAGATGTTCTAAAAGTGCGGGAAGGTGACAAAGAGGGGGGGGGGGGGGGGTATTGTGCTGTGGGCGGTGCTGGTTGTACAGACGGACCACCCCCTGCGATTCAAACTAACCAACCCATTGGTTAATTTAGGAGGGAAATCGTTCAGTAATCTGGTCTTGGTCGTTTTCGGTTATACATTAGAATAGGGCGTTGTATATATAGGTGGCACCTAAATTATTTCAGCCATCGAGGAAGGATTCAGTAAGCAGACAGTATGCCAGAGCCAGCGAAGTCCGCCCCGAAAAAGGGATCCAAGAAAGCCGTGACTAAGTCGGCTGGAAAAGGAGGTAAGAAGCGCAAGAGGACCAGGAAAGAGAGCTACGCCATCTACATCTACAAAGTCATGAAGCAGGTCCATCCCGACACCGGTATCTCTTCCAAGGCTATGGGTATTATGAACTCCTTCGTGAATGATATTTTCGAGCGCATTGCTGGAGAGTCTTCCCGTCTGGCTCACTACAACAAGCGTTCCACCATTACCTCAAGAGAGATTCAGACTGCAGTGCGTCTGCTTCTGCCTGGTGAGCTTGCAAAGCACGCCGTTTCCGAGGGAACGAAGGCCGTGACCAAGTACACCAGCTCCAAGTAAAACGAATCTAACAAGTCTTAACCCAAAGGCTCTTTTAAGAGCCCCCATGTTCTCTTTAAAAAGCATTTCTCCTAATAGTGTAAGATGTAGGCCTAGATGTAAGTGAAATGTAAAGTTGTTAGTCGCTTCTCAATTCTTCAGACAAGAATGACCAATACGTTTACCTGCGTGTGGTTGTGCTGCTAACTACAATAGTTTACATGTTGCGTTGTCAGGGAATATGGTAGTCTAGTGCACATCATATTTAGTAAGAAAAATGTGTGGGCAACGCAGTTGCAAAATGTAGCCTTCTGGGAACTAGACTTGATCTTTACATCACTGGCCCCTAGGAGGAGCTCTGAGCCTTGCAATGATCACCCATGCGAGTTGCCTACAAATGCATTGACACAATTTTAAGAACTCAATTTTGTCTTGACTTGGCATAGGAAAAACTCCAACAGCATGCAAAATATTGGGGAAAGCACTTCTGCCAAAATTAACTCCTCTGAAATGTCTGTTTTAGCAGCAACACACTGCACTCTAATATCAAATCAACTGTGAATGTGATTTTAATGGCAATGTCTTTTCAAACATGTCCGCCGAATCACGAGTCTAATAATTAGACTCTAATTAGAGACAGGCTAAGTTAAATCACACACATCCATGTATTTCGGATGCAGGATCAAAAATGTTAGAGTTCAAAGAAAAGTGAAGATATGCACACCAGAGAGCTATAAGCCTGGAAGAAAAAAAAAGTGTCATGGCCTACCTCTTATTTTGTATATTAAAGTGCCTACTGGGCTTTCTCTCCTACATCTGTCTCTTGAGTTGAGTGTTTTTTGGTATGTATTGTCTATTTACAGATTTCAAAATCAATGACTTGTCTGTTAAAAGTAGTTTCCGCTGAAAAATGTATTTCCTTACACTATAATCTTTAAAGGGTGTTTTTTTTTTCAAAATGAGGTTTCCGTACACTGTGGAGGAGGAGAAATATCCACGTCAGTAACACCTACATAAACTATTCATTACAGATTTCTTCCTATCTATATTTTGTGTTTGATCAGGGAGGAGTTATAAAAGTCCTTTTAGGCAAGTCACTCCACTCGGCGGCCATATAGCAACGCTTTTTGGGCACTCATCGGGCATCCTATTCAGCAGAAATGCACGTGCGCAAGGCTTCACGACACCAATCTTGCTCCAGTGGCGAGTTCACAACACATGATTGGGAAGATGTCTTCACAACACAACATATGATTGGCTCAATGTATTCACATCACACCACATGATTGGCTCAATGTATTCACATGTCGCCGTTTTGCCGAGGAAGGGGTGGGATATGTGTAGACAACGGCCATATTGGCGTTACAAACTAGCCCTATGCATTTCTATGGAGGATTTTTTGAGTGCTGTGTCTCCTCATTAGAAAGTATCTGGTTATATTGATATATTTCCAATAGCCTGATATTTTCTACATTTTATACCAAAACATCTGACTCTAAATAGTATTTTCTAATGTATGGGATGATAGAGAAACAAAGGCACAGTCCCTTCTTTAATTCTGTCTTTCTGTATTGTCTCAGCATAATTAAACAATACATTTTTAATCTGGCTTCATTCAATTTTCAGATTCTGTGTTTTGTAATATATGCAAACTATGGTACATTTTATGAACACATGCCTAATTTGCACATAAAATCTCAAAAACTTGTAATACATTTTTTTCTTTGGTATGATGTCACTAATCAACTGGAGAAGTTTCATAATGATAGCTGTTAATTGAAAAATCTCCCCTCAATTGCAGCCTTGTTGCAGCACAATGCCCTGCAATTGCCGTCATCAAGGCCTCGACTGCTCTCCTAGAGTGTTGGTCACAACAATCTCGAAAAAATATATGTTCCACTCCATCTACGGCGGTAGACTTTTAGCATCTGATTCAGGAGGGTATTAGGACCAATAAAAACTATGAGACATTTCTGTTGCAAATATTTTGTCTTTTTGGGCTAGATTGACTGGCCTACCGGGAATACCCTGACCTTCACAATTGTACTATTGAGAGTGGGTCTGGAAAAGGTTCATTGACTTACAACTTCCAGCAGGGGCGTAACTAGCAGTGAAATGAAACTTAACCCTTGCAAGGTGTTCGGGTCTGTGGGACCCGTTTTCAATGATTGCTAAAAGAAAACATATGTTATTTATTATTTCTTCTAACTCAAATTCATTGGCCTTGGCTCCTTTTCTGTGAAGAACATAAAAACCCCCATCGAAAATATGTTGGTAGCATCGGCTAACTAGCGCCAGATTTCCGAGTGCAGGGGACAAGCCGAGATGAGCTATGAGACAAAAGTTCACACTCGGTATCATGTTTCAACATACTTTAGGTCAATATCAGACCGAACTTCTCCTTTAAGTGTGTCCTCCGCCTAACTGGGCCTGTTGTGTGTGTGTGTGTGTGTGTGTGTGTGTACCAATTTTAATCGGTACATCGGTATGAACATGTACGATGCGGTTGCATCGATGGCAAAAGTGAACTTGAAATGTATCATGTGTAAAGTCTCCGAATCGATAAAAACGGACTTGTATCTATACTTCAACTCATTTAGAAGTAGGACCTAGTCCCTAGCGACAGAAAATGTTATCTAGCGACTAAATCTTAATTTAATTTAAAATACAATTCATTCATACTGCGAGATGGGGACTTCTACTGCCTTGTTACTGCCAATGCCCTTTGTTCATAATTTTCAATAATTTTCCATTTGGAGGAAGTTGTAATGTGTAGCCTACCTTTGTGATTTTTGTTTGGATTTTTTTTGTAATTGGTCATAGGAAGAGCAGCACTCTTTCTGTTTATGGCTGAGTTGTCCCTCCTGTTCATAGCGTGAAGCACACTCTAGAAATGGAGAGTAATCTGTTCAACTGTACAGGAAATCTTTACAACTTTTGCATTCATTGAACAGCTTAAAGGTGTAGGTTTTTGAACAAGTTCCGCAACAATTGAAGGTTCTAAAATTCTATGTTGAATTCAATGAACCGAGATATTCTTTAGAATGTTAATTTCCCAACATTCCCTTTAAGGGTTCCTTTAAGGGTTAACTGCCAAAAGGCACCACTGCTTTGAGTTTAGGTAATTGTCCCGTTGCACACTGTAGAAATGCATTTCTTCCATAGCATAATATTTTTCTGCATCGCATTGCAGATGGGAGAATCGTATTGTATCTTATCGGTGGTTGTTTCATATGAATCTTTAAAGCTGCAGTTGGCAAGATTTTTTGGATCATATTCACTGAAACCGACAATATGCTCCGACAGAACAACATAAATCAGCCGGTTTTAGAAAAAAAACCACACTTCTACCTCCACCTAGCCTGTTATTTGTTTCGCAAAAATCCACAGCTCCCGGTTCCTGTGGTCCAATCAGAGCAGGGCTGTTTGAAATCTGACTGTCAATCACAATCGAGCACAAACTCGATGAGAGGGGGCTCGGTGGTAGTGGGGAAGGGGCATGAGAGTTGTAAACATTCAATCTGTCAGACTTCTAGTTGGCAGTGTATCGAAAGGTGTATCGTATCGCCTCAGTGATGAAGATGCACACCCCTAGTCTGTGTGTCTATATGTGTGCGTGTCTGAGTGTAAGTGTCTGTGTGGGAATGTTGTCTTTCTGCACCTGCTATTCCCACACAAAGTTACAAAATCGTTACATTTCAAGCACTTTCACCTGTTCTGATTAAGTTCTAAGAAATAAGCACCGGTACAGGGTACATCCACGGCCACGGCTGAAGTGCCCTTGAGCAAAGCACCTAACTCCTCACTGCTCCCCGAGCGCCGCTGTAGAGACCAAATTCCCCTCATGGGATCAAAAGACTATATACTTATACTTATACGTATACTCTCTCTCCCCCTATCATAAGTTGAATGACAAAACGACAGATTATTGTTCTTATTCTTGCCACGGGGGAAAAGAAAATCATGACCTTTTTCCAGGTTTCTCTCTGGTTTCCTTATGAGACAGTGAGGGATGTATCTTATCAAAAGTGTTTTTTTCCCTGTTATTTTTAATAAGCGGAAATATTAGTTGCTGGTGTTCCTGTTGTAAAATTAGTTTGGTTCTTTCCAGA
>NW_027468564.1:43360875-43424010 GCF_046254945.1 Alosa pseudoharengus
CAAACCAGCCAACATGTACAATGAATGAATAAACTGTTCTAAATAAACAACTGTTTTGTGACACATAAGAGTTTATAACATGGTAATGTGAAACATAAAATGTTTGAAAATGTTAAAATGGGATGCAATTTGTCACTGACACCAGGTCTAAAAGAATGAGTTGCGTCCGAGGCTAATGCCATGTTGGTGATCTCATCGTGATTCCCCCTGTTGCGATTGGACGACATTCCCAGCCAATGGGCAGGCGAGCTGAATACGCACGGGAATGGGAAAGGTTTTTAAAAGAATGAGGGAAAGTTACGAGCGCTACTTCTGGGCCACGCTTCAAGAGCAGACGGTGGGATAAGACCAGTAGTGGAATCTGAAAGAGAGATTAACTGTAACCCAAGGACAAAAAAAAGAAACCATGGCTGGCCATTTTACCAGAGGACCCAGTTTTGGAATGTCAGCTGAGGTCAAGAGCAAGGTACGGTCCAAATGCTTCCGTTGTGTGTGTGTGAATTTTATCTGTGTAAGTGGTCTGTCTTTTCTTTTCTCTCTGTTTATGTGTGTATGCTGCCATGTCGGTGAATTTCCATATTTGTACATAATCTCTCTCTCTCTCTCTCTCTCCCTCTCTCCGTCTCGTCACAAAAAGTAATGCTATTTGAAATTTTTTGTTGACAGAAAAAATGCTGATGAAAAAACCTAGAAAGCAAAACTGTCTGTCAGAGAGGGAAGAGGTCAGAGAGTGACAGAAACAAGAACAAGAAATGAGAGACAGAAAAGAAACAGAGCGTGAGAGAGTATGAAGGCAAGAAAGAGAGAGAGAATGTTGAGATAAGGGAAAGAATAAACGAGAGAAAGACGGAACCACTCTTTGTGTCACACATTCTAGAAGTTTCTAGAGTCACTCTGACTCTCCACAGCACCCCCAGAGCATAGTCACCCCCTAACTAAACACGTTCCTGTGCGTCACATCGTTAGTGTGTGTCCTGATATATCTGACACATCATGTTCCTCTCAGTAGACCATACAGGACACTCTGGTAGACTTTGTCCAATTATACTGCAATCATTATGCACTTCTAGCTGAACTGATCAGTAGCTGACAGCTAACTACATCAAAATCATGGGTTTGATACCTAAGAATAAACACGCTGTTTTGTAAGTTACTTTGGATAACATCATAATAATAAGAGAATGATTATAAGAGTAATTGTAAAACATAAATTTAGAGGAAAGGACCTGTTTTATTAGGTCTAAGTAGTTAATTGAGAAACACTTCTTCAGTGAGTGCATACGCACATAATCAGTGATGATCTGAGGCTCTCTATGGTTAGAGTATGAACAACTGGTGGAGAAGCATCACTCTCTGGGGAGGGACTATGACAGATCTGGTTTATATTGATGCTGGCTCTTCTAACTGGCCTCTCGGATGGATAAATATTTACAATAGCCGTACCTCGGCAGCAGGTCTGAGAGAGGGGCAAGGGCAGGGGAGGGCCGCCACATGATGAGCCCTGCCAACAGAGCCCTCAGGCCTTCTGTCTATACCCCCCTGTTCTAATCAACTCTATGCTATGCTATGCTATGCTATGCTATGATCTCTTCTCTTCTCTTCTCTTCTCTTCTCTTCTCTTCTCTTCTCTTCTCTTCTCTTCTCTTCTCTTCTCTTCTCTTCTCTTCTCTTCTCTCCTCTCCTCTCCTCTTCTCTTCTCTTCTCTTCTCTTCTCTTCTCTTCTCTTCTCTCCTTTCCTATCCTCTCTTCTCTATTGGGCAAATAATCAAACCAACACTTTTACTAGCTCTACTATCTGATATGTCTTTCCATTTATTAGTCACTAATGAAACACATGGATATCCACAGACGAATGTAGACCTATTAGATGGATATTTACTAATATATTTACATATTCATAGGTAAACTTACAAGCCACTGATTTTAACGTTTACAAGAAGCCTTCCACCAGTATTTGCTTAGCCAAAGAGGGTATTTTTTAGTCTTTAGGGGACATGTCTCTTTGACCTTCCAGCAACTCCTCTCTTATGTCATATCACAGATCCAGAGAAGTATCTGTGTTCCACATCGGTCAGGGCCCATCGGTAGAGCTACTAGAATGTGTCTTACAATATCATGCATGGGTGACGTAAGATGATAGTGGTTACAACACAAGAGTGTCATCCAAGCTTCATCACATGGGTTCGGTTGGGAAGGTATTTGAAACAGGCTTTCCTTCAAAGGAGTAGAGTTATCCAAAGGCATAAGCATTGTGTGCAAAGTTTGGCAGAAAGATAGTTGCACTGCTGTGCACACATGTGATACAGAGAGTGATCAGATGATTGTTAAGTATATTTAAGCCAGTTACACACTGGCATGCACACACAAATGCATGCATACATGAATATGTGGCATGACATAACTTTGATTCATGCACTTAACTTATAAATGCATGTCAAACATGCATTTATACACATGCACACAGACACACAAACAGACAGACACACACACACACACACACACACACACACACACACACACACACACACACACAGACACAGACACAGACACAGACACAGACACACACACACACACACACACACACACACACACACAGACACACACACAGGTATGACGCTTAAAGCCGCACAGGCCAGCTCCTTTTATGGACTCTGCAGAAACAGCAGCAGCAGCAGCAGCAGCAGCTCTCTCTGTCTTGGGTGACAGGAGACACCCATGAGCTGTAAACACAATAAAGGGAGATGGGAAGGAGAACACACACACACACACATACAGAGAAAGAGACACACACACACACACATACAGAGAAAGAGACACACACACACACACATACAGAGAAAGAGACACACACACACAGAGAGAGTCAGACACACACACACACACACACACACACACACACGCGCACACACACACACACATACAGAGTGAGAGACACACACAGAGAGACAGAGAGAGAGAGAGAGAGAGAGAGAGAGAGAGAGAGAAACACACACACACAAATACACAGACACACACACACACAGAGAGAGACATACACACATACACATACAGTCAGAGTGAGAGAGAGCTGGAAGAGACAGAGGTGTGGGAGTAGAATAGGAAAAGTTTGTGTGTGTGTGAGTGTGTGAGTGTGTGTGTGTGTGTGTGTGTGAGTGTGTGAGAGAGAGAGAGAAAGAGAGAGAGATGGAGGAGAAGGCCAACAATCTTCAGTGAGTGCATGGCCTGAGAGAGTGCAGGTCAGAACAGGGGGAGAAAATGAAAGATAAAGGGAAAAGAAACATCAACAGAAAAGTAAAAAAAAAACAGAAATGAAAGAAAAATAAACTCAAAGGGAAGATAAAAGTGTGTGTTCCATCCTGCAGATCAAAGTGAGGAGGGACATCACAGTCAGATCTGCTGGCCTGGCTATAACATTACTGCTGCTCAGTCAACTGATAGTGTTTCATACACATACTTAAAGAGTGTGTACCATCGTGTGTACACCATGTGCAAGCGTGTTCTTCTTTTAAGGATGACAAGATACTTTATATGGCAAAATATTCGGTATACAATAAATCGAATAGATCTCGGATAGATCTCTCTCTCTCTCTCTCTCTCTCTCTCTCTCTCTCTCTCTCTCTCTCTCTCTCTCTCTCTCTCTCTCTCTCTCTCTCTCTCTCTCTCTCTCTCTCTCTCTCTCTCTCTCTCTCTCTCTCTCCTTTATTTATAAATCTTTCTCTGCAATGTAATTCATTCAGCACTGAGATGCCATTAGCTTCAAACAGAAGGGTCAGACAGACAGCGTACTGAATGACTCTGCCAAGATCCAATTCTCCATCTCTGACATAACGTGGCTGCTCATTGCCCTAATAAGATGACAGGGTGCAGTTGATGGACTGGCATGTAAGATTTGTGTGTGTGTGTAAGAGCATGAAAGCGTGTGTGTGTGTGTGTGTGTGTGTGTGTGTGTGTGTGTGTGTGTGTGTGTGTGTTTAACCAGCTGGGAGAAGAACATTCCTGAAACCCATGCCACCGTGTGTGTGTGTGTGTGTGTGTGTGTGTGTGTGTGAGCGCACGCCTATGTGCAAGAGAGGAGAGAGAGGAAGAGAGAGGAGAGATGAGAGTCTGCATGACAGGGAGAGAGGGAGTGGATACCAGTTTCTGCCTAGTTTGGTGTGCTCAGCAGAGAAGGAAGCTTCTCCCGGCTACTGCTCAGGAATCAGCCTCCTCTTGGCTTCCTCTTCTGTCCCACGTCTTAAAAGGAGAACAGCCAGCCAGCCAGAGAGAGAGAGAGAGAGAGAGAGAGAGAGAGAGAGAGAGAGAGAGAGAGAGAGAGAGCATGCTTTGCTGTCCTGCAGGAATCTCAGTTATGGGGGTGTCAACCTTGCAGACATACCCAGACCCACTGACATTCACAGGAACAGTGCTGCGAGGAACTAGTCTCTTTTCTGCAGAACGACACTCAGGCCTTTGTTCTGGTCAGATAGGATCTAATGACACTCTGGGATGGATTAGTCGGCCTGGCCTGCATTGTCCATCGTGCACTCCATGTTTGGTCATATTAGTGTAATTTCCCCTGTGTCTAGGTTTGTGGGAGCCCTAAATGAGTCACTGTTGTGTTTACTGCTTGGATGCTGAAATTGACCGAAGAGAGGGGAAATCAAAACAGTTGTGTTTGTATTGGTTTCCAATGCATTATAGAGCTGCATAAACCACACTCTGAAGTGCACTGAGTGTACACATCTGCAAATGATGAGTTTACTTCATCAAAGTCTTCTCATTGATGCATGTACATGTGTAGCCACAGTGGATCCTATCTCTTGAGCACTTTTCTTACTGTATCAATTAAGCTTTCAATGAACAGGTGGGCCTTGGGTAACATCACTGTATGCTAACTCATGGCCCCAACTTGAACAGGTGGGCCTTGGGTAACATCACTGTATGCTAACTCATGGCCCCAACTTGATGCTGAACACTGTTAACAACACAGTCTATCACCTGCGTTGTTAAAGCTAAAAATATTTAATCTCGGGGTCCCTCTATACCATTGAGAAGCACAATAATAAATTAACTTGTTAACATAATAATAGTGCATCTTTGTAATAAACTAAAAAAACATAATGACACAATACAATATGATACAATATAGAGGGAATGCACAGGCATCAGTCTGTAGATATAGAGCTCAGAAATCCTGTAAGTAGCCTATCAATTTGTATTCTACAATGTATAGCATAGCACCTCTTTGCCATTTTGATTTTTGCTGGAAATTCAAATGGAATACTGCCACTCAATTTGTCTTTTTAGCAATCAGTGATAGTAACCAAGATGACTTATACTGTTACGTGTGTGCATAGTGAACATGATATCTTCAGAACATGTTGCCATAGAAGTAAATTACCCATTCACTTGTAGACATCTGTTGTGGTTTGGCAGAAATCCCTTTTGCACACACTCAAATCAGAATAAGGCTAACTAACTAAGATCGATCTATGGTCTTTTGGGCCCCAATCGTCGACTTCAAGGCAGTGCTGCCTGGAAGGTGCTAGGGTTAGTTAAGGGTTTGGGTTAAGGTTAGGGTCAGGTGCCTTGAAGATGACAGTGGGGCCCCAAAAGACCATCAAGCTAACTAACATGCTAATTGTCAAAGCCACTAGGCATAACATAAGCTAACCCACTGGCTAAATCGGCTGATTGACTGGCTGACTATTTGAATTACTTGGCTTACAAACATAAGGAGGAATCTGCAACTTTTCACGATCAGACATTTATTGTCATAATTTCTAGTGCACTCTATGCACATCTCTAGCTGGCTAACTCCACCTATAAGCCTATAGTGCTGGGAGGGGTTTAGTGTTACGACCCGCTACAGCAACTTGCTTAGCCTATATTGCAAGCAATGTCGACCTCTCAGAGTGCAACAGAAGTGCCATTCACCCATTTAAGAGTTTATGTGCCATCAAAATGATTTTGGAAACATTCATTTAAGTTGTTAAGTTAATAGATGCTAAATTGCCCTTACCACTTTGAGGCAGGGTGTGGTGGGGGTCAGTGGGATGAGATCATAGTGCCAGAAGAAATATATAACACATTTGGACATTTTTAGTCACTACTGTAGAAATATTCTGATTAACCTTTCGCAAACTTGGTTCGAGGTGTCCTCTCAACATCATCACGAGTGTTGCATCCCCTGGGCTCCCTGCTGATGATCACAGTCATGGTTTTATCAAGAATATCATCCAGTCATCATCCAATCATACAGTTTGCAGCCCTTCCCTCAATCCCATCCTCTCTGGGGTTTCATACACCTGAATTTGACCCCCTTACCTCTCAACTTTGACCCTTGACCCTTCCAGTTGGCTGGGAAGTATGACCCGTTGAAGGAGGAGCAGCTACGACTGTGGATCCAGGAGGTGACGGGACGCCGCGTCGGTGACAACTTCATGGAAAGCCTGAAGGACGGCGTGCTCCTGTGCGAGTGAGTCAGGTGTTAAAGGTCACAGGTCACCAACCAGTGCGTTCATTAGTTGTCTCTTGTTTGGGGGACAGTAATTCCCAGCACATTTGCAAGAAATGAAAAACATATTTTACTGTATTCATAGGAAGATTACAGTTTAGCTGACTTCTGCTTTGCTGTATGGATAGCAGCCATCCACAGTTTACTTAAATATGTCAGTATACTATTTTTGCATGAGGATATTTGGACATTTCAATCTCTGAAAGTAGGAATACATGCCCTCACCTTGCAAATTGTTTTTTTTTTTTCTTAAATCTAAATACTTACTACTAACCACATGTATTCAGAGGGGCCATTCAAATAGGTGTTAACATGTCAGATATATTTTCATCTTGCCTAAATATTGAAAGTTAAAATGATACTTGTCTCCACATGGCCAGTCAAAACAAGAAGACACACTATCCCTCGTTTTTCTTTCCTCTTTTCATCACTCCATTTTCTTGCCCTCTTTCGCTCCTTTCTTCCCATCAGACTAATCAACAAGCTGCAGCCAGGATCGATCAACAACTCTGCAACCCAAAACTGGCATCAGGTGAGGCCCACCACTCCTTCTCAGTTTGTGTGTGTGTGTGTGCGTGTGCGTATGCGCGTAAGAGAAATAGGCTGAAGCCAGACTCAGTGAAGAGCAACAACTCAGCAACCAAAAACAAGAATAGGAGCTCCACACTCCATTTGAGGCAAACATCTCTGGCCAAATCTAGCAACAGCCAAGGACACACACACACACACACACACACACACACACACACACACACACACACACTCGGCCCCTGTTGGAAAGGCTGGGGAAGGTTGCGAGTGAGCAGACTATGCTGTGTGAGAGCTATGCAGTTTGTTATGGTCCGGTTGGTCCGGTTTAGCTCATAGGAGCATGCTTGTCACCGCACAAATCACACGTGTGTGACGGGGGAAATGTAAGCAGATGGAAGCGCCACACATACCTAGCGTCAGCTAATGGGGTAATAGCATGTCTGGCCCCCAAGACTACCATCTTGAACTCACTGACTTTGTAATGTCTCAGAGTTTTTTTTTTTGTCCATTACTGTCTCTGTGGCCGCCTTTCTATTTAACTTCTTTTTTGCTTTTTCTTCACATCTCCTTCTCTTTTGAAACCTCTCTGTTTGTGGGCTACCAGCATTGCTTTTTAGCATTTTTTTAACTGTTTAGCGGTGCTGTTGGTTGACTTTAACCAACACTTTCACTGATCAACTTTGGTTTGGTCAGCCCATGCACTGAGAGACTTCAGCTACACATTGTAGTGGCCTTAAAAGTTGTGGGTTCAATTCCCAGCTTCCACCAATTGTTCCCTTGATCAAGGCACTTAACCATGAGTTGCTCTGGGGAGAATGGCCCTTGTAATATAATTGACATGTGAAAGTCGTAAGAGTGTCTGCTAAATGAATGAATGTAAAATTTAAATGCACGTATATAAGTATAGTATAAGTATATATACTCTTTTGATCCTGTGAGGGAAATTTGGTCTCTGCATTTATCCCAATCCGTGAATTAGTGAAACACACTCAGCACACAATGTACACACAGTGAAGTGAAGCACACACTAATCCCGGCACAGTGAGCTGCCTGCATCAACAGCGGCGGTCGGGGAGCAGTGAGGGGTTAGGTGCCTTGCTCAAGGGCACTTCAGCCGTGCCTACTGGTCGAGATTCGAACCGGCAACCTCCGGCTACAGGTCCGAAGTGCTAACCAGTAGGCCACGGCTGCCCCAACGTTCACCTCAATATCATATGGTCTGGTAATAACAATTGGTAACAGCATGTCATACTCTCAATTTGAAACTACAGACTGTGTTAGACTGTCTCTTTCTCTCCCCTTCCACTGATTTTCTGTTGGACTTCTGTTAGCGTTGATACTAATTTTTTTCTTCTCATTCTATCCATCTCTTACCTGCTCATTCATCTCTCTCTCTTGCCCCATTTCCCCCCTCAAGTACCATGTTATTGTTTTTTTATTATTGATTGAATGGACATTATTGTTTATTATTGCTTTCCCCCCTCATTTTCATTGTTTATTTCATTAGGCTATTGATTTAATTGACATTGTTTATTATTGCTATTCTCCTTATTATAGTCTGACCAACATTTTTGTTATTTGTTAAAAACATTTTAACAAAAGCGTATCCATAACCATATAGGTTCCCATTCACTCTCTCTCTCTTCATTTTCTCATGATGATCAGGGATGATTCTACCTTTTCTTTTTTTTCTCTCTCTCACTTTCTCTCCTCTTTCTCTTACCCTCCCGAGTGGTATCGAGCTGTATATGGTATTGTGGAGGCAATACTGTTTGGCACCATGTATTATATGTTTACATTCCACTACAGCGGCTGTTGAATTAGACCAGTATCAGATTATGTGTATGTTGGCTCGAAGCAATAAATCCTCAGTCCACAATTTACTTCTAAGTGAAGGAGTTGTAAGCTCCTTGTGGGCAAAAAGCCCAAATATAATTTCAATATAATTAATATTCTCAATAAAATATAAATAAAACAGTATGTTGCCTTGTGGTGCTACATAAAGCTGAACATGAACAGTGTGTAGATTCAATTGTAATTTTCTAGCTTTCACATGATGCGGCACTTTGGGTTTTTTACACAGGGTAATCATGAAATGCAAATTAAGAAAAAGAACAAGATGTTGTGAATTTAATGTTTCATTTTCTATCATTCTCCGAAAATGGTTTATTTTACTCAGTGAGACTCACCTTTAACGGTCACACTGTGAACACTCACTCACTGAATGAATGAATGAATGAATGCCTACCTGTATTGATATTATATACTCACTAGTTGTGAGCTTCAGCGGGGTCTGACTGCCATTGATGTGCCATTATTAATGTCAAAAAACCTACCTGAAGAACATGGGATAGCATTAGCAGAATCAGCCGAGATGTTACATGACCCAGTGACACCATGATACCACCATTTATTCACTTTTCTCGCTCTCTCTCTTTCCCAGCTTGAGAACATCGGTAACTTTGTGCGAGCCATCACTGAATATGGACTCAAGCCTCATGACATCTTTGAGGCCAACGACCTCTTTGAGAATACAAACTACACACAGGTCCAATCCACACTGATCACCCTGGCCGGAGTGGTGAGTATGGCTTTTAGAATGCAATAGAATATACAATTACTAAATTGTCCTAAACACATGCGTAATATCTATGGTTCAGACAATGATGATACAACCCAAATTCCAAAAAAGTTGGGATGCTTTTGTAAAATGTGAATAAAAAAAGAACACTATGACTTACAAATCATGTCAACCCTATTTATTGGAGAATAGTTCAAAGACCTGTTGTATATAAAGTATGGAGTTTGTTGGACATGTATGTATAGTATAAATCAATGATTTATAGAGAATATTAGGTTACACTTTACTTGACAGTGTCAACATAAGAGTGACATGACACTGTCATGAACACTGTCACAAGTCATAAACATATATGACATAACACTTCTGTTATTAAGTGACATTCGGTTTTTGTCATACCAAGTTAGGGTTAGGATTAGGGATAGGTTTAGAGTTATGGTTAGGGTTGGGGTAGGATTAGGGTTAGAGGTTAGGATTCATGACAGTGTCATGTCACCCTTATGTCAATATTGTAAAGTAAAGTTTTACCGAATATATAAGATACATGACGTAGGAATTGAAGTTTAGTCTTAGCTAAGATTTTCCTATTACTCCTATTCTTGTTCCTTCAAAAAGTTCTTACCTAATGTGCCTCCTAATCTCTCTGACAAGCATATGATAGAGGGGACCTGTGTTGCTATTTCCCACCTCTCAGGCCAAGACCAAGGGCTTCAACACCAAATATGACATTGGGGTGAAGTATGCTGAGAAGCAGTCACGCAAGTTTGCCCCAGAGAAGATCAAGGAAGGACGCAACATCATCGGTCTGCAGGTCTGTAACTGTCTTGTTTTGACAAAGCTATATGAACAGGGATATAGTATAAATGGGTACAGTATGCTACCACAGTCAACAGTCACTTAATAGTCCAATTTCACTCTGATGACATCTGTCAGAAGGTTAATGTGAACAAAATCCTTAACAAACTGACCAGTCTTAAATTACTCTTGAACTGGGTCAATAGTAGTGCTATTTCTCAGGAGAGGAAATCAAGATAAACAAAATAATGGTCAAAATGTCATTTTGATGTTAAATTGAGCTCAATTATGTCTCGGGAGAAATAGAACAGACATAGGTGAGATTGTCCTTTCCTATGGGACATTATCCTGATGTTGTCATCCTCCCTCTGCTAGATGGGCACCAACAAGTTAGCCAGCCAAAAGGGCATGACGTCCTATGGAACACGGCGGTTCCTATACGACCCCAAGGCTGGCAATGATAACCCTCTGGACCAGTCCACCATCAGTCTTCAGATGGGCACCAATAAATGTGCCAGCCAGGTAAGCGGGCACTACCTGGGGGCAGCTAAGCCTGAAGGAGCAGCATCCTGCCCACTAGGGGGCACTAGGGATAAAGCCGATTTGCATTCAGTAGCCTGAACATTTACAAATTTGATTCCCAGCTGCAATGTTTGTGCCCTTGGGCAAGGCACTTAAACCCCAAGTTGCTCTAGGCCTAGGGGATCTGGCCATGCAATGAATTGACATCCGTAAGTCACTTTGAATAAAAGCTTCAACCAAATACATAAAGATGAAGAATGACATAAAGCCAAGAAGCCTACTAAACATAAAAGGTTCTAGGAATGTTTTTAAACCTTCTTATTCTTGTTCTAACTCTAATTCTTCCTCATCCTCCTCTTTTGTAGGCTGGCATGACTGCGCCTGGCACCAAGAGGCAGGTGTTTGACACGAAGATGGACCTGATGAACTGCGACACATCGACCGTGTCCCTCCAAATGGGCACCAACAAGGCGGCCTCCCAGCGGGGCATGACGCCCCTGGGCCTCCCGCGCCAAGTCTACGACAAGAACTACTGCTCCAAGGTCGACGAGTACTACAACGACACCTACTTTGATGGCTATGCTGACTAAGCTCAATATGCGGGGTCTGTCCACTCGAAAGTAAACAACAACAAAAAATGTAAAATGTAAAAATATAAAAAAAAAGAATAGAAGAAAAGGAAAGAAAAACACACATAACTGTTCAAGTCGTTATTGTTTACGGTCATGACATGTCAAGCTCCGGTGTCATGTTGATTGTGTTTGACTTGCATTGAAATAGCTTCAGACATGCAACACTCAATCTCTCACTACTGAGTTTAGTTTGACAGAGCATGTAGACAGTTTAGATTTAGGTTAGGTTTTGTTCGACTTGTTTAATTCAATTCTAACTCAAATTAGTGTAGTTAGGCTACTTAATTATTCAACCAAAATAAGCTGAATATTCCAACTGATCCTCTCCTACAAGAAGATTTCAAATCTGAAATCCATTTTGTTGTGTTCTTTTTATATTTACATTTACAGCATCCCAAAGAATCAGTACTATCAGCTGCCATGTGGAATATCTGGAAAATAAACATTAGTCGGTAACACTTTACTTCAGGTTTCTACATAAGAGTGACATGGCACTGCCATAACCCTGACACTAACCCTAACTTGTCATGACAAAAACCGAATGACACTTGACAGAAGTGACAGAAGTGTTGTCATAAACGTTTATGACTTGTTTATAATGTTTATGACACATTCATGACAGTGTCATGTGACTCTTATGTAAAGTGTAACCCATTAGTCTAGTCTAAAACAAATTAAAAAAAATACATAAGCAATTGTCACACAAGACATCAGGTGAAATTGCTCTTTAGGAGAGGTAACTAATATCTTTTGAAATGTATCAAATCTTATTACTGCTTTCAGAATAACATTCCTCTTAATAAAATGCCTTATAGATTGACTGAGGTTAACAGACAGATATTGATAATGATTGGAATGCGAGTAAGGCTTACTGACGGTGCAAAAGCAACATCCTCCAATGTTGCGTTGAACTTTAGGACCTCTAGTGTTGAGCTGGTGTTACTGCAATGACAAACTAGGTACATCGGTCATAATTTTTTACCCTAAAATGTTCCAGTTAATACATTCTTTTACAATCATGTCATTTTGGACATGTCAAGCATGTTTTACATTTTATCTGCTGCACCAAGCAATGGGAATGTTTCTTATTTTTGGTCATTCCTGGCCATTTATTTTATTTGTACCTCTTCCCTGTAGTTTGACTGCTTTTGCTTCTTTAAAGCTGATGATACACAAGGCAACTTTTTTGAGCAACGTTGCTGGGCAATGGTCCTTTGTATTGTCGTTTGTTTCCCATTGACATTGGATTTTTTTTTTTCGAGATCTTTAATCATCAATGGGCAAATTTCCATGATCATTCAATCAGGACACATGGAACCGGTTGCGTAGTTGTCCAGCAACATTGCTCAAAAAAGTTGCCCCATGTATCACCTGAAGGCTTGTCCTGTTTACATACGGACAGACATGTGAGCCAGAACGTATAGGTTGCAAACTGTATTAGTTACAAAAGGAAATAAACAAAATGCATGCAAATGATTTGAATCACATTTAATTGGCGGCAACACCTTTTGCAATGCAAAGTCAATAAACACATCCCAACTCAATAAAAGAAAGTTATGAGTATGTTGCCAAAACACCTTCAACATGAAACAATAGACATTTTTGGTAAAAACTAATTTGAATGAGGATCATTACAAAGGCCACACTCTAGAAACTGTGCAAGTGTGACTACCAACAGTATGTGATGCATTTATTTCTTAAAATATTTCTTCATTTGAAAAAATAAAATATTCCATCATGTTGTGGAGTTGCTTTAAGTCTATTTCCCTTTCAGTTTCCCATTTGTCTTCTTATATTTTGTCTTTTAAATGGACGTGCATACTGTAACAATACATACACTTTTTTCGTACAATATAATACTCTCCCTTTATCAAGAAATAACTATGAAATAACTTAATTCTTTAAGTTAAAATTATTTTTTAAATTAAATTAAATGTGTACCTTCAAAATGTACTATTCCCCCAGAAATAGCAGCTGAGGACAGATAATGAGAGGTAAGTATTGCAACATTTTCCCCCCACACAGCGTTTTCTACTTGACCTATAGATCCATTATGTGTCCTATTGTGTCATTAAATACAATCCCAGTTCATTCAGCATACTGATTTACACAATACAGACACATCCCCTCAAGACAACACGGCTGCTATTGGTTGGCAGCTTCACAGGCGTCTATCCAGTCACTGTACACATCTACTGCCTCCGAAAGATCTGACACACACAGTTAAGGGTAAAGTTAAAAAACATACATAATGTGTATGGCACATATCCTACACACATATTGAGAGGTGACAGTTTGTCACCATGCTTGTAGAGTAAATAAATAAACTTGTTAATTAATGTAAATGGTCCTTTTTCACTAGTCAAAAGGTTTTCCAAACATGTAGGCTTTTTTACCCATAAACCTGACCAGGTTTGTCTGGCCAAGTCCTTGATTGAGCTCTTCGTTTTTATTCAAAATTTAAACATCCGTATTGGATGGTGGCATCATTACATGCCTTGGAAGCAATTTGTTGAACCACAGTCCACTAACAGAGAGGACATAAATCACAACACTGCTGGAGAAAATGCATAGGAGTTGCCCAAAATGCCTAAGAAATGTCTACTTCATTGTAACGGTAGTATGGAGATACGAGTTTAAATCATTTTGGTGTGAAGAGGTTTTAAGGCTTCAACAAAATTCAAAACACATAGCATGCCTGGTCACAGATGACACATGTAGCCTGCTACACCAGCTGCACTTCTAGGGCTGGGTTTAATGGACTCTTGCGGATATTTCTTGTGAAAGTAGCCAACACTTATCTATACTTTTCCAAACACACAGTCTGTTTTGTATGACAAGCTGTTAGTTTTACTTATACCATCTCTCTTCCCCCTTCTCCCTTGATTCTTTGAGTAGTTGACAGAGAGGAAAGACAGAGAAAGAGAGAGAAGGAGATAGGTTAAGAGAGAGAAGGAGAGGAAAAGAGAGGAGAGAGAGGAAACGAGAGAGAAGGAGATAGGTTAAGAGAGATAAGGAGATAGGTTAAGAGAGAGAAGGAGATAGGTTAAGAGAGAGAAGGAGAGGAAAAGAGAGAAGGAGAGAGAAAACGAGAGAATATGACGACATGGATAGAGGAAGTAACAAAAAAGAAGGATACAGGTAATGGGAGTCTGGAACTCCTCCAGGCAGACCGAACAGGATATAATCCCAGTGTTTCTGCTCCTCTCCCTGTGAGGTATGTGTAGAAAAGACACTTTAGCTTAACAAAACCCTTTGACACATTCAGGGATTCACAAACAGGTTGGATTCAACAAGCCTGCATTTTAAATAGGCTTTAGAACCTTAAGGTTTATTGGTCAGCTTAGTTTCCTCAAAAGCATGGATATACAGTAGCCTACATTTTAGAATGCAGCACCTACATTTTCACATCACACGCCTTCTCGTGGTTACAGAATGGGCACGTGAACTGGGTGTCAAGGTCCCCTGTCAACTTCTTTTTGGGAGGGGGTTTCCTCTTCGATTTTCGGCGACCCATAATAAGCTGCTTCACAAGTCTGAAACAAGCAACTCTTTGATAAAAATCGAAGTTATCATGCAGGCCCACATACTGTCTGCATTCAGACAGATTTTGAGAGGTGTAAAAGTCACGAGTCATTTAAGCCTCACTCTCAATGCAGCATGCTAGGCTTACGTGGTCACTAAAATGACAAAAATAGCCTTGTAGGGCACAAAAACAATACACAAACACCAGATGGTTTGAGCAATGCTAACAGCTTCAGTTTACCGAGTTACCTTACTACAGTGATTACTTAAAACGAGATAGGCCTACATAAACTAATACGACTGGACTGTCAGTCCAACGATAACTTGTAAAAAACAAAATTAACAACCAAGGAGTTCACAGTTACCTTGTAACGCAGTGAAATGTTGCCAACTTGCCAGTGATCAGAGCGGACCTCTAACCAACATTTTCCGGTTTACGCAGTAAGCTTTACGTCAAAATAAAAGTCAAGAAATTTCAGTAAGCGTGTCTCTTTGTGGTGTTGGAAAGGAGCCTATAACCTCTTACCCATGTTTACATGACTGTCTCCACAACTGTCTCCGTAAGATTGCAATCAAATACAACACAACACAAATTGCACTAATGACCAAAATGGTCACAGTTCTTTAGGTTCCTGTGTAGTTCAAATAAAAGTTTCACTGCTGGGGACACACCCAGGGATACTATTTCTGGGTTGGGTAGGCAAAGCTATTTTAAAGTTGGCATGCCATTTTAAAATGTAATTTGACAATTTGAGTGATTGATCCATCTTTTGACCGTATTCTATCTTCTTTAGAATGCTTCACGAAAGACAGTGAAACACTGGTCTAGAATTATGGAGAAAGAATGTCCATGGCAAGAAGTCTATTCAACTAATTGTGAACTAGTGAATTAATAGCCACTGTTCCTGTTAACTGTAGGCTAGAATTTCATTACAGTCTATGATACAACTGAAATTATTTGATACATAATAGGGACATTTAAATCTTTGATTCCTTTTCAAATCAATCCTTCCATAGGGCTATATTCTACGCAAAAGAGTATATCAGAACAAAATCTTGGCAGTAGCCTACAACCAATCAGAGGCGGACAGAGTACACAGCTTCATTACTTGAGTAAAAGTACAGAACCTTTGCTAAATTTTACTAAGTACAAGTAAAAGTACAACAGTCAGATGTCTACTTAAAGGAGAATTCCGGTGTGATATTGACCTAAACTGTATTGAAACATGATACCGAGTGTGAACGTATGTCTCATAGCCCATCTCGGCTTGTCCCCTGCACTCCAAAATCTGGCGCTAGTTAGCCGATGCTACCAACAGCTTTTTCAATGGTGGTGCTTCGGCATCGGGCTAGCCATGCAAATAAATCACTGTTTTACACCATTTACAAGGCTCAATGTATCTTCACACTTCATTGGTAGACTTCCGAGGGCCCTGACATTTAAAACGAGACATTGAGAACTTTGAAAAAACACTGGTAGTTTACTTACAAGACGATTTATACAGACAGTATCTTCACGAAGTTTAGTGTTTGCAGCCATCTTCAATTTAGTCACGATAAGTCGAGCGACGAGTAAGAATGAACAGGTATGATAAGGGATCAGATTCCAAAAATAATTCAGTGGAAATGCATGGATTCCAGTTGCTGCTACTGGAAGAAACTGGAATCCAATTCAAGATCCAATTCAATAAATTCAAGATGGCTGCAAACGCTAAACTTCGTATTGTATGTTTTCTTCCCTATTATTCCGCCATGGGAGTCTGGCAGCCCATAGAATCGTCTGGTAAAAAGTTGTAAAATTTGGCACAGTGATTGGGGACAGTCCAATGAATCATTTCACCAAGTTTTATGCCGGCACCTCTAGCGCCACTAACAGGCCAAAGTTGGATGTGCGTTCATGCGCGTAACTTTTGACCCATTGGCCTGATTTTCAAAAATGAGGTATCTTTGGAGTCCTTGGACCAAGCCGAGTTCAACACATCCTATGCCGTCAATTTAGCGCCATGATGGATTTTCCGTCATATTGGATTTTATCAAAAGTGAAACTAAATTTTCAAAGGTCACAAATTTTATCTAATCGTCACCAAACTTGACACACATTATTTTCAGACCATGCCTTATCAATGCATTACTTTCTGGAACAATTGACAAAAGCATGCGTCTGTAACAGCCAATCGAAATTGGTGGCAAAGCCGCCAAACAGGAAGTGAGGTCATATCTTGGCAACCCTTTCAGGCATCAAAATCAAACATGATACACGGACTAATGGTCAAATTAGGAGAATGCTCAAGAAATTTGGTGACCTTTGACCTGTAGGGGGCACTGCACTTAGCAAAAGTGCATTTTGGCTTGAAACTATTGATGTGTTTGGAATTAAAACTTACTAGTGGTGTCTGTTAATACTGTGGGAGGTCTGAAAGACGACAAATGGCAACTTGTGATGTCACTGTAATCGATCTGGCTGCCATCTTGGATTTTGTCGGAAACACAAAAACATTTTCACAGGTTACACATTTGAATCGATCTTCACCAAAATTGGCACAGACCATCTTCACAGAATGCCTTATTAGTGCATTACTTTCTGAAGCAATTGACACAATTGTTTGCTCGTGACAGCCAATCGAAATAGGTGGCAACGCTGCTAAACAGGAAGTGAACTTATATTCTAACCAATCTTCGGCTGTTTGACATGAAACTTGCTGTGACTGCTTATAGCCATATATCTGATGTAACAACATTGAGTTGCATGGCAACTCCAGCTTGTTTGCTTGGCCCCCTCATTGCTGCTTTCAGCTATATTTAATAGTGTACTTCTTTCTCTCTCTCTTCTTTTTCTCTTTCCCAAGAAGTTTCTATTCCATCAACCCAGAGAATAGATCTACAGTGGAGGAGACAAACACATCTGTCTTCATATGTACCCCAGAGTTCTCACCCTGATTCTCTGGTCATGATGTCTGATTATTGACTAAGCTCAGTAAGATTTTACTTTGATGTCTTTATCTGTTCAGTTCTTCAAGGTAAAGAGTTTAAGATATATTTTTGTTTACATTCCATTGTTACTGAGTGCTTTTTGACAATGCCAGTTTGTTGTACACTAATGTCTGTAAACTCTTTCCCTAGAATTTACAGAGGTTTTGTTCCAATAAAGTCTTTTTGGTTAAAAAAACTTTGTGAGACAACTCTAGATCTGTGTATGAACATATGGCTGGTATTTCAGATATTGCTTTTGCATAAATAGTTATTAATGCATCAAAAGACATTACATCATAAATAATTGTTAAGGGGTATCTACAAATAAATTCAATTATATAACACTCCTATAATGAGGCTTTTACAGTGAAATAATGTTGCTTGTATTTTTCAGTAAAATTGAATGGGATTTGATGTACAAGAAGTGGCAAAATGTATTTTCTTTTTTTTAAAGTATATTTTTTGGGCGTTTTGCCTTTATTCTGACAGGACAGTGAAGATTGACAGGAAGTGAGTGGGAGAGAGAGAGATGGGGTGGGATCGGGACATGGTACGGGCGCTGTAGCCTGTTGCGCCACAGAGCCCCGACTTGATGTAAATTTTACTGGAAAATTTTTTTATATAGCGTAATGGTCATGCTAATTTATCAGAAATCCAAAGTTGTATATGCAGGTTCAAAATGTTACATTTACAAGTTGTTTTGTAAAGATTATTACAGTTGTGCTTTTTACTGACTTTCTGGCAACACAGTTGGCTTATTTTTTCCCGCAAAAAATACAGGAATTCTTTTCAAGTGCTATATATTTTTGTAGTAGAACGTGAATGCTAAACTGTGAAACATTAACAAGTTGTTACCAGTGAATTTCAACGTAATTTGGACCAAATTACCAAGAACTGCAATTAACTTTTATAGTAGGATTGTAAACATGGATGATTGTTTTAAGGTGAACTTTTGATAGTTCAACCATGAATTATATTACAGTTTTAATATGAAATTTCACACATCATATTTATACATTTTCATAATAGAACTGTGAAGGCTGAACTGTGAAACATTCACAAGTTGATGTTTACACTGTGCCTTCCCTGCTTTTTCAACATGCTAACTGCTGCCAACAAAAACAGACTCACACGCATCACTCATACCGCAGCTAAAGCAATAGGCCTCCCCACCCCTAATCTATCAGACCTCAACAGTAAACTCACCAAGAACAGAGCACAGACCATCGCTCATGACCCCACCCACCCCCTCGATCCCTTCTTCACTCTGCTTCCATCAAGACGCAGATACAGAGCTATGGGGTGGAAGCGAGTACGCTTTTGGAAAAGCTTTGTGCCCTCTGCAATAGCAGCACTGAACAACAGGTCACAGCGGTGATGGATCACTGTGCCGCCCTCATTCCTCTGTAATGCCAACTGGTGATGGTTTTGCTGTTTGTATCTGTAATGTGCTGTTGTGATATATGTGCTGTGTATGTACATCTATGTGGGTTGGGTATGTGGTGACAGGGTGGTGGGTGAAGAACTGTAACTGTGTGTACCTATGTATGTCATGTCTGTGAGGCTTGTGGTATGTGAAAACAAATTTCCTATGTAAGGATAAATAAACTAACTAACTATGACAGTTCATTTCAAAGTAATTTAGACCAAATTACCACAAACTGCAATGAACTTTCATAGTAGAATTGTAAACATGGATGATTGTTTTAAAGTGAACTTTAATAGTTCAACCATAAAGTATTTTATAGTTTTAATATGAAATTTCACAGATCATATTTATACATTTTCATAGTAGAACTGTGAATGCTGAACTGTAAAACATTCACAAGTTGATGTTTTCACTGTGAACTATGACAGTTAATTTCAAAGTCATTTTGACCAAATTACCACAAACTGCAATGAACTTTCATAGTAGAATTGTAAACATGGATGATTGTTTTAAAGTGAACTTTAATAGTTCAACCATGAAGTATTTTACACGTTTAATATGAAATTTCACAGATCATATTTAGGCTATACATTTTCATAGTAGAACTGTGAATGCTGAACCATGAAACATTCACAAGTTGATGTTTTCACCATGAACTTTGACAGTTAATTTCAAAGTAATTTCGACCAAATGACCACGAACTGCAATGAACTTTCATAGTAAAATTGTAAAAATGGATGATTGTTTACAGTGAACTTTAACAGTTCAACCATGAAGTACTTTACAGTTTTAATATGACATTTTACAGTTCATTTTTACCTGGGTCAGTGTGCCAAAACAATTTCTGATACCCTACGTCACATTTTTTGACATATATAGGCTATTATCATAGGTTTACATAACCCCACACGGGATATAGGCCTACGCTATTACCCAGGGTAAACGCTAGGGGCAGAATTAGCTTGGGGCGTTGTTGGAACCTCTCCAGAGCCAGGACCAATGTGTTGAAGTGCATAACGGAAGTCTGTCACGGATGGCCACCTAGCGTCAGCAGCGTGCTTCACAATGGAACATATTAAGCCTCCAATTGCCGGTATTTATTTTCTTAGAGCGTCCTCAGTTATTTTTTTGCAGTTAAGTCCGCACTGACAGAGAAAGCCGACCGAGTTTTTTTTTTTTACTGAACGGGTCATCACAAAACATTGAGGCCATCGGTGGACAAAGTCTAACCATTGAGCAGACGCAAACAAGCGAATGCTCTCTGATGTGATTCGTCATCTGCTGTTCAGCCTTGCCTAGTTGGATTTGTAGCCTAAGGATTTATCTCGTGTGGGATATTGCCATTAGAGCAAAGGTGACAACGCACACAAAAGACGCAATCTTATCGACAGGTAAGATACAATGTTAAATTCTCATCCGTGTATTTTTTAAAAGCGTAATGTCAGCGCAAAGACGTTGATTTTCGAGAACGAAATGTTGGCGCAGCACTTGTGTGATGCAGACTGGAGTCCGTACCATTGTGTGTGGGCCCGTCACGCCTATACCTTGGACGCCTTAGCAGTAGCCTACACACTTTGTAGGAAAATGTTTCTAGTGGACCAAATGGGGAAAAGTTACATGCTGGGTTTAGCCCATCTCGAAAGATATAGTCTCCATCAAACATGTAAATAATATAAAACCCACGGACAGATAGAGACAATTATGTGAAATCTGCATTGGGTCAATGCAGCTTTGCGGGATTCAGTGGGAGGACAAATTATAGGCTGTCGTCCTGCTGTTGCCCTCGCGCTCTGTGAGTTAAGCTGCATTTGTAGTCAATGCATGACGTTCTACGGGGACACTGCTACCAATCACAGCAATAAGGTAATAACGAATGTAAATAGCTTCACAGAAAGCATTTCTTGAAATGTGGATTATGGACAACCAGACTGCATTGGCACCGCTATGCTACTCTTCCATCGTCATTACATAAAGCATCACTGCTACTGTGTCGCTTTAGAGAAACAGGGAATACATACATACACACACACACACACACACACACACACACACACACACACACACACACATTGGTGTTATCGGAAAACAACTTTCAGTAGTTCATGTTCTAGGTTACCCACATTTTCTAAGGGAGAGGGTAGGCAACATCCTCCATCAAAATGTGTCACTGTAGCGCTATAGCAATTTGAACATAATGACAGTCCATTACTCATTGGTTTGAAGTGTGTGTTGCTTGGCTATACAGCCTGGCCGATATAAGCACGTTTGGGAGGCATGCGACTTGCTGGCTGTCGTCAGGCTCCAGTCTGTAGCTGAAAAATGATAGGAAGAATGTTTCTCAAATAGAGATCAGCGAAACAGTCGCATGTTGTCTTGCTCGCGTGATTAGAACCTGATACTTTTGTTTAGGCTTTGTGCGTATTTGCAGAAGGAACGCTTTTGGGGAGATATCTTTCATTCATCTTTCTTTTTAACTTCTCTCCCTACTTTGCTATGGTTCTCGTGTGGTTGTATTTAATATTTTGTAACAACCTAATTTGACAGTCCTTCGCCTGTGAAGTGACAAGCAGGACAGCAGCTCACCTCGCGCTTGCGTGTGTAATTCAAAGATAACCACTGTGGCGAAGTGTCACGGAGTGGTAAAGGACTGGTTACCCATCGCAATTACCCCGGTAATGTTTCTCGCTCAATTACCAATCTCAGCGGTGTGTGTCTACAAAACGTTCAGAATCACTTAAGGTTGTTTGATTAAGGTGATCAGGGAACATTTTGTAGCACACAGCTTTTTCCATGGGGAGGAGGGCACAGCACATACTTGTTTGTTTGTTTGTTTGTTTGTTTGTTTGTTTGTTTATTGTTGAACATTAATAAACATAGCAGTCACAGCCTTGTCGCTCCCCAAGTGCAGACATGCACATGGAGGTGCCTTTCCCTTATCCAGACATTATCTGCTCTGGTTATGCCAACCTGTGTTGGAAAGTCACTGAATATCCTTGCCATTAATCTTCTTGAGTAGGCTATCAATTGTGAGCTTATCACTATAAGCATGCAGTAGAAAATTGATCCAGTTGGTGATTATATTTCCACTCTTACCCTCTATCCACTATACCAGCTTCAGTGCCATGTCTCTTTGGCCATGTGCACATTAGCAATCATAGATGTTTCTACCCCTCATTCTCCTGTATTCAGTAGAGTCCTGTTTTGTGGCATTGTGTTTACCAGCTGTCTGAATGGGGCAAGGCACTTGCCTGGGCTTGTTCCCTTCCTTCATTCACTAACTAGCTCTGTGAGGAGGTTTGGTGTGTTTGTGTGCAATGAGGCATGATTCATAAAACAGCAAGGTGCCACCCCACAGGCAATATGATGCCAGTCAGCTATAGCCAGCCGACACCTGCCGGAACGAATGAGCCAATGTTTTTGTTGAGTGTCTGTTTTGTTGTCAGGTTTGTTGTTGCGTCTGTCCTCTTTCACTGACGTCTTATTTTTCCACAAATGCCATCAGACTCCGGCATGAGTGCTTTTGCCCAATTGACTGTAAAATAACACGGGCTGCATGGCACCATGTTAGTACTTACATTGTTAATAAATTAAACTTAAACTAAACTTAAACGGGTCAGCCATAATTTGCCAGATTCCAGCCACGGTTACAGGTAGGGCTGGGCGATATGGACCAAAACTGATATCCCGATATTTTTAGGCTGATCGGCGATATACGATATCGATACGATATTGATATTTCAAACAGAAAGAGCGAAGTGCTTCATATATTCACTCAACACAACAATTATGACAACACAGACAGTTTTAATTATATTAATTTCAGACTGCTCTAACAGAGCTGTGCAAAAAAGTGTAAACAATAACATAGGCCTACAATAGGCATAGGCTACAGTTGCTCTGATAAAGCTGTGCAAATAACAAAAGACCAAAAGTTGACCCTGACTGACAACGCAGGCCTACATTGTACTGCACAATGCAATAGGCTATTTTGGGCACAACAATATTGAAAAAAACTGCAGTTTTGTCACACAATGCAGTTTTTTTACCTGTAAGGGTTTGATAGGGCCTAGATGACAAGCAAATGTAGACTATGATGGCCTAGACATGTTGCTATCAACAACAAAAATAGTTTTAAACAATTAGGCTACTTAAACAACGTAACTGAGTCACTCATCAAGAGTGTGATAGACGCTACCGTCGTTTTGTATGCGTTAATTTTTGCATGTTCCGGTTCGTAAGAAAAATCCCTATGCACGATTGAATGGGGTTTCAGGAATCATAAAAAATGATGCCCTAACTGCTCGCGAGTCGCGTGCATATCCTCTTAATAAAATCAGCGTTTAGGTTGTCTCCCTGAGGACTTTAGATCTGCTACTGTCGCTAAACGCAAGCATTCATCAGTGTATTTAAATTAGCTAGGCTATGTACCAAAAATGACATTTTACCGTGAGTCAAAGAGCTGTAGCTGCTAAACAGTGTTGTAACTTAAATCTGCGTGTACAAAACCGCTTGGAGCTCCAGTGGAATTTTGATTTCACAACGAGAATTCTCGGTCTAGCCGTTGATGTGCCGACGGAATAGGCATCAGCACCAACCTCTGATCAAGGTAAACAAAATCTGACTCAGTGTCCGTCATGTTTGAAAGTTTGTAGTGCTGCGAGGGAGAACGTGCACACGTAAGGGGCGCAGTTGAGCAGAGCTGCGGCTATCTGAATGGTCTGAACACAGAAGAGCAAGTGGCTTTGATAAAATGGCCCATTATTTGACATAATACCGGTATTACGATATTGTCTCAACTACATATCGTTTTAAAAAATATATCGGTCGTAGTCGTAATACCGATATATCGCCCAGCCCTAGTTACAGGGCGCCTTTTCAGCCCAACCATAACAGACGATCGGTCACGTCCAACAGAACTGACTGTATTTGGCCTTACTTTTGGCCTTACTTTACACTAGCGAGTAAGCTAGTAGCCGTGAACATATAACACTGTCTGTGCTTTGTACAGTCAGTGGTCTTGCCCTGCCCAGAGGCTGTCCTGTCCCAAGGCAGAGTCGGTAGTGACCTGGGTAGTTCCCATACCATACCATTCCCTACATTTGTCTTTGAATCGGTGTTAGTCTGCCTGCCTCTCTTCTGTCAGTCTCTATCTTGTTCCTTCTGCTGTTTGCACGGGTCCCCTCATTTGGGTCTTCCATGTCCCTGAACACTCTTTCTCTTTCTCCGTCTCTCTCTCACTATCTCACTATCCATTGTCTGTCAGTCAGTCCTCTCCTTTTTATCTGATTTTCTTTCTTTCTTTCTTTCTTTCTCTCTCTCTGTTTATCTCTCTCATAGTCTCTATTCTTTTCAACCTTTTTGGACCAATTTATTGGCTGGCTTGAGTTTGCCTGGAGGGCAAAGCAGCAAAAACCCTGACATTCATCTAGTCACTCCATTCCTGTGTGTGTGTGTCTCTCTGTGTGTGTCTCTCTGTCTGTGTGTGTGTGTGTGTGTGTGTGTGTGTGTGTGTGTGTGTGTGTGTGTGTGTGTGTGTGTGTGTGTGTGTGCGCTCTTCAGACGTGAGGCATCTGAACATCTGAAGAGAGACGATGAAGCAGCAAGCCCCTCAGCCTCCCAGGGGAGGGTAGGGAGAGTGGTGAAGTGCCTTGTCTGTGGGCGGGTGCACTGCAGCTGTGAAATAGCCATAGCAAAGTCATATTTTGAGAGACATTTAACACCACCGGTTAGCATACACACGACTACAGTCATGGCACTAGGGATCATTCTCAATGAAACGCAAGCTATGTACAATCCCTGTACAATCTGTGCTCCTTAATGGTGGGACACTGGGAAATAGCCATAGCAAAGGCATGTTAACACCAGCATGCACAATGGCAGTAATATTCACATGCACACAAAATATACAATCCTCACTCAATCTGTGAGTGCAAATGTACTTGTCTTGGCTTCGGTTCCCTGTGTAATGTGTGTGTGTGTGTGTGTGGGTAATATGGAGATGTGTTGATTATGCTAACACGGTTGAGTTGAGTAACATGTGTTGATCATGCTAACTAACATTGAGTTGAGTCATTGGAGGACGTGAGAGGAAGGGAAGGAGGAGCGTCAGAATGTGAATAAGGCGAGGCACAGGAGAGAAGCACAGGAAATGACATCAGGAGAGTTGGCAGCGGGCAGCAAGCAACTCAGGGAGTGGGGTTCTATTCAGAAAACAGAGAGAGCAGGTTTTTTGCTGTTTGATCTGTAGTGGATGGAGGAGAATGATAAACAGAGTGAGGGAGGAGGAGGGGGGGAGGGAGAGAGAGAGAGAGGGAGAATGAGAGAGAGAGAGAAAGATAGAGGGATGGTGTGGGAGAGTAGAACCAAAGTACCTGTTCTATCTCAGGCACATGTTGTTCCATTCGGCACTGTGCCCTGCAGTACCCTCATCTGTTCATGAACAGTCCATTTCATTCTGTCATTAGAAACACTCCTCTTAGTCTAATGTGGCATCCCTCTGTTATCGTACAATACATCTTTAAATATCAGCACCTGCATCTGGATTTTTTTGAAAAGCTAATGGTTTTAATATAATGCTGTGGACCATGGGTCATTGGTTGTTGGCAGAGTAAGTGTCCTCTATGTCTAGACACGATTGGATGCCGTGTACTTTATTGGTTCCTGGGAAATTCATTTTCATGAGTATGGCCTTTGCATGAATAAATGTATCACATACATTTAATGAAGCAAATAAAACAAGAAATCAACCGATATTAATCTCCATGCTTATGCAAAATCCCAAATATTAAAGCTGTTGGTGTAACTGCCTTGTTGAACTTTTCTCTGTGACTTCTAAACGTAAGCTTTAAGAGACCCTTTAACTGGTTAGCTTTAGCTTTAGTAATGGCAAACGAATGACATCCGAGGCACTGCACCGCTAAAAGCCCCCTGACAAGCACGTTTTACAGGGGCATCCCCTTAAGGGGCTGTCTGTGTGGAGATATAGCAGAGGACCCATGGCCCTGTAGCATGCTGGCCGCTATTAGATAACACGCTTCAGTCTCGTCTGCAAGAATGGCAGCTCACAGCACAGCAGCACTGAGTATCAATTATGGATAGCATGCCCCCCTCGCACTCTCTGTGCCGAACCGGAGACGTTTGGCGGGCCATAGTCGAGGATCAATTTGTGTGAGCGATGCCTCTATGTGTTGTATTAACAACACACACACATACACACATACATAAAAACACCCCACCCCTTCTGTTTTCAGAGATGGTCTTCTAATCTGACAAACGGTCTCTTGGGCACATTGTGGGATACTTTATACACATGATAGACAGACACACACACACACACACACACACGCACGCACGCTGTATATCTCATAATCTGGCCCTGCTCCTTTGCCTAAGTTGCCTACTGTGAAGCTGTTAGGCAGAGATAACAACACACACGTACTCTCACTCTCAAAGACAGTTCTCTCACTTTTTCTCTCTCTCTCTCACTCACACACAATCCCAGACATACACCAACACACACACACACACACACACACACACCATGTATCAGCCTCTTCTACCCCTCACTCCTCCATGACTCCTGCTGTCTGCATTGTGTTGTGTGAGTGTCTGGGTGCTGTGGTCCTGTCCTTGGTGTCTCCTCCCCCCGCTCTGTTTCGGGACTCTGTGTAACAGCACAGAAGTTGCCCCACACATGGGGGACATCTGATACCAATGAGGCCCTGTTGACAGGTGGAGTGTGTGTGTGTGTGTATGTGTGTGTGTGAGTGTGAGTGTGTGTCGGGTTCCATAAAAATGAGAAGTCGTCCATCAACAGTGCTTTTCCGTCTTGTGAAGTGTGACGGTCTGTAGTCCTGTTGCTGACAGGCAGCACACACACACACACACACACACACACACACACACACACACAGTCAGTCAGTCAGTCTCTCTCTGTCTCTACCTCTTTTACATGTGATTTGCCTTGCGTCAGAATGACGAGCTTGAAGAGTACTGAATGCAGTAAAATAGAGGAGTCCGCTAGTAAACAAGGCCCACTCTCTGTCTGATAGAAATGACATACACTCACAGTCATACTCACTCTCTCTCACACCAAGTTTGGATTCAGAGCTATTTCATATGTCATGCTTTTACTCTACACACTTTCCTATTAAATATGTAGGTTTGAAATAAAAAGGTATCTTGTGAATACTTAAGGGAAGACAAAAAAAACATTTATGTCTTGATTTATAATAAGAAAATATAAGCCTGTCATGTTACAATGCCATACAGTATAGATTCACATATCAGATATCAGAGTTACTGTAAGTACAATGGCCTCCCCAGTGCTCTCAGATGATGTTTGGGCCCCTAAGCAGCCCTGCTCTAGGGCTGAGGGAAGGAGGATGGGGTGTGGAGGGTGGAGGAAGGGGGGGGGGGGGGGGTGTCCAGGTGTGGAAGAGTTCTTGGCGTGCTTCACGCTTCTGGGGCCACCCTGCGTTCAACAGAACCCACATGGGACAGGATGCAGGATGCAGGACAAAAATGTGTGTTTGGAAAGGCCTGGCACATCAGGGAAAGTAGGCCACACGTGAATGACAGGAGGCTCAATCTCTCTCTCTCTCTCTCTCTCTCTCTCTCTCTCTCTCTCTCTCTCTCTCTCTCTCTCTCTCCTTATTTATGTATTTCTCTCTGTCCTCTATTTAATTTCAATTTAGTACTTTATTGACACTAATAGCCTAATAATAATAATTGAATTGAATAATTGATGTATCAATAAATATGTATTGAACGAACAATATACACACACACACACACACACACACACACACACACACACACACACACACACACACACACACACAGAATCTGTCTTCATTTCTCTCCTCCTCCCAGGCAGATCACACCCATCCATATCGTTAGTATGCCGTGTGCCTTGTGAAGGAAGTCACCCCATTCAGAGGGAGTGAGACGTGACTGGACTCTCTTATACGCCATAGCTCATAGAAGGTGACGGTTGGCGACGAGGCGAGCGGGGATCACATGATCACCAACGCTGCTGCGCGATGACGCAGAATGAAAATGACCGTGTCATTGACACACGTTTGGTCTCGTGGTGCTTTGCGGATACGGCTTATATCCATGGAAAAACAAACACACACACACACACACACACACAGGCACACAGTTGCAGGGTGTGTCCGGGGTGGAGTTCGGTCTCATTTTGAGACAGGGAAGGGAGGTACGGTTGCCTGGGTGAACCATATCCAATAACCTAGGAATGTTTTTTTCTTTGGTATTAAGTAAACAACTGCATGTAAAACCTTACTAGAAATATATGTTTGCTGCACTTCTGAAAAGATTTGGTAAGGATTTAATGCACACATTTAAATTTAATTTAACTGCAAGTTACACCCATGGAAGTGGTGAAAGGGCAAAGTTGGTAAATGGGCGTCAATGGGCTCCTTTCTAGATGGACCTGAAGGACAAATTCAAATTTGCTAACAGGTTTGTCTGGTTTCACCAGAGAGAATGACCCTCAGTCTAATGCATAAGACATCTTATGTAAGACTGAGGACGGAGGTCTCTCTCTCCCGTCACTATGAGGACTAATGCGGTGCTCTGAGGGCAGCTCTGGTCCTGCTGAGGTTATTTGCTCAGGGTTGGGCTTTGCAGCAGCTGCTTTGTGGCAGGCCGTGGCCTACTGGTTAGGGCTTCGGGCTTGTTACCAAAGGGTTGCTTACTGCGCCGGGACTAGTGTGTGCTTCACCTCACTGCGTGTTCACTGTGTGCTGATTGTGTTTCACTAATTCACAGACTGGGATAAATGCAGACACCAAATTTCCCTCACGAGATCAAAAGTGTATATATACTTATACTTACTTATTTATACTTGTGTGTTCTGGGGAGTGTCTCCCACCTAGAACAAGTCCAAAACCTGCTGCAGGTCCATCCATCCAACCACAGGCAGCCTACCACGTCCCACCATAGTTTAAATGTCTGGATTGTGGAAAGCTTGACGCCCTGCCCGTGGCTATAAACAGGAAGAAGATGGTCAGTTGCACTGACCATTGCCGTGTCACTGTGAGTGCTGAGAGTGATGGTTAATTTGCTGCGTCATCCTCTCCCACCCTCCCACTGTATTTTGCCATTTCACGTACAGGCCAACACTTTCTCTGAGGAGCGGTTCTAGTCATCAGGCATGGGAATTTTGGGCGATTCAATTCTCCTCAAGGCCGTAGCCATAGAGTCAACATCGGGGGGGACCAAATGCCCCATATCAAATTCATGAACAGATGGAGTGATGTGTTTATATGTTTTCTTTTTGAAATACTATGGTGTTACACAGCCCTGTTCTTGCCCTTTTGGGTAGGCCTATGTGTGGGCAGATTACTATAGTTCAATGTTTCATCTTCATGCAATTACGGTTTTGTTTGGAATATTTAGCCAAATATTATTTGTCTCTACAATTACAGATCCAGTTTTCAGTCAGCCTTTGACAGGCTGGGATCTATGCAGGCTGCATGAATTAAAGTGTCAATACATGTGTGTGTGTTGGTAGGTAGCTTAAGTTGAGTTATTCTTTGACAAATAAATTACTCCATGTCATGCGTGAAAATGAAATTTGTATTATTTTCGATGCAAAGCATTGTGCCATCTTGAAATGCCACACATATCGTAAGATACGTGAATGTGTAACCTGCAAACTGTACAGAATGACCAGATTCCGTTGCCAGGTCAATTAATATTTAACAGTCAAATTATAACATTAGAAGGGAGCAAAGTTGTTGATGAGGTCTTGTGAAGTCTGCGTCATGGTCAATACGTGACATGTGCGATCCCTGCACTGACACCGATTGTGTCTCTGTAAACCTCACAGACAAAAGGCACAGGAATTTAGCGATCAGATGTTTTGTTGATTACCTGGAAATGTGTGTGGGTTGGTTATGACAAAGAATCTTCCTGAGAAGAACAAAACCTGTTTTGCCACAGTCGTATAGCTTTGTGTTGTGTTAGTACCGGTGTTGGCATGGTGTTACAACATCATTAACAGATCCTAACTTTACCTGGGCAGCCGGCTAGCTACGTAGGCCTTGTGATATTTTCCTCTTATATCTTTACAGTTTCTGTGAGAAGGTAATCGGGGATCACAGGACAGTGAACCCCCCCCCCCCCACACACACACACACACACACTTTCACTCTCCCCATGGCTTCCTCCGTTAGTGACAGCACAATAATGACCAGGGGGAATGAGTATACTCACTGGAAAAAGTATGGGAAGCACATTTGAAGATGGCACCACACATTCTACACATTGTTGAAGAGCCTCACTCAGTCAGGAAATGCTTCAGTGATGACTTCTACTCATTGCCTTGTCCTGTCTCTCATATCCTTTTCTTCTAACCTGATATCACCAGACACACATTGTGAAGAGACTGTGGGTAATTTTCATTGATAAATGTTTCCAACCCTTGCATCGTAATGGTCGTAGACTTTGCATTAACTTTGGTTAGGCTGGACCAATCATTTCAATCACATTGATCAGGGATTCCTATCATTACTTTCTAATTCCTAATATATTTATGTTTGTACTAGGCATTGTTACTATCGTTTTCCACGGCTGCTCTCGACTTTGAAACTAACATCATTCCCTTGGCCCACCATCCTGGTGGCTGAGGGAATCATGCTGCACTGAGAGGAGCCAGACTATGAGCTGAGGGTATCATGCTGCACTGAGAGGAGCCAGACTATGAGCTGAGGGTATCATGCTGCACTGAGAGGAGCCAGACTATGAGCTGAGGGCATCATGCTGCACTGAGAGGAGCCAGACTATGAGCTGAGGGCATCATGCTGCACTGAGAGAAGCCAGACTATGAGCTGAGGGCATCATGCATGCATTGAGAGAAGCCAGACTATGAGCTGAGGGCATCATGCTGCATTGAGAGAAGCCAGACTATGAGCTGAGGGCATCATGCTGCATTGAGAGGAGCCAGACTATGAGCTGAGGGCATCATGCTGCATTGAGAGGAGCCAGACTATGAGCTGAGGGCATCATGCTGCATTGAGAGAAGCCAGACTATGAGCTGAGGGCATCATGCTGCATTGAGAGAAGCCAGACTATGAGCTGAGGGCATCATGCTGCATTGAGAGAAGCCAGACTAGTATCTCAGTGAGAATGAGCTGTTTTACTCTTCTTCTCCACCGGTATGCTGTTCCTCTCTCCTGGGAATGGCCTTACCGCTTGCTCAGGCAAGAAGGCAATCTTCCACAAAGATTTACGGCGATTCGCCGTAATTTACGGCAATTTATTGCAGCGCCTATTTGCTCAATGGCTTATGGCCTTTTGGTCCCCTTAGGAAATGTAATTCTGTCTACAGTGATTTACTGCACACACTCAACCAGTGTCAATAAAACAGCATGACACACATGACCAACTGCCAAACGATGGTATCATCGATAGATTATTCTTCCTTCTTTTTTTGGCTGAGAGAGAGATAGAGAGAGAGTGAGAGAGAGAGAGGGTAAAGGAGGTGATGAATGTCTAACATGGATGTTTCCCAAATCTGATTCTAAGGGGGTAGACCATTTGTCTAAAACCGACAAAACAACATTACATTGTGCAATACCTATGGGCGCACATTGACAATGTCAGAGGCTCAATTCTCCATATTTTAAGTCAGTGTTGCATCAAAATGTGACTAGTTTTCAAAGTCAACACATTTTGTTATTGTCGTTATTCTGCTTCCTTTTTGGATATTCCTTGTTTTCTTTTTTTTTTTAGCCTTGACATATTTTGTCAAGATCAAGGTTAGGGTGAACTTCTTTGTACTGACCTCTACAAAGATGTAGAGACCAAGAATGAGCACGCACACTCAAGAGTTCTGAGAGTTCTGATCTTCTATCGATCAGTGTGTTCATGTTCTGCATCTGACTTTGTTGTTACATCTGTAATCCTACATGTATGAACTGCTTTGGCAGTTAAATACAAGTGGCCTATTTGTCATGCCAATAAAGCAACCTTTGAATTTGAATTTGGGCGAGAGAGACATAAAGAACGAGCTGTTGTCTGTCTCCATGGTTAAAACAAATGCACGTGGCTGACTGTGAGCGAAGGGGGATACGCTGTGCACGGGGAGTGGAAAATGGAGATGGTGGAGGAGAGAATGCAGAGGTGGATAACTAGAGCTTAGGTGAGAGAACAGAGGGGACAAGAGTGGACGTGTGAGTGATTTTAAAAGGGTTGGGGGGGGGGGGCTGGAACAGATGATGGGAGAGCAAGGTTATTTCCATTGGTGAGTCATTATTGATGGTGAGGTGAGGTGAGGTCAGCCTTGGTGGTCCATCCACGGGGTTTGATGACTGATGCTGAGGGAGAAAGAGAAAGAGAGTGTCTGAGAGCGTCAGAGATGACTTGGGAAGTGAAACGGATTGGAGAGGTTGATACACAGAGAAGGAAGGAGATGACTGAGAGAGGAAGGAGAGGGGATCAGAAGGAAAGAAGTTGTCTGCTCATTCGTAGATTGGGACTACGCTTCCCAAAACCGTCTAATGTACATCACTCGTAAGTTATATACCTTAAATTGTACCTAAACATTTTGTTTGTTTCTTCCCAAAAGGCCCTTAGACTTGGCCTTGGTATAGGTTTAGATAATTTTGTAAAGTTGGTCTGGACCTTTTTATCCCAGTTTCCCGGTTTAACCCAGTTTCAGATTGTAGGTCATAAACATGATATGTTGGTGTCTGTACATACACACTGACTGATGTAAGACCAAGAGAGTGTGTGTGGGGGCGGCAGGAGAATAGAATGAGTCGAGAGCAGAGTCTGAAAGAGGAGAGCTTTTAAGACTGAGAAAGAAGAAGAAATTGGAGGGTACTTAAAAGAGAAATTCACTTTTCTGAACTGTGTGTGCGTGCGTGTGTGTGCTTGTGTGTGTCAGAGAGTCGATGTGCAGGGTCATTGCTTATTCTTCTCACTCTGCTAAGTCGCTCAAAGAGCTCAAACATCCTTCGCTGCTTTTATCACCATCTTCATCCCTCTCTCCCTCCCTCCCTCTCTTCATTCCTCTCTCCTCTCCTTCCCTCTCCCCCTCTCTGTCTGCTTGTTTGTTCTTCAATGTCTCCCACTCTTGCACCAGTTAAATGCTCAGGGATGATGCCATGCATGTAACACCATCCGTTAACATGCAATGCACACACAATGCACCCCCCTCTCCCCCTCTCCCCCATCCGTTTCAATCACTCCATGTCTATCCAGTAAGTTGTGAATATGTTTGATTCTGTATTCTGTTCATGATGGATGACTGGTATAGATTGCCTATCCATAACTGTTCTAGTCTAGACTGAAATCACATCTATCACATTGTTTTGAAATGTAGCCAGTCTGTCAGGATGTGTTTCATTTTGCATGGCAGCTGTTAGGCAAGTGGAGATGACACCTGACTGAATCATATGAGTTGAGTTTAGCATGGCGCTAACATCCTTATAGACTGGCCTCAAGCCATGTGGTGGTGTTGAAAACCGGTAATCTCAAGATAGTTGACAGTAAATACAACACACTGTTGCATGTATGACGTATAGTGGTATTTATAATTGTTCATCAATAACTGTGGCAGTTTTCTTGAGTTTATATTGAAGTGTTTCTGCTGGTCAGATGAAGTTGGAAGATTGGATTAGATATTTTGTCCTACTCCGAAGAGTGCAAGGGACTACTACTCCTCTGTCTCTTTCTCTCTCTCTCTCTGTCTCTCTCTCTCTATCCCCCCCTCTCTCTCTCTCTTTTCCTTTCTTTCTTTCTTTCTCTCTCTGTCTCTTTGTCTTTCTTGTCTTTCAACGTGAGCTGAGCCTTATACAAATATAAATAGTTGTGAGGACATATGACTTTAAATGGATGACACACATAGCTGCCAATTACACTACACATGCACGCTGTGGCGTTATATTTACGCACATCACAAATTTGATCAAATGGCTAAAAGCAGAAATATTCGCCATCGCAAATCAATTTATAACGTATGCTCTTTGTTCAGCTTGTAATGAAGTCGAGAAGTGTCATGGACAAACAGACAGGCAGGAACACACATACACACACGCACACGCACACACACAGGGACAGGCCACTGTAATATCATTACTGCTCATGAGACCGACAGCTGGTCCCTCATCAGGCTGGGATTGGGAGTTGAGTGGGTGTGCTCTAATGGAGCACATGGGACCAAGACTGACCTGAGGTCTGGGCTGCCCCATTATGGCAAAATTCTTCGTCACAATTATTGTTGTTAGTATTGACATCATGATTATTTAACACAATTGACTTTGGAAGCATCGTGCATTTGTTGAGTTTTAAAAAAGAAACTTTTTAACAGTGGATTTCCTTGAACTTTAATGATAAGCAATAATACAATAAAAAAGCTCCATGAACCTCTAGCAATTCTTGAGGTTCATGGTGTTTTTCTAGTTGTCTGTACAGCCAAGCTAGATACATACATTATGCATTGTATATCATATTATATATGCCCATTGTATAGACATTACCTGTTTTTTCATTTCTATGTTGAAACTTGATTCTAAAGACCCAATATTTTCTGTGAAGGGGAGTGTTCTCATAGATGTGTGTCACTGTCTGCATTTGTTTTGAAGCATTCACAGTAAATAGTGTGTAAATAGGGTGTAAAACCCTGCTCCTGAAATATCCATTTGGAACTGGAAGCATTGGATAGCTGATTATGCCTCTTCTCTCCTTCTTTGGGGAAAATGAGAGGTATTCTTGTAACATTGGAGTAGGAAGACGGCATCTAGGGAGAAAGAGAGATGGGTAACAGAGAGAGATAGGTGGAAGATAGAGAGATAAGAGGGAGAGAGAGAAAAAGATTGAGAGAAAGGGGCTGATGATGGAGGAGGGATGTTTAAGCATAGGGATAGAGAGAGTTAGCAAGACCAAGGGAGAGGGAGAGATGTTAATTCCACAATTCTGTTAAACATGTATTTATTAATTTTTTTTCTCTTTACCTCTTATGTGTACATGTAATTGAGCTTTGGCAATAATGTTCCTGCAACATTCATGTCAATAAAGCTTTCTTGAATTGAATTGAATTGAATTGAATTGAGAGAGAGTTTGCAAGACCAGGGGAGAGAGAGGGCAGGATGCATGAGTGGATTGAGGGTGAACGAGAGATGGGCAGAGAGAAGAGTGGAAGAGAGAGAGAGGGAGAGAGAGAGAGAGAGAGAGAGAGCGAGAGAAGGGTGTGTAGGATGCTTAGCATTATTAGTGGAGGGATGGAGAGGATTTCTCTGCAGCTGTAACTGGGAGACGGCACTGTATGCAGGAATGCTGTGGCAACCAGTGGTACATTCTGTACTATTCTCCTTCTCCCCTCCCCCTCCCCCCCCCCCCAGCCCAACCCTCTCAATTCAATAAAGAATGTCAGTATTGCCAACGCACATATACATATATACATGCATACATGCATGCACGCATACATACATACATACATACATACATACATACATACATACATACAAAAAGCCTACATTTAAAAAAAATCTGTGGACAAAATAGGAAATTGGACAGACAATTTGACTCTCTCTTTCCCTCTTCTCTCTCTCTCTCTTCTCTTCTCTCTCTCTCTCTCTCTCTCTCTCTCTCTCTCTCTCTTCTCTTCTCTCTCTCTCTCGCTCTCTCTCTCTCTCTCTCCTCTCTCTCTCTTCTCTTCTCTCTCTCTCCTCTCTCTCTCTCTCTTCTCTTCTCTCTCTCTCTCTCTCTCTCCATGTTCCTCCATGTCTCATGTTTCCATGTCTCCTCTTACTCTCCACATCTCTCCCATTGTGTTCTTTTTGACATCACTTCCTTTGCATATTAACCTCCATTTTCTCCCTCTCCACATCTTCCATCTATCTTCCTCACAGTCGAATATCCCGACCACCTCCACCACCGCCCCATGTCTTCACCACACACACACACGCACACGCACACGCACACACACACACACACGCATACACGCACGCACTCACACACACACACACACACACACACACACACACACACACACGCATACACACACACACACACACACACACACACACGCATACACACACACACACACACACACACACACACACACACACACACGCATACACACACACACACTGGAGCAGAAAAAGAGCGTTGCTCTCCTCGCAGGGCAGGGGGGCTCAAGCGAGAGAAACTAGGTCAGCGCTGAAGCAGCCTATAGGAGGAGAGCGCAGGAGGAGGGGGGGGTGGTGGGGACGGGGGACGACCTCTGATGGTGCCGTGGTAGTGCTGATGCGCTGCCCGACTTCAGGCCCGCCTGCTGCCTGGGAAAAGACCACTCAGGCTCACTTGATGCTCACTGCTGCTGAGGCTCATGTTTACGGGCGCAAGATAGATTGGGTATAGTATCCTTTACATGGATATTATAGATAAATGCTATATTAAAATATATATGTTATGCATATATACATTACGCATAGCCATTGCAGACAGGTACTACATATGGATAAATACATTTTTTTTCCTGTGGTGCGGGGTATTGTGTGTTGTGCGTTGATGAAAGAGGAGTTTTTATTGTGGAGATACTGTGTGTATTAGAAATTGGCATCGATGGCAGTGATGGCAGTGATGGGTCGTGCACATTGATAGATCAGACTGAAATGGGCTCCGGCGACTTGCCCATGACCTCATCACCAGCATGCCCACTCTGCTGCAGGCGACAGGGGGACAAAATGGACATTTGCAGGCCAACACTGAGCAAAAGTGCTGCAAGAGGGTCAGACGATTATGAAACGAAAGTGCTAATAGCAGCACCAACACACACACACACACACAGCACGCACACACACTAGTGATGGGCAAATGGAGCTTTGGTGAGCCACTGAACCACAGCAGTGTGAACCTAGCGACACTAGCTGAAAAGCAAAAAGATGGCCGCCACACATACATTTTTCAACATAAAAGTCCTTAGCAAACCAATATTTTTGGTTACATACTGATTTGGGTAAGGACTTTTATGTTGAAAAATCTACATGTGGCAGCCATATCAATTCAATAGTGTTGCTAGCTTCACACTGCTGTGGTTAAGTGGTTCACCAAAGCTTCATTTGCCCATCACTAACACACACACACACACACACACAGCACGCAAACATGCACACGCACACACACACACACACACACACACACACACACACACACACACAGCACGCAAACATGCACACACACACACACACACACACACACACACACACACACACACACACACACACACACACACACACAGCACACACACACACACACACAGCACACAAACACAGCACATCGCTCTCTGCACGGCTGTCTTCAAGCAGAGGTTGGTCCTACCCCAGGCCACAGCCACCGCCCGCCTGCACCCAGCATTCCCAGAATTCCTGGCGACACCAGTCCCCCCTCAGAGCAGCACGCGTGCATGCCTGGATAGCCTGCAGGTCATGACTTCCTATCTCACCGTTGCCGACGCCGCCACCGGGCTGTGGAAATGCACCTCTGCTTACCTGTGACATTTTTATATTTCTTAATGACTGGCGGGCGAGTTTGGGCTTGTGGTACTAAATGACTGGCTGTAGGTATGGATGTGCTATATTGCATCAGACAGGTTGTGGGCTTCCTATCCATTCATATTTTAGTCATAACTGTCTGAGTGTATTATGGTCATTGATACACACCCCAGGTCATTTTAGTTGCACACATTCTGGTCATGACCAGAGGATTTTTTCCAAGATTGAAATACCCAATGGAGTCCTCAAGGTGGAGGCGGTTGCCGTGGTAACTAGTGCACCTGCATCGATATTGTGAAGATATGATGACATTCACACATCTTTTTTTCTTTCTTTTTGTGTCGCTCGATTATAATTTGCTTAGAGATGAAGACAGAGAGAGAAGTGGAGGGAGGAAGAAAAGGGTTTGTCTCTCGTTTGCTTGTTCACAGCTGATTTCTCTTCCACCCACCCTTTTCCTCTCCTCCGTGCCCTGTGTGTGTGTGTGTGTGTGTGTGTGTGTGTATGTATGTGTGTGTGTGTGTGTGTGTATGTATGTGTGTGTGTGAGGCAGGTCTGTGTCACAGTGTTAGCCCAGTCTTGCAAAGCCATCTGCCGCAGTACTGCTGCAGCCAAGCACGCCCTTTCTCTCTCTACCCCCCTTCTCCCTCTCTCTTTCCATCCATCCTTCTCTTTTTCTTTCTACCTCTCCCTTCCAGCCTGATGTCTCTTTGCCACCCTTTCTCTGCCCATCTCGGACACTCTTTCATCATCCTCTCTCTCAGTCTCGCCCCCCTCTCGTGTGTCTGATGTCAGTATGGCTCTTTCTTTTCATCATGTGCTTTTAGACTCTCTTCTTTTTTCCCTTTCTTTTGTTTCTCTCCATCTCTCTGTTATCATCATGCCCCTCTTTGTTCAGCTGACCCCTTATTGTTTTTCAACTTACTTCTTTGTTGCTGCACAGCTACCCTTTCTTCCCTCTATCCCTCTTTCTCTGCCTCACCCGATTAGATGTCTCTCTCTCTCTCTCTCTCTTTTTCTCTCTCTTTCTTTCTTTCTTTCTTTCTTTCTTTCTTTCTTTCTTTCTTTCTCTCTCTCTCTCTCTCTCTCTCTCTCTCTCTCCCTCTTTATCTCTCTCTATCTCTGTCTGTCATTGTTGTCACCTCCTCACTCTTTGCTAGTAACAAACAAACTGTACATCCATCTCCCCATGAAAGTCCATGCCAGTCTTCTAAACAACTCCGTCATCCAATCAGATGCTCCTCCAGCAGCCATTCCTCCAATCAGTGTCTTGCCTCTTGACAGTAGGCGGGGCTCCCTCCATAGCCAGAAAAGAGGATTGTGTTCCCGTACTGCTGGTTCTGGCGCTGCCTCCACCTTTGCAGACACAAGGCGCTTGTGTCCTCGCTTGTGTCCTCACTTGTGTCCTCACTTGTGTCCTCGCTTGTGTCCTCGCTTGTGTCCTCACTTGTGTCCTCGCTTGTGTCCTCGCTTGTCCTCGCTTGTGTCCTCGCTTGTGTCCTCGCTTGTGTCCTCGCTTGTGTCCTCACTTGTGTCCTCACTTGTGTCCTCACTTGTGTCCTCAACGGACACAGCGTTTTGGCAAAGCCACTCCTAGATTACAGTATGGCCCCGTCCTCAGTGTCAGACAGCGAACGAATTGACTTGAAATGTGATCTTATAGTCGTCTTTTCTATAGTCGATAGTCTATAGTCGACTTTTATATCTGAAATAGTTGAAAGCTTGGAATGTGTGTTGGTTTGGGGTGTCAATAGGCTTCCAATAAACTTAGTGTAGTATTTATGCTCTATGGATGGTCCTGGTGGAGTTAGCTCTAAATTGTTGATGTTGTCGCCTCTAAAAGGATTGGGAACTGGCTCAAGCTTCCCCCCTTAGTGTGGGAAGCGTCACTTCCTACACCTGTTGAATTATTGAGCAGCAACATAAAATTACTCTAGACTTTGTAAATCATAGCTTTGTTTCCCAAATAATTGATTATAAATGGTCAAAATTGTCACATGACAAATACAGAATCAGAAGTAAGTGGCTCTGGCACTGTCTTCCCGCCAGAAGACGATGGCTTTTAACATCACACTGGCAAATAACTTTACTTGGCTAGAGTTATAGTTAACGGTTGATATTTAGCAGACTCTTTTAGCCAAAGCAACACGGACTCACATCAGTAGGAATCAAAGCTGGATCAACTGATTGTCAGATGGTGAGTTGGTGACGTTACTGCAGCTCCTCTACGCCCGCTAAAAGAAGGCAAGTAAAACCTAGTTTGTCTAAACCTATGCACCAATAACACGTCTATCCTGCCCTCTATCTCAAGCAGGTCCACTGAAAGTGTCCAAACGTTGGCACAAGTAGTGGCCTAGGCCTAGTGATTTACAGTACAGTCCTCCTCTCAGGCAAAATATGTTTTTGACTCCCCGGTGTTTATTCTAGCAACACTCTTCAGACCTGCAACTGGGTGGGAACAGTTCAGTGTTGTGCTTACTGCTAACATAACCTCTGTGGTTTTCCATGGGTGGGAATAGTACGCCCATATACAGTAGTGTTTTGCTAGCTGCTAACATAACCTCTGTGGTTTTCTACGGGTGGAAACAGTACGACCGTATGCTAGCTGCTAATATAACCTCTGTGGTTTTCCATGGGTGGAAACCGTACGACCGTAGTGTTATGCTAGCTGCTAACATAACCTCTGTGGTTTTCCATGGGTGGGCAAGGATCCAGATAGCAGGTACAAGTTATCTTCTCTTAGGGAAATTGTGGTACAAACCCCAGTTATTCAGACCCCAGTTATAGCCCAGGCAGGATCCCAGATCGGGGACAGAGTGGCCAGTAATAAGAATGAGATACAGTAGGCTACCTCCTTTCAACCCTCCCCCCCGCACACACACACACACACACACACACACACACACACACACACACACACACACACACACACACACACACACACACACACACACACCATCTCCACAAGCACCAGACTTTGCTTTGACTGCTCACATCAGTCAGGGTGGGACTGTATCTACCTGTGGTATATTCACACTTTTAATGTAGCCTCGCTGGTGTGTGTGTGTGTGTGTGTCTGTCTCTGTGTCTGTCTCTGTGTCTGTGTGTGTGTGTCTGTCTGTGTGTGTGTGTGTCTCAGGACTTCCTCACCACCAGGAAGTGAACATCCTCTCCCCCACCACCACTGTCACGGACACAACGACTGGAGCTGGAGTCTTTAGACAGGCTAGGCTGTGTTGTGCTGTGCTGTGATATCTCCCCTCATCATCCTACCCCAACCAGACCTGTTTGTGCTTTAGTCCCCATTTTAGGGGGGGGGGGGGGGGGGGGGGATCAAATCTGCTGGAAGAGGAAGGAGAAGAAAAAGCATTGAATTGATAATTTGACCGTGTGGCCATTTATGTGTTTGTTATTTTTCCAGGAACAGGGTTTTCCTGTTCCCCACCATAACAATTGGCAAGAACGTTGGAAAAATGAATGTCTTCTCATGGCATTGGAAATGTTATAGCATTCATTTGGGAATTGACCCTTTTTGTTTTATAGTCTTCCCTGAAACTTTTCTAGGTTGAAGGAGTCACAGAATTGGCTGCCAGGCATTAACTTTTATTTTATTGAGGGAATATCAGAGTTTGTTTTCGGCTAATGATTCCACCGCACCCCCAGGGTATGCATACCATGAACAGAATATCTCTTCAACCACCCCACCACGCTTCACACTGTTAGCTATTAGCACCTGCATCAATAATATAGAAAATCATGTCAAAGACTAGAATATTCTGTTTACTTTCTGAACCTTGCTTCTGAACCCCTCTATAGCCTCAACTATCTGATCATCATTCATTCCCCAGACTAGTGAATTTGATAGGGGCCTGGAAAAATAATAAAAAAATAAGCACTAAAGTGAACCTTAAAATACATGTACTGAAATCAGGCTTGTTGGCCTTTGTTTTATGCAGTGTTGCTAGTAATATTCCACAGCTACAGCACCTGTTCTAGCCTGTAAGAGGAGATCGTCTGCAGCTGTGCCCAAAACCTTTTTTTATTTATTTCTTAGAGACTGTAATAAGTAAGCACAAATAAACACACACTCACACACACTCACTCACTCACTCACTCACACACACACACACACACACACACACACACACATACACACACATACACACACACACACACACACACACACACACACACACACACACACACACACGTGTCAGCTTTAGCCATCTGGCTCATTTCCGTGTGCTGATTATGAAATCAAATGACATCAGTGGATCTGGTGCAGAGTTCCACGGCCGTCTGGGGAGAAGTCTGTGGGACCTCCACTGCATCGTGCACTTTCCCCTCCAGAGCAGTGGGTATTACCAGCACTGGCCAAGGCCAAGACATTCTCATGGTTTGGAATACTACGGAAAAACTGGACACATTTCTCTTGTTAGAAGGTATTGAGACGTGGCAGGAGTGCTTGGGCAGTTCTATAATAATAATAATAATAATAATAATAAGCTTTATTTGTATAGCACCTTTCATACACCGAATGCAGCTCAAAGTGCTTTACATTTGGAACATTTAACACATAGAGAAAACATTGTAATAATACAAACCAACAAAACAAACAATAAATAAAACATCAGAAATGTAGAATTAAGTAAAAGAAAAAAAATCTAGAAAAATTATAATAGAGGAAATAAAGACTCCATACTCTTACACTACACAGATGTCTTACACTTTATTTATAATAAAACGGACCTAATTGGTCTTTGTTAAGGAGATTCAAAATGGATGGACATGCAAACTGGTGGGTTTGAGCTCTTCAGTGTGCAGACCTGTCTTTTTTTTTGACACCTCCACCATGTTTTTACACCGCGCCACAATGTGCCTTGAATGAGTGACAGAAAAGAAAAGATTGTCTTGTAGACGTTCTTTAGACATGTTCTTGTCTAAACCACCAATAAGATTGCAAACATTTAAAACAGAATTATTAATGTTTTCTCAACTGGGAGTTGTAATGTGGACCTCTTCATAATGTTGTCATCTTTGTTTTGCATCACCCATTCCCTGAACTTTTTATCATTTTACTCATTCATTCAATATCTTGTGCCCATACCTATTTGGCCATGCTGAGAAGACACATGATTATGAAGGAACACATTCCAGAATGTCTCATTGTTTAGTGACGGAGGGTTGAGTCCAGAGCCCCAGAGAGAGAGCTCTGGTTGAGTCTTGTGCTGTTTGGAATTCTGTGAGACCTCTGCATTTCTATTCATGACCAGCAAGCCACGATGAGTTGTCTCTGTGAGCTCATCTGTGGATTAAGGATGGGTCAAAATATCGAATATCAATATCGGCAGCTGCTTGTGATGTATTATTGATGCGCCGGCCCGGCACCAATCATGAAGGTGCTCTAAATGGAATGGATAACCAATTTCATCAAATCAACCTGATGCACTAGCTACTACCTCATCATTTCTCAAACTAATTACTACTTTATAACTCTTCTCAAACCTGGATTTTCCACATCTATCCCCTCTATAATACTGAACCGTACTGGACTTTCTTACTGCCAGAGGACTTTTGTACTTGAGTGTGGTTTGGCAGGGCTGTCACTGTGTCCCTTTGGGGAATGCTGGCAGTGTTGGGGTACAGAGGGATCTGTCTGCCGGTGCTTAGAACTCAATGGGGTGTGTGTGTGTGTGTGTGTGTGTGTGTGTGCACAGTGTGGGTGGGTGGGTAGTATGGGTTGCTATTGGTCACAAGGTGTCAGATGTGTTGGGTGTATGAGCGATGGGTATGACTGGTATGTGTGTGTGGTTGTTAATATGGATAACTGTTTTTTGCAAAGCATGTGATGATGTGCCCAGACTAAGTTGAGCGGACCGAGCAGTGTTATTGTTGTCGTCGTTGTTGTTGTTGTCGTTGTTGTTGGTGTGGGGGTTGGGGGGGGGGGGGTGGTCGGTTAGATGCCGGGCACAGAGATGAGTGCTCTGGCATTGTCACTGAAGCAGTGTGACTGCCAGCGAGTGAGCCACAGAAAGCTCTGGGTGGAAGAGCAGTTATTATTATAGTTTCAGAGCGGTCGAAGCATAAGGGGAGAGAGAGAGAGAGAGAGAGAGAGAGAGAGAGAACCTGTTATGCAATCTATCATGGTGTGTTTTTCATAGAGAAGAAGCCATCATGGTGTGTATGTGTATAAGAGAATAGAGGAGATGGATTGAAAACCACCTTTTGTGACAATTTGGAGGTGTGTGTGACTGCACCCCCTCTTTGCCCCCCTTCCCTCTTCAGAAAGCGATTTTGTGGAGAGATAACATGAATAATAGACTGGCTGAAGTTAGACACATGGCCCATGACTTTTAGCACCAACGGTAAAAAATACACTAGCAAAATAATTCAAGTTAGTCAAGATGGCATTAGTTGCAGCGAGGATGGTGATAGTGGAAATGTTATGCAAGGTATTTTTTTTTTGAAGGACAGAAAGACAGACAGACAGATAGTTTTGGTGTCTCACTGTTGCTGTCGCTGTCACTGCCTGTAAACTCATGACGTTGGTGACTCATGAAGCACCTCAGATTCTAACGCGACCTGCCAACTGTGAGAGTCTAGCAAGTCAGATCTGCTCAGCCCTAGTGCCATCTCCCTGTTGTTCCTGACGTCACCAAGGTCGCTTAAAGGTGCAGTCAGCGATTGTGCGTGACATCACATTTGTTTATGTTTATATTTAAATGTCTTAGTGGATGCTTTTATCCAAAACAAAACAAATCAACAAAACAAACTCCTCCGTTCATCTGGAGCAAGTTGGGGGACAGGCTGCGCCTCAATTTGTTTGTTTCCAGTTTCAGATTTGTGCAGCGAGCAGATTTTTAGGAGATGTTCGCTGAATGTGACAAAAAAAATGATGTGCTTGAAATCTGTTTGTGAAATATGAAGGCAATTCTGATGGTCTTTCTTTCTTTCTTTCTTTCTTTCTTTCTTTCTTTCTTTCTTTCTCTCTCTATCTATCTCTCTGCAGGCATCCCTTCCTCAGCACGTGGCTGTGAGCCTCTCTCTCCAATATCATCATCCTCACCCAACTAACCGCTTCGCCCCGTGGGGTTTAACCGAGCCGAAAGCCCCATTACCCCACTTCAACCAGACCACTCACCTGAAGAAGAGGTAGAGGAAGAAGAGGAGGAACAGGAGGAGGAAGAGGAATAGGGGCTGCTGTGTGTGGTGGCGAAGGGTTGTCAAGAGGCCAAGCGAGCGTGTGCACGTGCACGGGCCAGAGAGCGCCCTGGGGCCGGCGCGATGGGCATCCTGGGCCCCCACAGTTGCGTGGGCCAGGCCAGTTGTCACAGCAATTCCTCCAAGGAGTACTGCTACTCAGCGCGCATCCGGAGCACTGTACTACAGGGGCTGCCCTTCGGAGGCGTGCCCACTGTCCTTGCCCTCGACTTCATGTGCTTCCTGGTGAGTGAGTGAGTGTGTGTGAGTGTGTCAGTGTACCCTTGAACCTGTAAAAAAGCTCATGACAGATTGTATATATATGTTCGTGCATGTGTGTGTAGTTCAGCTGTTCGTAACAAAGCAGACACCTTCAGATATACTGAAAGTCAGGGCTTTTATCCATAAGGTAAAAATATAAAATGTAAGGTGTGTGTGGGTGCATGCAAGCTTGGAGTTCTCTTGGAGTTCTCTTGGAGTTCTCTTGGAGTTCCCTTGGAGTTCCCTTGGAGTTCCCTTGGAGTTCCCTTGGAGTTCTCTTGGAGTTCCCCTGGAGTTCCCCTGGAGTTCCCTTGGAGTTCCCTTGGAGTTCCCTTGGAGTTCTCTTGGAGTTCTCTCGTTTATGCTACCCCTCTTTCTCTGTGTTGAGGAAGAAAAGCTGTTGTTGTACAGTATGGCCTTTCTCAGTCATGTTGAGTGCTGGAGAGAGAAGTGTTTGCGTAGGCTCTGCTGAATACAGAAAATAAACTCTCAATTCTTTCTCTATCTCTTTTTTCTCTCTCTCCATTTTCACCTGTCTTTTTGACCCTCTCTTGCTCCATCATTCTCACTATGTCTATTTGTCTATTTCACTGTCTTCTACACATACCCCTTGCTCTCTTGTTCTTTCTGCTTTCTGTAACCTTCATCCTCTCTATATATATTTCTTTCTTTCTTTCTTTCTTTCTCTCTCTTCACTCTCTCTTTGCTAAAGGTAATAAAATGTTCCACGATCTACTCTGTGGCGTCTCTGAGAGCAAAACTGACTTGTACAAGTGAGCTTCATCGTCACTATATTACTCACTATCCAGTGGTTTGGGTCATTCTTTTAGAGTGACGGAAACCAGTTGACTAGGCTATTTAACAAAATTTTTTTAAATAAATCTTCACTTTAGCATGGCTTTCCCTCAAGTCAATGTGTCTGTATTGCCTAGAATATGTAATTAAAAGGCAGCCATCTGGCTTTGTTAATTACCACAGTAGGCTCTAGGAGCCAGGAAATGGAGCCAAAGTTAAGTGTATGAGTGGGCTTGATTGGATTAGATTAGCCAAATAGCTTTAGCTGAACTTAGCATCTTTTTCTTAAACGATTTTTTTCTATTCCATTGTTGCTTTTATCCAAGACTTGCGTCACAAAGGACTTGGCTGGCAGAGGTGAGAGAGAGAGAGGGAGAGAGAGAGAGAGAGGGAGAGAGAGAGCGAGAGAGAAGAGAGGGAGAGAACTGAATAGCACTGAGATCTATTTCAACTAGCTGATCGCTGATCAGAGCAGACCGTTTATGTCCCCCCCCACACACACCCACACACTCTCTCTTTTCTTACTAGGGATGTAACGGTATGAGAATTTAACCTCACGGTTTTAGTGACCAAAATTATCACGGTTTTCAGTATTATCGCGGCATTTTTAAAAATATGTTCAGAAAGCACTGATGGGCCTACACAACCACCAACACCATGACTTGGAGTTTGCTATTTCTGTTATTTGGATCAAATGAGTGAGACCAAAGTAAATGTTCCCCAGACACATAGATTTCAACTGATGCTTGGTGAGAGCAGGCAGAAACCTTTTTTGATCTTCTCTTCATTCTTATATTTCTCCTCTTCCTCTCATTCCTTCTGCTGTCCTCTTTGCTCCCCCTCATTTTCTCTTCTCTTTCATTCCCTGTCTGTCCATTCTTGTCCTTACCCAGCCTCTTCTCTTCTTACCTGTCATTTGCCCCCCCCCTCCTTCTTTCTCTCACATCTTCTCTTCCATTTCTGTCTCTCTCTCTTTCTTTTCTCCTCTTCTTTCATCCTGTTTTTTCACCTGCAATCTCCTCCTCATTTACTCTCCTCTTCCTTGTTCCCTCCCAATCCCCACCCCCACGTCTTCACCACTCTTTCAGCCCAGGGGACGCCACAGAGCACTCTGAAAGCATCGACGTTTAAATGTTGCATGCATACCATACCCTATTCATTATGGAGCAGTGGCACAACCATTCGGCAGGCTTTCAGAAACCGGGACATAACATACACTCAGCCAACAGTCCTCCTCCCTAAAGCCGTAATCAGACGGGGTGTGTGTGTGTGTGTGTGTGTGTGTGGGGGGGGGGGGGGTAACCATGAACATGAATATGAATAACGTTGGCAGCTTATCTGCTCGGAGTTGAATTTGCTGATACGCGAAGGCACGGAGCTCCCGTGCACATAAGCAGCGCGCAAAACGCTTTCTGCCAATACGAAACCGAATTAAAAAAAAAGACGCCTCTCACTGCAGAACGCCGTCCTATCTGGTCGCCCCCTTCCCTTCGCCGCCACCCCACTCGTCTCGTCTGTATTTATCCGTCCTGTACAGTATGTGCTCTCGCCCACTCAAGCTATTTTTTTGCTCTCTCGTCGTGTAGGATACTGTACACTGTACATTGTGCATGTTTGGGGTTACTGTATTGTGTCCCACAGAGAGGTGGGGCCAGGGGGTGGTCTGGTATCATGATGCCAGCTGGCAGGCTGGCAAACAGCGAGTGTTTGTTTACAGCTAATTGGGGGAAAAATCCATAGAGCACGGTGACCCTGGGGGGGGAGGACAATAGATTGACCCACATAAGAGGAGGGCGTCTCGCCACCACGGCGAAATGTTTACATGAGGACGAAGAGGAGGAGGAGGAGGAGGGGGAAGAGGGGGAGGAGGGGAAAGAGGGGGAGGTGGTTGGAATGGGTGCATTCCTTCAGTCTGATTTGAAGATTCAGAAACACTTACTTGTGTGTACACACACACACACACACACACACACACACACACACACACACACACACACACACACACACACACACACACATACACAAACGCCACCCCTATTCCCAACCCAGGGCTTGTCCAGAGCCCCACTGACTAGGGCTGCACGATATTAGGAAAACATGCGATATGCGATAACATTATTGAGTACTGCGATAACGATATAATTTGCGATATTTAAATATACTGCTCAATAAAGGTTTTCCACACATATTTTGAAACCTTCCACATTCACAGAATGTCTGACAGTTCTTGCAAAATAAAACACTCGCCTCAAAAGTTTTACTTGTGCTCAGAACCAAACAGTGTCAGAGTGATTCAGTGTATGATTGAAGTGTTCCCTTAATTTTTTTGAGCAGTATATTTAATGTTTTTTTCCCCATTCTGCTTGCTGCAAGCATACACTGTAGGGTTGGGGGGGGTGGGGGGGCTGATGAAAGTGGACAGCTAAGAGACCTACTGACTAGGCTATCGAAGTTGTGTGGAAGATCTGCTTCTAATCCTCATAAAAGACGGGTGGACAGCCAATCTGAACACTTGTGCAACAACCAGCGGAATATTCCACATTGCCAGCCTTCGATGGGCCTAGCAAAGAAGCTACTTAAGCTATATCGCGGCAGTCATCTCAGTCTGTAACCTCATACGCTGCGCATCCCACGTTATTAGGCTACCGGCATGCCGACTACGAGGGCAGCGGAAAGTGAAAGTAATTGGGCTGCAATCGCACAGTCCAGAAGTAGGTTAAACAACTTTTACAAATAACGAATCCTGATTACCTCTGTGCTGCTGTCTGGGGCTTTTGCTAAATGCAAATCATAAAATACAAGCCTTACAGACAGTGAAAGACATCTTCTGATATAACGATAACGAAAGAAATTGTTTATTTAACACGGTGGAGAAGGACGCATTTGCGCTGTGTTTTTAACACGGCATCCTTCATAAAACCAAAATATTCCCATATAACAGACGTGCTTTTCCTTTTAGTCACTAATTCCTCTTCACCCAAGTGTAGCCTACCTCTCTCGACTCACTATCTTCAGCCATCACGACATTAGCTCCCGACTCAACACCTAAAACACCACACACCTAAACTGGTAGGGGACGGGCTTCTTGGGCTGCATGACAGCATCAGTTTGGTAAAATATGTTGACATTCAGAATGTGAATACACCATAGACTGTATGGAATGCGCACGGCACAGAAAATGTATCGAATTTATCGAAAATTAAGTAATCTTTGCGGTATGTCCATCGCAAGTGTTGATATCGCGATAACGATAGATTTTAGATATATCGTGCAGCCCTACCACTGACCCAGTATTGCCTGCGGCTGACTATAGGAACGCTGCCTGGCTGGCGGGGTGGGTTGTTCAGTCATCATGGGTACCAGGATGACACCCGCTCTGCCAACCCCCCTGCAGCTAGTAGGTAACCCACCAGCCGAGCTCAGTTATGTCAGATTGACCTGGAAACAGTTGTGCTGGTGCAATGGTTTAGCAACTAGGTCACCCCCTGCCCCTTGCATAATAGGTGCTGCTAAATACCAGTCAACTTTAACTTTAAAATTGTGGTGAAAATGTAAACTAAAAATAAACTGGTGATTTTCATAATGCTATTTAGTGATGAATATTCTCGCTGAAAAGTATGATGAGTACCACACAGCGCTTTGGTTGCTTGCTTTAGGGAATGTGTGTGTGTGTGTGTGTGTGTGTGTGTGTGCGTGTATGAGTGACGCAGTAGTGATCGCAAGCGAACAGCAGTAGCTGTTTATACAGCTATTTTTCAAGGTTACTGCAGGGATATGTGCTTAATCGTAAGTTGTTTGAAATGGCAGAAAGCTGCTTTTTTATTTAGTTGGCCATTTGTCCGGTGCTTCACAGAGGACTCTCTTGCATACTCAGCTCAGTTGTAAAAAAAGATAAAGCCTCTCTTTGACAGTGCAGGTCTGTCGGTCATAGTCTATAATGGATTGCTCAGGTCAGTCAACCAAACATTGATGACTTGGCAAGAAAGAGAGATATATTATTGACTCCTCTTGATGAGTCCTACAAGTTGGAATTGGGGGCATTTCACATTAATATGTCAGTTATCTGTGCTCAAAATGTTCACTGCTACAATGCTGAATGCATAGTGTGTGTGTGTGTGTGTGTGTGTGTGTGTGTGTGTGTGTGTGTGTGTGTGTGTGTGTGTGTGTGTGTGTGTGTGTGTGTGTGTGTGTGTGTGTGTGTGTGTGTGTGTGTGTGTGTGTGTGTGTGTGTGTGTGTGTGTGTCTGTGTGTCTGTGTGTCTGTGTGTCTGTGTACTAGAGAGTGAAAAGAGGCTTGATAACTTGAATGTTGTTGACCTGTGAAAAATAGCGACACTTTGCTGAATGGTGACTTTTATACTCAAGAAAACATTCAACCTGAATGGAAGTGAAAATTGGCGTGTTTTTCAGGCACACTGCTTTTAGTAGCTGTTCAGAGACTACCACTGAATAGGCCTTTTTCCCCCATAATAAAAGAGGATGGTTGTGTTTCAAAAGAGGATGGCTGTGTGAACACCAGATGAAAATGACAAAAACTGAAAATTAAAATGGACAGAGTGGCTATACATTAACATGCAAAATTTCCATTTGCATTTAAATTCATTCATTTGCATTTATTTCATTCAGCAGAGGCTTTATCCTAAATGTTTTAATGATGCTGCTCAGTGCAGAAATATTTGAATAATTGTGCAATGTAAGATGTGTTGCATGTTAAGTATGAAAAGAAAATGTTCTATCAGTGTTTCCCACAGAATTTAATTATATTTGTGGTGGTAGGTTTGCAGAATTAACTTGAATGCAACCGTTTTTAACAAATTAGTGCAGCATGGTTATGATGTTAACCAGATTTAAGCACAATGTAGTACAACCTGGAAAATCATTGCGTGGTGGTCAAAGTTGATATTGTGGTGGGCCGCCACAAATAAGTCAATGTATGGGAAACACTGTTTCTATGGTTTACCTCTGTATGTGTCGTTCTTTGGGAACTAACCCATGGCCCTTATTGTGCATATAAGGTTAAATAATGTTTGTTGTTACAATACAAAAGTAAACATTTTATCTTTCCCTTTCGTCAGTGTGGAACAAACCCATGACCTTGGTTGTGTTAGCACTTCTCTTTACTGCCTGAGCTGTGTGTGTGTGTGTGTGTGTGTTTGTGTGTTTGTGTGTTTGTGTGTGTGTGTGTGTGTGTGTGTGTGTGTGTGTGTGTGTGTGTGTGTGTGTGTGTGTGTGTGTGTGTGTGTGTGTGTGTGTGTGTGTGTGTGTGTGTGTGTGTGTGTGTGTGTGTGTGTGTGGAGAGGGAGTGGGAGTTGTTACGCTGTTGCTGACGCACACCTGTCCTTGGCTCGTCCCTCAGGTGCTCCTGTTTGTGTTCTCCATCCTGCGGAAGGTGGCCTGGGACTACGGCCGGCTGGCACTGGTGACTGATGCCGACAGGTAAGGACACCTCTGCTTATTTTAGCCCTCTCACTGAGCGCACCTTTGCGTGTCTACGGTCCACGGAACACAGCGGCACAAATCGAGTGTACAGTGTTGAACTGTAACCGAAGTAAGGGGATTTAGTTTTCAGGCATGAACAGCCTGTTGCTGATGGTATGTTGGTATATTTTTTTTTTGTTTGTTTTTTGTGTGTGTGTGTGTTTGCATTGGCTAAATGTGTTTAAATGAACTGAACCAGGATGTTGAGTCACAGCAGGATACAGACAGACAAGCGGACGGTAAGAACAAAGCCGCGTTTGGTTTCCTTCTATTTGAATAACGACTGGCTAACGTCCCCATGTAAGTTTTACTGTCCCCTGAGGAGATGCTAGACCCCTTTATGTGGTCTGGTGTCCCAGCTGCTGTCTGCTGTTTCTTTTGTATTTGTGGAGTTTTTGTTTGTATGTTTGTTTTGTTTGTTTGTTTTTATTTGTGAGGAGGGGTGTTCATTCTCCTCACGTCCCTCACAGGGAGAGACAAATAGAGAGAGGGAACAGATGCTGTCGCCAGCGGCCAAGAACGACGATCTCAATCTCATCAGACACTTTCACTGTCCTGCAATAAAACAGCGACAGCGTCGCTATTCAAGCCTCGCTGTGCGTGACCGATGTGTCTGTGTACGCCGACGATGTCTCTCATCACCGGTCCACACCTCACTAACCTTTGTTGTAACCTCCACTCTAAAGTTTCCAGTTTTAGCGGAGGACACTGAATGTCTCTCCCTGCGGCTTCTACTTCAAGCTGTTTTTCACGATTATGCTTGTTGCATGCAGTCATATGCTTTCTTCCATTGTAAACCAATGCAGTACAGTTTCCCACAGAATGTAATTATTTGTGGTAGTAGGTTTGCAGAATTAACTTGAATGCAACAGTTTTTAACAAATTAGCGCAGCATGGTTATGATGCTAACCAGATTTAAGCACAATGTAGTACAACCTGGAAAATCATTGTGTGGTGGTCAAAGTTGATATTGTGGTGGGCCGCCACAAATAAGTCAAAGTGTGGGAAACACTGCAGTACTGTGTGGATGTGCCTTAACAAAGAGGTACTGAGGGCATGTGGGTGCAACAGTCCACTTTCACAGATCTTAAAGGTGTAGTCCATGATTCTGATGAAAAGTTGATAATATTTTAGCTTAACTGCATCGGGCTATCAGGTAGAGCAGTCGTGTAATGCTTTAATGTCCCCATGGGGCAATTTGGCTCACAAGAGAGCAGAGCATACATACAATATAGACAGGTTTAACATACAGTATAAACATTGAACATATTATATAAGCATATACGCAAACTAACATATAAACATATAACATAAACAATAGCATAACATAAACAGATAGCATAAACAACATATAAACATATAACATATAGATGTGCCATCAAGAGCATTCGTTTGGAATCCTAGACTGCATCTGTAATGGAAAGGTGTGGTGCTGGAGTTCTCTGTCGTCCTCCTGTCTCTACTCCAGCAGAGCTCTATTCCTGCTGTCTGGCGGGGAGTTATTTTCTGCGGTATCATTTCTCATGCAGGTGCTAAAATGCATGGGCTGTGTCTCAGGCTGTAATGAGGCCCTCATTAATATTCTCACAGCTAGGTGGTGTTGGGGGAGACAGAGAAAGAGAATGAGAGAGAGCGAGAGAAACAGACAGAGAGAAAGAGAGAGAGTTATACTGCGACTCAAAGTCTGCTTCTTTCATTCTCTCCCATCTCCCATCTCTCTCTCTCTCTCTCTCTCTCTCTCTCTCTCTCTCTCTCTCTCTCTCTCTCTTCCCCTCCCATTGCTCTTAAAGTAGGCCTTCTGTGGGGTGCTACAAAGGCACCTGCTGATTTGCTCCCCATTATGGACAAAAACTCAGTGATTGGCTGTTTTCTATCCCTGTCGGGGGGGGGGGGGGGTGACCTCCTGTCGAAAGCCCACTTTCTTTCCTCTTCCTCACACCTCGTATCCCCCCTCTCTCTCTGCCTGTTTCTTTTTCTCTCTCTCCCTCACTTCTCTGTGGGCTTGACGCCTTGGATCTGCAAAATGTATGAATGCGGGATCTAAAAATACTCGTAGAGTTTGTCATATGATGAAAGGAACATTGATGTATACCATGGGAGAGAAGAGGAAGGAAGGAAGGAAGGAAGGAAGGAAGTCATGGGTTTGTAAGATGTGGAAATTAGGTCAAACTTAAAGAAAGATTTTGAGGAGAGATGGATGGATGAGATGGAGGGATGAAAAGAGAAATAGAGCTGATGAGTGCTAGAATACATGAGGGAGGATGACGAGGGCGGAAAGAGGAGAAGAGAAAAGACTGAAGATGAAGCTAGCTGACTATTAAGTCTGATGGAGATAGAGAGATGTACAGCTGAGTGTCGTAATGCAGAAATTACATTTGAAATAACAAATGCTATAGTCTATGCTATATGCTATGCTATATGCTATGCTATGCTATATTCTGCTGTTTGAAATATGTACACACACACACACTATGGATGAAAGTATTGGGACACCTGACCATTACACCTACATGACACCCCACTTTAAATCTATAGACCGAGGCAGGCCTATAACAGCTTCCATAGCTTGATGGTGTTGAGGTCAGGCCTCTATGCAGGCCAGTCAAGGTCTTTCACTCCAAACACACCCATCCATCTTTATGGACTTTGTTCTGTGCACCCTATGACTGTCCCATGGTTGAAATGGTTGAATTCACTGAGCTCTTCAGAACGACCAAACAGAACGATATATATATATATATATATATATATATATATATATATATATATTATATTATGTTATGTTATATTATTAATGCTGTTTAAACTGAAAATGCACTGGCTTATATTTGAACTTCAATTAGAGAGAGAGAGGCTCTTCGACAGTTGCAGAATAGTACACCACTGAGCGGTGTTTTCTAACCCAGTTTCCTGTCTGCAGAACTGGGCCTCCATCCTGCAGTTTGAGCTAATGACAGCCATCAGTACCCTACATCAGTTACCACACACACACACACACACACTAGGCTCCCACTCTACAATCAGCAGTTTTACAATGCTTACATAACATATTTCCTTTGCTCTCCTTCTCCCTTTGACTCACCCACTCCCTCACAAAGACACACACACACACACTAGGGGTGTAACGGTACACAGAAGTCACGGTTCGGTTCATACCTCGGTTCGGACATCACGGTTCGGTACGAGTTCGGTACAATGGAGGGAAAAGCAAAACAAAAATGCAGAAAGCATTTTTTTTTGTACATGTCTCAGGCTGTACCACCTAGTGTCATACAGTCTCTTCCCTGAGCCATCTGCAACAGCCTGAAGTGTGTAAGATGTAGGCTAAACAGTACAATAAGTACCCAGACTCCATCTGTAACTTGTAAACAAAATAAGACAATCAGCTATAAAACTGAAAATAGGCCTACAGCATCTCTTATTTCTGAAAGTGCAAATTACATAGAAAAATGATTTTTAAAAATCCACTTAAGCAAGACCTTCAACATCTGTGTTTAGTTATATAAAGGGTCTACAATTTGCCTCAATATTTTTTTTATTGTGTGTAAAGTAATAATCTAGCCTACTAACTGTGAAAATATCACACTATTTTGCCTTTTTTTTAAAAACGAAATGGCTCCTTTCATTTCATAAACAGACTACAACTAGAAGTCACGTGACTTTGCCCTTTGACGTTAACTCACCGTAGCATGGTTTGTTTATTAGCTTGGTTAGCGTTGTCACTTTATTTTACTGTCTATGCACTTAACACTACCAGAACCTCATGTGAGAAGTTACAAGTTACCCCAACATAAAGGTAATTACCACGCGATTTACATAGCTTTCTGTCATTACGAAATCATTTAATGTAAGCCATAGGTTTTGGCCCTATTTGTATCCAAAGGCTGCTGAAGCGCAGGGGAAGTTTTTTCCCCTCGTTTCAGTGATTGGTAGCCTACATCATCTGGGTGATGGCTTCGAATATGTGTAGCATTTTTTCCACTCACATACCCAACAACTGCTGAACAACGCCGACACACAGTTTCATCTTATCCACCACTCTTTCGCCTGTACTAACGTTACTGTAACTATAGTTCTCAAACTTGCGATCTTAAAGAGACCAGCGGATCCTCTAACTCTTGTGGGTCTAACCTTAGTGCTGCTAATGACTGACGGACTCGACCGACGACCTGACAAAAAAAACATAGGCGCCAATCAGAGCTAAGGCGAGGCTACAGATTAGCGTTAGGTGTCGCTAAAGAACTCCCGTAACTCTCGCTACTTAACAGTAATTGCGCATGACATTAATTAATCCGCACACGAGTTTTATGTATTTTTATACCGTGTATTCTCCGTGTAAATGCATGCACCGAACCGTGACGCCCGTACCGTTTCGGTTCAATACGAATACATGAACCGTTACACCCCTAACACACACACACACACACACACACACACACACACACACACACGCACTTTTCCATTCACCTGCACTGGATTGGACATCCTGGGATGATGCATTGGCAGTATGTGCAGGCGTCTGTCTGTCATCTGTCTCCCCTGTGAGTCCATGTCATCCCCAGGACCCCCCCCCCCCCTTTAGCATTCCAGAACTCCCCCCCCCCCCCCCCCCCTTTAGCATTCCAGAACAGGGGAGTTTGCTTTCTCAAGTGAACACATTTTGTATTTGTATTCCAAGAGCATAGTCTATGATGAATTGAAGCGGGCTAATTATGAACACCAGCTGGCCCATAAAGCTAGTATTTGCTTGTGTGTGGATTTATGGAAGCAGAAGAGGCTTTTTCCCAAGACCATCATGAGCTGCTCATCTCGCCTAGCTGTGGATGGAGAAGAATGGTCTGGCATTGAAAACCCACATGCATTATGCAAAGATGGTAGATGACACCGTCATGGGCTTAGCAAAAACCAAAAACCAAAAACAGCACAGTTAGCGCTAATATAAGGCTAGAAGGCATGCTAACTCATTTAGATATGAACCATCAGTGTAATTAAAGCCACATCAAATCTAGCGTGACAAGGCGTCAGACAAAACTTACACTTTCAGAAATGCAATAGTCTAGTAATTAACAGTCTAGCCTAGCCGTTCTGGCTGACAATACCTCAAGGCAATTTGTCAATGCAAATCCCACCACCACCACAACAGATCATATTTATTGATAGTCATTTGTACCTGGACCCGTTCTGTTTTTTTTTTTTTTTTATGTTATATGTCAGTTGTCTCTGAATTGTTGCTGGAGGCTACACTCTCCTAGACTGAAGATGTCTGCCCAAAGTCTGCCAGTGCGGCTCAGCTGGCGGGGATTTTTCCACACTCATGATTATTTGATACCTTGTGCTCAGCTCTGAACTCTGCAATGTATGACTGGGTTGGAGACGTTTCGGTCTTCCCGGGGGTTTAGGGTTTGATGGGGTTGGTTAGGGTAAGAGCATCTCAAATATCCCGTGTTGCGAAGCAGGGTGGGACAATGGCCGAGAAGTGAGGACCTTTGGAGAAGTAATTGTGTACTTCCTTTTGTATTGCTCCCAGATAGACAAACACACGTACACAGATGTGTGAGAGGGTGTTGTCAGCAAGGCTTTCCTGTCTTACTTCACAAAGCAAAGTGTGTTCTCATTGTCCAGTAAGAACATCCTATGATAAACATACTCACACACATTCTCTTTTTGATCTGTCATGTCTATTTATTAATTTATTTTTTTTGTACTACTGATTTTTTGCTGACTGGCCTCCTCACACACACACACACACACAGACACACACACACACACACACACATGCACACACACAGGCTATACTCCCTCAGCTTGTTCTGTCTTGTAGTAGCTGTAGAGAAATCAATCCCCCAAAACTGCTTTTGGATCAGGTGTCTCGTATCTTTCCCGTTATGAGCCATCAGAAGTTGCATGATGGAAACTGATCCTGAGACAGCCAATCGGATTTGGTTGGAAAAATCTGAGCTTTGCTTAGTCATGTGTACCACCACCGTCACACACAGACACACACACACAGAGACACACACACACACACACACACACACACACACACACACACACACAGACACACACAGACATAAACATACACATTGACATAAACATACACATTGGTGGGGCAGCCGTGGCCTACTGGTTAGCACTTCGGACCTGTAACCGGAGGGTTGCCGGTTCGAACCCCGACCAGTAGGCACGGCTGAAGTGCCCTTGAGCAAGGCACCAAACCCCTCACTGCTCCCCGAGCGCCGCTGTTGATGCAGGCAGCTCACTGCGCCGGGATTAGTGTGTGCTTCACCTCACTGTGTGTACACTGTGTGCTGTGTGTGTTTCACTAATTCACGGATTGGGATAAATGCAGAGACCAAATTTCCCTCACGGGATCAAAAGAGTATATATACTATACTTATACTTATACATACAAACAGGCCTTAAGTGCTGCCTCTGATTACTGTCAACAACAACAACTGTCAAGTACTGACAAGCAACGGGAAAAAATAGCTCTCACACACACATTCAGATGTCCAACACAATGGAGAGTAAATGGACTTAAAGTGGAACTTCCAATTTAGCTGTCACTGCCTATTGATGAGTGTCACTGATAAACATAAGCCAAGAAGTGTCTTTTTTTCCCCAGTGATATTTCTCCCTCTACTGTGAGCAGATTATTTGCACAGGAGAGGATGTACAAAATCTTCTATTGCCTCCTCTCTCCACAGCTGAAGATGGTCGTCCTGCTGAGCTGTGAATTTCGTTGTTTGTCTGTATTATTCAGAAATGCTAAATGTGTGTTGTGTTTGTTTTTATGTATGTTTTGTTTGTTTTGACTGTTTTGCTTGTTTCTTTGGGGCTTATGATTTTGTTTTCTTTATTCCTATTCATGTATTTATTCATTATTTATTCTTATTTGTTATCGTTTTATTGAGTTTAAATCAAGTTTGTCACATTTATGTCTATGTCTCCCCCTCTCCCCGTCTGTTTCTCCCCCAAGACAGAAGAAGAGGTTCAGTGGCCTGGAGGAGAGGGAGTAGTATGTGTTTTATCAGTCTTTTTCTTTTTCTTTCGTTCCTCTTGTTTGTTTTCATGATCGATCTGTCGTTCCTTTGAGTGTTCCTTGGTTTGCCCTGGACTGTCCTGCTGCTGCATCTCTTCCCTCTGCTTTGTAACTGGTGAACTAATATAACCTCGCTCTCTGTCTTTTCCTGCACCCTGTGTGTGTGTGTGTGTGTGTGTGTGTGCGTGCGTGTGTGTGTGTGTGTGTGTGTGTGTGTGTGTGTGTGTGTGTGAGATAAAGAGTCTCATTTAGTGAGGATCAAGTGGAAGTTTGTGTTTCTTTGGCTGAAGGACACAGAAGGATGACTGTGTGTGTGTGTGGGAGAGAGAGGATGCATTTGCAAGTGTGTGCCTCTGACACTGGGGTGGTGCTGAGAGTCCCTGCTCATGCTTCACATACTTGACCTTTGACCTACTCACCTCTGACCCTTTGTTGCCAGCCAGTTTAGGTGTCAGCTGTACATGGCCTTCTGCTCACTCAAGCTCCTGTTCTTCTCACTTACGCTGGACTTCTCTTACATAACCTCATGATGTGTGTGTGTGTGTGTGTGTGTGTGTGTGGGTGTGTGTGTGTGTGTGGGTGTGTGTGTGTCTGTGCATGCACGCATATTGCCTCACATGCCTCTTGTCTCTTTCCCTGTTTTGTGTGTGTGTGTGTGTGTGTATGTATGTGTGTGTGTAATAACAGTAGGAGGAGGGAAACTATGGAGACTATATCTAGCGACAATGACAGTGAACCTGTCGAAAGGTAAAATAAGAAGCTGTAGCTGATGTGTGTATCTTGGGTGTGACTTTAGCATCGTGCCTCCTGTGGTTTGTGTTAGCAGTGGTGCTAGCTTAGCGTTTCTGCTGCCAGTTGAGTATGGAAAAAACCCTCCCTACTGGCATTCATGGGATTCCTCACCGTTCTCACATTAGGTTATTCGTAGATCCTGAGCTCCCTTTCCTGAACTGAAGGATTTATGGGTAATGTAGTCTACATGTGTTAGTGTGACTATGCCCCTACGGAATGGCCAAGTCTTGGCCGAGGATTCAGTTTGAAGAATGTTTCTCAATAAAGGAATGTTTAGTTGTTTTTTTTATGATACAACATATGTCTAACAAACGTTACAGGTGTTTGTTAAGACATATGGAGTGCGAGTGTGACAGCGTATTTTGACGATAGTGCATGTGCACTGTGGCCAGAGCGAAATCAGATGTGCAAAGTGGACCGAAGTTAATTAATAAAAGATGGATAGATGGATGGATAGCTTACCACTACCTATACTGTCGGCGAACTCGGGACCCATCATGTCACACCGTACTGTAGCTGTGCAAGGGTCTGATGATACCGTCAGTCTCACTTCTCAGACAGTGTGGTAGAGATCAGCTGGACAGCTGGGCGACAGACCTAAGCCTTTTACATATCCTTGTTCTTTTAATGGGGCCCACTTCTGTAACTGGGAAGCGGCTTAATTAATTAAGCTGAGCTTTATTGATTACTGGACTATTGTGTCTGATTTGGCAGTTTCCACTTTGTCCTGCTGTGTGACGCCATTCAGTGGTTATAGAGTGGCTCCGTTATCATTGTGACATAGGGCAGGTCAGATGGAATGAAAAAATAACTTATCTCTCCCAGTTCCAATCACAGAAATGCATGTATATTATTATTTCCTGAGCCCCACGGTGGAGCTCTGTGATAAGGCCTATACAGTACCTCTATATTTAATGTAGCTTTGCTAGCTGTGTGCTCCCTGCAGTGACCTTTTGCTCCGTGGCTCTAGGTCAGCCATTCCTTTGGTGTGTCCTCTGACTGGACCCACGCCACCCCACCCCTCTCCTCCTACTGCCTCTCCCTCACCTCACTTAGTACCCCGTCAGACAGTCTCTCTCTCTCTCTCTCTCTATATATATATATATCTGCCTTTTGTGTGTGACATGGGTCATTTAATCGTGTTTGAGTCTGACTTGTTAGGCCCCTCTCAAAGAAGTGTGTAGATAGATAGATAGATAGATAGATATACTTTATTGATCCCTAGGGGAAATTCAATTCAAATGTGTGTGTGTGTGTGTGTGTTTGTTTGTGTTTGTTTGTCCAGATGAGCTGAGAGGTCCATGAAATGATTTTACGGAGCCTGAGAGAACAATCTTGAGTCTTCCCTCTTTTCATCATGTCTTTCTTTTTTTCCATTCTTTTAATCTTCCTTCCCTCGTTTTTTTCCCCTTACTTTGTCTTTCCTTCTTTTGACCTCTTTCTTTTCTTTCTGACCTGAGTGTCATATTTATTTATTCCCAAAATTCTCCAATGAGGCTTTTGAAGGCTTACGTACACCGGCTCCGGCATGAGTGCGGGTGCACTCTGCTTTCGACATTCGATTACTTTGACAACATTGTTCTCAAAACAACCCCGCTCACCACCACCGAACTCTGCCACCACCTGCACCGGTGTACGGGGTTGAATTGAGAACAGCGTTGTCTCAGTAATCTAATGTCGAAAGTGGAGTGCGCCACACTCATGCCGGCGCCAGTCTCCCCAGCGCTTTAGAAAGGTCTCAGGCTTCTTAGACTCCGGACCTCATTTCAGTATCTCTCTGCTTCTGTCCCGATAAGACATAGCACCGTCCGATAACCAATAACAAAACGCCTGATCAATAACCGCTTTACCACAGCACAGTATCTATAAGCTGTGCTGTGGCTCTGAGCCCTGTTTGCTTATCTGTTATGCTGCTAACGTATGGTCTCTTTTCTCCCCCTCTCTTCCTTTATCTCTGTTTTCTTCCCTCCTTCATCTCTCTCACTCTTTACATTTTACTTTTTTTTTCTCTTGCAAACTCTCCTGTCCATTCCATCACTGTCGTTGTGTTACAACATCTTGGACCACTTTTCTTCATCCTCCACTACATCTTCTATTCTTTCTTTCACTCTCTTCCTTCTCCTTCTCCAACCCCCATCTCTCTTTCTCTTTCTTTTCTACGTGCCCTCTCTCTCTCTCTCTCTCTCTCTCTCTCTCTCTCTCTCTCTCTCTCTCTCTCTCTCTCTCTCTCTCTCTCTCTCTCTTCTACCCACCCCATCATCTCTCTCCCTCCCCCATCTCTCTCTCTCTCTCTCTCTCTCTCTCTCTCTCTCTCTCCTCTAGTGTGGCCTCTGCTTTGCACTCGGAGACACCAGACCGGTATGAGCGTCTCACCTCCGTCTCCAGCTCGGTGGATTTCGAACAGCGGGATAACGTAAGCCACGCCCACTCCTCATCCTCCTCCTCCTCCTCCTCCCCCTCCCCTCTCTCTTCTCTCTCCCTCTCTCCCTCTCTACTTCTCCTCCCTCCTACCTCTCCCCACTTTTTACTTGTATCTCATTGGCTGCTGCCTTCTTCACCGTCAGTTGATTGGCCCTTTTCCGCATGGTGTGTGTGTGTGTCGGTAAGGCTGTGCTCTCGCGTGTGTGTGTGTGTGTGTGTGCACTTGTGCACATGTATGTGTGTAAATGTAGCTGTGTTTCAGAGAGATGAAATCAAGGTTCTGTCTTTGTGTGCACAGATGTCTATGCCTTTTAGGTACTCTATTCAATCTGACACATAGTTTTGACTAAATGCTCTATGGAGTCGGTCTAATCTAGATCTGTATGTGTGGTTCTTCTCTTCTCTTCTCTGTTCTGCTCTGCCTGCCTGCCTGCTGCACCCGCAGTTATTATATAAAAGATCTCTAAAAATATATTAACTCCCATGCTGAAAGCTGCAGGCCAGAGTGCCACTGATGATGCTGGGATTGCCCTATTCAACCTCTCTCACTTAAAACACACACACACACACACACACACACCCACACACACACACACACACACACACACACACACACACACACACACACACACACACACACACACAGACACACACACACACACACACACACACACACACACACACAACTTTCTGTCCTCCACTTTGCCCTTGCAAAAGTCACTTTTTCACCCAGGAGCTAACCCCCCCTGTCTCAGCTGGTAAAACCGCTGAGTAATCAGACTAGAGATTACACACGCTCATGACAGCATTGTGTGTGTGTGTTTGTGTGTGTGTGTGAGAGAGTGCATGCCTTTTGTCATTGCTCTTATATCCGCAATATGTACTATATGCAGATGTAAAGGTTTGTTTGTGTCGTCATGTTATCAGACTGAAACTGGCGTCATGTTGAAATCTCCTTAATCTAGTCATGTGTTACCTGACTACCTGGCTATAACATCTCTCTCTCTCACACACTCACTCTCTCATTCACTCCCTCTCTCTCCCCCTCTCTCTCCATCCAACACACACACACACACACACACACACACACACACACACACACACGCGCGCGCACACTGTAGCTCTTTCCTAATCTTTCT
>NW_027468564.1:43424210-43476710 GCF_046254945.1 Alosa pseudoharengus
AAAAAAAAGGTTAAAAAAAAATACACTCATATACAGATACACACACACATCCACAAATTGGACACACACAAACACACAAACAACCGCACAGACAGAAGAAAAATGGGCAGGAACACACATACACACACACGGTCACACACACACACATGCGCGCACACGCACACGCACATACACACAGTAGCCAGAGGAGAGAGTGGAATCAGCTGGCTTGGCCTGAGGAAACCCTGATGACTCACTCCTTCCGGCATTAATTATTTAACTAACTCAGCGCCTCTAATTCACTTAGGTCTTGCTCTCATAGTATTGTTATAGTACCACAAGTACAACCCAAATAAATTAAGACAATTACAATTCCAGCAGGCACATTATTCTCACTAGAACAAGCAGAAATATAGCTGCAAGCAGCAATGCGGGGGCCTAGCAGAGCGCTATAGCAGAAATGGCGTTGCCACGGCATCAGCAAGCACTTACAGCAAGAGGCCAAATTACACCAATGTCTTTGTGCGGTCTCACAATCAGCTACCATGTCCCTCTACCAAGTTTGGACTTCATACACCAAAGTGTTGCTGAGATGTGAGCTCACTTTCATTATTACAGCACCCCTAGAGGCCAAATGAGAACACTTTCCTTCATGTCCTCACAATCAGCTAATATGTCCCTGTACCAAGTTTGGACTTCATACACCAAAGTGTTGCTGAGATACGAGCTCACTTCCTGTATTACAGCGCCCCCTATGGAGGCCAAATGATTCCAATTTCCTAGTGCATCATCATAATCAGGTAACAGGTCCTTATACTAAGTTTGGACTTTGTACACCAAAGCGTTGCTGAGATACAAGCTCACTTCCTGTATTACAGCGCCCCCTATAGAGGCCAAATGATGCCAATTTCTTACCGTGTCCTCACAATCAGATACAAAGTCCCTGTACCAAGTTTAGACTTCATACATTAAAGCATAGCCGAGATGTTAGCCCACTTCCTGTTTGGCGTCCTCGTCACCATATTTGATTGGCTGTCACGGGCAAACAAAAATGAAATTGAAAAATCTGACCAGTATCGTTTGTGCGGCTCGGGCAGAAGATCATCTCCAACAAGTTTCGTGAAGATCTGAGGAAATTTGTAACCGCTGAAACTTTTCGTAGAGTTTGGACTAAATCCAATATGGCGGAGGTCCAGTATGGCCAAAAGTGATGTAATAGGGGTCAATCAACTCAAGTCAGTCCAGGGATTCCAACGGTGCTTAATTTGTGAAAATCGAACACACCGTTCAATTGTTACATGCGTAAATGTGAGTCCAGATTCGACCTATTGGTGGCGCTAGAGTGTTCGGCATAGAGCTTTGTAAATTCGTGAGAGTGATCATGGGACGGTCCTGAATCAGGGCGCTAAATTTCATAATAATAATGACTTGCAAATACCTTTCAACCCAGCTTTTCAACTTTCAGCCAAACTTTGACCTGTTGGTGGCGCTAGACGGCTGGGTTTAGAGGTCTGTAAATGAGTGTGAGTGGTCAGTGGAGTGTCCCGAAACTTTCGACGAAAAAATCTGAACTTTTTAGCCAGGCGTTCTATGGGCTGCCATAGACTCCAATGGCAGAAGTTTTATAATAATAATAATAAATATAACCGCAAGCGGTGATTTACGGGGTCCGAGCAAAACGAACATGATGGCATAGCTTTTTAGTTTTACATATGCTTTGATTGTTTGGGCACAATTGTTCAAAAGAAACGTGATCGGATTTCGGTTATCGGATTTCAGTTACTTGATTTCAGCTATCGGATTGGATCAAATCTTGAAAATGGGTTGTTCAAAGGGAAACGAGGATCCTGAAATTGGATTAGATCACATAATCTATTCTTGGTTTTGATCTGGATAAAACCTTCACTTTGTGTCGTTCAAAACTTTTGAGTTGGATTGGAATAAATTTGATGCATAAAATTAGGATTACCCTGTGCTGTAACATTATAGTGTGCTAACCTCCACAACCCAACAGTATTCTAACAATACTTGATTCTACAGGACTATTTATTTGTTGTGGATAAGATGAAGGGTTTGATAATGGAAGGCAGTGTTGTATTTGTGGTGGTGGGTTCTGTGTCGGAGTCAATAAGATAAACAGCGTATAATTATACAGTTATACTTGCCTTGCACTACAAGTCCATATTGACAAGTAGCTGTAATGCTGTAATGTTATAGTGTGCTAACCTCCACAACCCAACAGCATTCTATTCTAGTATGCTAACCTCCACAACCCAACAGTATTTTAACACTAATGCTTCAGGTGGGATTTGAACACTCAACATAAGGATGACCAGTACAAGGCATTATCCCACTAAGCCACTGTCAATCCTACATCTTTGCCAGTCACATTCACATGGTGAAAATGTGTATTGGTAAACACACAAGAAAAACTCCAAGTATACATTTGACAATAAAATGAAGGGCTTTCCTGAAAGAGAACACCTGAAAACGTTTGGAAATTCTGGGACAATTAGACATTTGTAGAGAAGAACAGTAATGGATGAAATATAAATATGATAGACTTAATGATGAAGGAAAAATAGTAAACAAAGAAGTTCCCCTATATGTCTTCGAGTGTGTCGGCATTCTGATTCTTGGCAACTAATGAGTGTGAATGTTGATTGCCTGATGTCATTCAGGTGCTGTTCAATGGTGTGACTTCAATAACCAATAGCATGTGCATCTTGAGCCTAAAGCTCTAGCAGGATTCGAACTCTCAACCTAACAAACACCAGCACTAGACATTATCCCACTCTGCCACTGACAATCATACACATTCAGCAGTCACATTCAAATGTGTTGGTAAACACACAAGAAAAACTCCAAGTATACATCTGACAATAAAATGAAGGGCTTTCCTGAAAGAGTACACCTGAAAACTTTTGGATATTCTGGGGCAATTAGACATTTATAGAGAAGAACAGTAATGGATGAAATATAAATATGATAGACTTAATGATGAAGGAAAAATAGTAAACAAAGAAGTTCCCCTATATGTCATAGAGTGTGTCGGCATTCTGATTCTTGGCAACTAATGAGTGTGAATGTTAATTGCCTGATGTCATTCAGATGCTGTTCAATGGTGTCAATCTTCAATAACCAATAGCATGTGCATCTTGAGCTTCAAGCTCTAGCAGGATTCAAACTCTCAACCTAACAAACACCAGCAGTGTGTAATGAGTGTGAATGTTAATTGCCTGATGTCATTCAGGTGCTGTTCAATGGTGTGACTCAGAAGGCTCAATGGTATGGAGTGATGACACGGAGATGGCAGGTTTCGGTGCAACACAAGTTAACTTTATTTGAGTTTCAATTCATCTGTTCTTTTGTTCTTTACTTGTATGTGTGCTGCATCAAAGAGGAAACAAACAGAAAATGGAGTAATCAGTGAAATGGGGTAAATCAGTACAGATCCCAACTCACAAACAAACCAATTGACATTTGAACAATAAACTGAAATCATATGGCTATATAAGGTACAACTAAACAATACTTGACATCCCAAGTCAACCAACATCACCTAATCATCTCTCACATGGGACTCCAACACACCAAACCAACAAACAAAGACCTTAACTTTACACATGATGGCAGAGCTACTCTACAAACTGATAAACATCACAAAAGTCATAGTGAGGGTGATTAAAGTGATGACTTACGTTAACTCAAAGACGCACACAGAGCAGGACACACTGGAGTGCTGGGTTGAGATGAACAAAAGAGCGAACTGAGGGCGAGCAAACAATTTATCCTGGTCTGAGCCCCTGCTCCGGAGCTACAGGGTTTCCCAGCGGGTAAACTTTGGAAAGATTTGCAAAGATTTGGAAAAGATTTTTGAAAGACTACAGTCTCAGACCCTCTCACATCTAAAGACAAGTAGTAGAGTTTTAAGTCACAGACTATGATTTTGCAATGACTAGGGATCTTGCAGGGTCACTATTTACAAGACTGCAACATGATTCCTTTAAATTATTACCCATTGTGCAATAGATAAACAGGAACTGAAAATTATAGCCTACTAAACTCAAAGTCGTATTTTCATGTTTCTGCAGCATTGTTTCATGCGTGACATCCTTAACCGATATAGAGTTGTTCTGTCAAGTGGAAGAGCCGACTAAATATGTATAAGAAATGACAAATATTATAAGAATAACAAATAATTATAGGCTACAGCTTATAATTATACAGTAATACTTGCCTTGCACTACAAGTCCATATTGACAAGTAGCTGTAACGTTATAGTGTGTTATCCTCCACAACCCAACAGCATTCTATTGTAGTATGCTAACATCCACAACTCACTAATGCTTCAAGTGGGATTTGAACTCTCAACCTAAGGATCACCAGTACAAGGCATTATCCCACTGAGCCACTGTCAATCCTACATGTTGGCCAGTCACATTCACATGGTGAAAATGTGTATTGGTAAACACACAAGAAAAACTCCAAGCATGGAGGGGCGATTAGACATTTGTAGAGATGAACACTAATAGATTAAATATAAATATGATAGACTTAATGATGAAGGAAAAATAGTAAACAAAGAAGTTCCCCTGAATGTCATAGAGTGTCTCGGCATTCTGATTCTTGGCAACTGATGAGTGTGAATGTTGATTGCCTGATGTCATTCAGGTGCTGTTCAATGGTGTGAATCTTCAATAACCAATAGTATTCGAGCTAGAGCCTAAAGCACTACCGAGGATTCGAACCCTCAACCTAACAAACACCAGCACTAGGCATTATCCCACTGAGCCACTGACAATCCTACATATTGGGTAGTCACATTCACATGGTGAAAATGTGTGTTGGTAAACACACAAGAAAAACTCCAAGTATATATTTGACAATAAAATGAAGGGCTTTCCTGAAAAAATACACCTGAAAACTTTTGGATATTCTGGGGCAATTAGACATTTATAGAGAAGAACAGTAATGGATGAAATATAAATATGATAGACTTAATGATGAAGGAAAAATAGTAAACAAAGAAGTTCCCCTATATGTCATAGAGTGTGTCGGCATTCTGATTCTTGGCAACTAATGAGTGTGAATGTTAATTGTCTGATGTCATTCAGGTGCTGTTCAATAGTGTGAATCTTCAATAACCAATAGTATTCGAGCTAGAGCCTAAAGCACTACCGGGGATTCGAACCCTCAACCTAACAAAGACCAGCACTAGGCATTATCCCACTGAGCCACTGACAATCCTACATATTGGGTAGTCAGATTCACATGGTGAAAATGTGTGTTGGTAAACACACAAGAAAAACTCCAAGTATATATTTGACAATAAAATGAAGGGCTTTCCTGAAAAAATACACCTGAAAACTTTTGGATATTCTGGGGCAATTAGACATTTATAGAGAAGAACAGTAATGGATGAAATATAAATATGATAGACTTAATGATGAAGGAAAAATAGTAAACAAAGAAGTTCCCCTATATGTCATAGAGTGTGTCGGCATTCTGATTCTTGGCAACTAATGAGTGTGAATGTTAATTGTCTGATGTCATTCAGGTGCTGTTCAATAGTGTGAATCTTCAATAACCAATAGCATGTGCATCTTGAGCCTAAAGCTCTAGCAGGATTCGAACTCTCAACCTAACAAACACCAGCACTAGGCATTATCCCACTCTGCCACTGACAATCATACACATTCAGCAGTCACATTCAAATGGTGAAAATGTGTGTTGGTAAACACACAAGAAAAACTCCAAGTACACATTTGACAATAAAATGAAGGGCTTTCCTGAAAGAGTACACCTGAAAACTTTTGGATATTCTGGGGCAATTAGACATTTATAGAGAAGAACAGTAATGGATGAAATATAAATATGATAGACTTAATGATGAAGGAAAAATAGTAAACAAAGAAGTTCGCCTATATGTCATAGAGTGTGTCGGCATTCTGATTCTTGGCAACTAATGAGTGTGAATGTTAATTGTCTGATGTCATTCAGGTGCTGTTCAATAGTGTGAATCTTCAATAACCAATAGCATGTGCATCTTGAGCCTAAAGCTCTAGCAGGATTCGAACTCTCAACCTAACAAACACCAGCACTAGGCATTATCCCACTCTGCCACTGACAATCATACACATTCAGCAGTCACATTCAAATGGTGAAAATATGTGTTGGTAAACACACAAGAAAAACTCCAAGTACACATTTGACAATAAAATGAAGGGCTTTCCTGAAAGAGTACACCTGAAAACTTTTGGATATTCTGGGGCAATTAGACATTTATAGAGAAGAACAGTAATGGATGAAATATAAATATGATAGACTTAATGATGAAGGAAAAATAGTAAACAAAGAAGTTCGCCTATATGTCATAGAGTGTGTCGGCATTCTGATTCTTGGCAACTAATGAGTGTGAATGTTAATTGTCTGATGTCATTCAGGTGCTGTTCAATAGTGTGAATCTTCAATAACCAATAGCATGTGCATCTTGAGCCTAAAGCTCTAGCAGGATTTGAACTCTCAACCTAACAAACACCAGCACTAGGCATTATCCCACTCAGCCACTGACAATCATACACATTCAGCAGTCACATTCAAATGGTGAAAATATGTGTTGGTAAACACACAAGAAAAACTCCAAGTATACATTTGACAATAAAATGAAGGGCTTTCCTGAAAGAGTACACCTGAAAACTTTTGGATATTCTGGGGCAATTAGACATTTATAGAGAAGAACAGTAATGGATGAAATATAAATATGATAGACTTAATGATGAAGGAAAAATAGTAAACAAAGAAGTTCCCCTATATGTCATAGAGTGTGTCGTCATTCTGATTCTTGGCAACTAATGAGTGTGAATGTTAATTGTCTGATGTCATTCAGGTGCTGTTCAATAGTGTGAATCTTCAATAACCAATAGCATGTGCATCTTGAGCCTAAAGCTCTAGCAGGATTCGAACTCTCAACCTAACAAACACCAGCACTAGGCATTATCCCACTCAGCCACTGACAATCATACACATTGAGCAGTCACATTCAAATGGTGAAAATGTGTGTTGGTAAACACACAACATCAAGAAAATTCCTAGCATACATTTGACAATAGAATTAAGGGCTTTATAAAAAAGAGTACATATCTGAAAATGTGCACTGTTAATGGTATCCACCTAATGATGGTTGTATGGTTGTTATCCAAGAAAAAAAAATTACTCATATAGGAATATAGGTGATATAGGAGAAATGGGCTGAGTGGTCGAACTTTATTGGCCTATATCTCTGAAATTGAACAACGTATCCAAATTCTTTTGATAACTTTTGTGAGGCTTTGTCTATACATTGTCTGTGAGAATTTTGGTGAAGATTTGATAATTTTTGAAGCCTGTGAAACTTTTTATGATGTTTGGCTTTTCTCTGAAATTGTGGCAAAAGTAAACATTTTTAGAGCATAAGACCAGGGTGAAAAAGATGCATCTGAATGTAGAGATTAATATGATGAAAGAATTTTGAGTCTAGGTGAATCTGGTAAGGAGAAATAAGCGTTTTTGACAAGAGCGCCACCTTTGGGTGCAGTACCCCAAATTTGGGTTATGGGTAGTGGGGGGTACTGGTAACAATACTTGAAAATGTCAAGTTTCTAGGACTTACGGTTTATAGGAATATAGGTGATCTAGGAAAAAAGGCCTAAGTGGTCTAACTTTATTGGCCTATATCTCTGAAATGGAACAAAATATCAAAATTCTGAGCGATAACTTTTGTGAGGCTTGGTCTAAACATTGTCTGTGAGAATTTTGGTGAAGATTCGATTATTTTTGAAGAGTGTGAAACTTTTTATAATGTTTGGCTTTTCCATGAAATTGTGGAAAAAGTAAACATTTGTAGACCATAAGACCAGGGCCAAAAAGATGCATCTGAGTTTAGAGATTAATATTCTGAAAGAATTTTGAGTCTAGGTGAATCTGGTAAGGAGAAATAAGCATAATTAACTTTTTTTTTCAATAGCGCCACCTTTGGGTGCAGTACCCCAAATTTTGGGTTATGGGTAGAGGGGGGTACTGGTAACCATACCTGAAAATTTCAAGAGTTTTGGAGTTACGGTTTAGGCTGCAGTATGATTTTTACAGAATTTTGGCCAAAAAATGAACGGTACAGAAACAATAGGGTTCCTGCAGCTACGCTGCTCGGACCCCTAAATATAGCTGCAAGCAGCAATGCGGGGGCCAAGCAGTGCGCTATAGCAGGAATGGCGTTGCCATGGCATGAGCAACCACTCACAGCAAGTTTGGATAAAGAACGGCTGAGAAATAAGCTCATTTACTTTGTTACAGCGCCCCTAGAGGCCAAATTACACCAATGTCCTTGTGCGTTCTTACAATCAGCTCCCATGTCCGTCTACCAAGTTTGGACTTCATACACCAAAGTGTTGCTGAGATGTGAGCTCATTTTTTTTATTGCAACACCCCTAGAGGCCAAATGAGACCACTTTCCTTGCATGTCCTCACAATCAGATAATATGCCCATGTATCACGTTTGGACTTCATACAACGAAGCGTTGCTGAGATTTGAGCCCACTTCATGTATTACAGCGCCCCCTATAGAGGCCAAATGATGCCAATTTCCTACTGTGTCCTCACAATCAGATACCAAGTCTCTATACCAAATTTGGACTTCGTACATCAAAGCGTTGCTGAGATACAAGCTCACTTCCTGTATTGCAGCGCCCCCTATAGAGGCCAAATGATGTCAATTTCCTACTGTGTCCTCACAATCAGATACCAAGTCTCTATACCAAATTTGGACTTCGTACATCAAAGCGTTGCTGAGATACAAGCTCACTTCCTGTATTGCAGCGCCCCCTATAGAGGCCAAATGACGCCAATTTCCTAGGGCGTCCTCACAATCAGATACCAAGTCCCTGTACCACGTTTGGACTTCATACATTAAAGAGTAGCCGAGATGTTAGCCCATTTCCTGTTAGGCGGCATCGTCGCCATGTGTAATTGGCTGTCACAGGCAAACAAACTTGAAAATAAAAAATCTGACAAGTATCGTTTGTGCGGCTCGGTCTGAAGATCATCCCCGCCAAGTTCTGTGAAAATCGGATGAAATTTGTAACCGCTGAAACTTTTCGTAGAGTTTGGACTAAATCCAATATGGCGGAGGTCCAATATGGCGGAAAGTGACGGGATAGGGGTCGATGAACTCGAGATTGTTCAAGGATTCAGACGCTACCTCAATTGTGAAAATCAGACAAAAGAGTCAAGGATCACGCACATGAACGCATGTCCAGCTTTGAACTGGTGGTGGCGCTAGAGTGTTCAATGTATATGCATGAAAATTGCTGTGAGGGATTGGGACAGTGTCCTGACTAATGGTATCAAGTCTTGTTATGTTAACTCAAAGCGTCACCTAGATGTTTGTCCACTTCCTGTATGGCGGCTTCATCACCATATTTGATTGGCTGTCACGGGCAAATAAAAATGAAATTGAAAAATCTGACCAGTATCGTTTGTGCGGCTCGGGCAGAAGATCATCTCCAACAAGTTTCGTGAAAATCGGATGAAATTTGTAACCGCTGAACCTTTTCGTAGAGTTTGGACTAAATCCAATATGGCGGAGGTCCAGTATGGCCGAAAGTGACGTAGTAGGGGTCATTCAACTCAAGTCAGTCCAGGGATTCCAACGGTGCATGATTTGTGAAAATCGAACACACCGTTCAATTGTTACATGCGTGAATGTGAGTCCAGATTCGACCCATTGGTGGCGTTAGAGTGTTCGGCATAGAGTTCTGTAAATTGGTGAGAGTGATCATGGGACGGTCCTGAATCAGGGTGCTAAATTTCATAATAATAATGACTTGCAAATACCTTTCAACCCAGCTTATCAACTTTCGGCCAAACTTTGACCTGTTGGTGGCGCTAGACGGCTGGGTTTAGAGGTCCGTAAATGAGTGTGAGTGGTCAGTGGAGTGTCCCGAAACTTTCTGCCAAAAAATCTGCACTTTTTAGCCAGGCGTTCTATGGGCTGCCATAGACTCCAATGGCAGATGTGTAATAATAATAATAGGAAAAGCTAGTAACTCAATGGGTGCCTTCGCAGCTTCGCTGCTTGGCCCCCAAATATAACCGCAAGCGGTGATTTACGGGGTCCGAGCAAAACGAACATGATGGCATAGCTTTTTAGTTTTACATATGCTTTGATTGTTTGGGCACAATTGTTCAAAAGAAACGTGATCGGATTTCGGTTATCGGATTTCAGTTACCGGATTTCAGCTATCGGATTGGATCAAATCTTGAAAATGGGTTGTTCAAAGGGAAACAAGGATCCTGAAATTGGATTAGATCACATAATCTATTCTTGGTTTTGATCTGGATAAAACCTTCACTTTGTGTCGTTCAACACTTTTGAGTTGGATTGGAATAAATTTGATGCATAAAATTAGGATTACCCTGTGCTGTAACATTATAGTGTGCTAACCTCCACAACCCAACAGTATTCTAACAATACTTGATTCTACAGGACTATTTATTTGTTGTGGATAAGATGAAGGGTTTGATAATGGAAGGCAGTGTTTCCCACAGAATTGAATTGTATTTGTGGTGGTGGGTTCTGTGTCGGAGTCAATAAGATAAACAGCGTATAATTATACAGTTATACTTGCCTTGCACTACAAGTCCATATTGACAAGTAGCTGTAATGCTGTAATGTTATAGTGTGCTAACCTCCACAACCCAACAGCATTCTATTCTAGTATGCTAACCTCCACAACCCAACAGTATTTTAACACTAATGCTTCAGGTGGGATTTGAACACTCAACATAAGGATGACCAGTACAAGGCATTATCCCACTAAGCCACTGTCAATCCTACATCTTTGCCAGTCACATTCACATGCTGAAAATGTGTATTGGTAAACACACAAGAAAAACTCCAAGTATACATTTGACAATAAAATGAAGGGCTTTCCTGAAAGAGAACACCTGAAAACGTTTGGAAATTCTGGGACAATTAGACATTTGTAGAGAAGAACAGTAATGGATGAAATATAAATATGATAGACTTAATGATGAAGGAAAAATAGTAAACAAAGAAGTTCCCCTATATGTCTTCGAGTGTGTTGGCATTCTGATTCTTGGCAACTAATGAGTGTGAATGTTGATTGCCTGATGTCATTCAGGTGCTGTTCAATGGTGTGACTCTTCAATAACAAATAGCATGTGCATTTTGAGCCTAAAGCTCTAGCAGGATTCGAACTCTCAACCTAACAAACACCAGCACTAGGCATTATCCCTCTGAGCCACTAACAATCCGACATATTAGGCAGTCACATTCACATGGTGAAAATGTGTGTTGGTAAACACACAAGAAAAACTCCAAGTATACATTTGACAATAAAATGAAGGGCTTTCCTGAAAGAGTACACCTGAAAACTTTTGGACATTTTGGGGCAATTAGACATTTATAGAGAAGAACAGTAATGGATGAAATATAAATACGATAGACTTAATGATGAAGGAAAAATAGTAAACAAAGAAGTTCCCCTATATGTCTTAGAGTGTGTCGGCATTCTGATTCTTGGCAACTAATGAGTGTGAATGTTAATTGCCTGATGTCATTCAGGTGCTGTTCAATGGTGTGACTCAGAAGGCTCAATGGTATGGAGTGATGACACGAAAATGGCAGGTTTCGGTGCAACACAAGTTAACTTTATTTGAGTTTCAATTCATCTGTTCTTTTGTTCTTTACTTGTATGTGTGCTGCATCAAAGAGGAAACAAACAGAAAATGGAGTAATCAGTGAAATGGGGTAAATCAGTACAGATCCCAACTCACAAACAAACCAATTGACATTTGAACAATAAACTGAAATCATAAGGCTATATAAGGTACAACTAAACAATACTTGACATCCCAAGTCAACCAACATCACCTAATCATCTCTCACATGGGACTCCAACACACCAAACCAACAAACAAAGACCTTAACTTTACACATGATGGCAGAGCTACTCTACAAACTGATAAACATCACAAAAGTCATAGTGAGGGTGATTAAAGTGATGACTTACGTTAACTCAAAGACGCACACAGAGCAGGACACACTGGAGTGCTGGGTTGAGATGAACAAAAGAGCGAACTGAGGGCGAGCAAACAATTTATCCTGGTCTGAGCCCCTGCTCCGGAGCTACAGGGTTTCCCAGCGGGTAAACTTTGGAAAGATTTGCAAAGATTTGGAAAAGATTTTTGAAAGACTACAGTCTCAGACCCTCTCACATCTAAAGACAAGTAGTAGAGTTTTAAGTCACAGACTATGATTTTGCAATGACTAGGGATCTTGCAGGGTCACTATTTACAAGACTGCAACATGATTCCTTTAAATTATTACCCATTGTGCAATAGATAAACAGGAACTGAAAATTATAGCCTACTAAACTCAAAGTCGTATTTTCATGTTTCTGCAGCATTGTTTCATGCGTGACATCCTTAACCGATATAGTTTTGTTCTGTCAAGTGGAAGAGCCGACTAAATATGTATAAGAAATGACAAATATTATAAGAATAACAAATAATTATAGGCTACAGCTTATAATTATACAGTAATACTTGCCTTGCACTACAAGTCCATATTGACAAGTAGCTGTAATGTTATAGTGTGTTATCCTCCACAACCCAACAGCATTCTATTGTAGTATGCTAACATCCACAACCCACTAATGCTTCAAGTGGGATTTGAACTCTCAACCTAAGGATCACCAGTACAAGGCATTATCCCACTGAGCCACTGTCAATCCTACATGTTGGCCAGTCACATTCACATGGTGAAAATGTGTATTGGTAAACACACAAGAAAAACTCCAAGCATGGAGGGGCGATTAGACATTTGTAGAGATGAACACTAATAGATTAAATATAAATATGATAGACTTAATGATGAAGGAAAAATAGTAAACAAAGAAGTTCCACTGAATGTCATAGAGTGTCTCGGCATTCTGATTCTTGGCAACTGATGAGTGTGAATGTTGATTGCCTGATGTCATTCAGGTGCTGTTCAATGGTGTGAATCTTCAATAACCAATAGTATTCGAGCTAGAGCCTAAAGCACTACCGGGGATTCGAACCCTCAACCTAACAAACACCAGCACTAGGCATTATCCCACTGAGCCACTGACAATCCTACATATTGGGTAGTCACATTCACATGGTGAAAATGTGTGTTGGTAAACACACAAGAAAAACTCCAAGTATATATTTGACAATAAAATGAAGGGCTTTCCTGAAAAAATACACCTGAAAACTTTTGGATATTCTGGGGCAAATAGACATTTATAGAGAAGAACAGTAATGGATGAAATATAAATATGATAGACTTAATGATGAAGGAAAAATAGTAAACAAAGAAGTTCCCCTATATGTCATAGAGTGTGTCGGCATTCTGATTCTTGGCAACTAATGAGTGTGAATGTTAATTGTCTGATGTCATTCAGGTGCTGTTCAATAGTGTGAATCTTCAATAACCAATAGCATGTGCATCTTGAGCCTAAAGCTTTAGCAGGATTCGAACTCTCAACCTAACAAACACCAGCACTAGGCATTATCCCACTCTGCCACTGACAATCATACACATTCAGCAGTCACATTCAAATGGTGAAAATGTGTGTTGGTAAACACACAAGAAAAACTCCAAGTATACATTTGACAATAAAATGAAGGGCTTTCCTGAAAGAGTACACCTGAAAACTTTTGGATATTCTGGGGCAATTAGACATTTATAGAGAAGAACAGTAATGGATGAAATATAAATATGATAGACTTAATGATGAAGGAAAAATAGTAAACAAAGAAGTTCCCCTATATGTCATAGAGTGTGTCGGCATTCTGATTCTTGGCAACTAATGAGTGTGAATGTTAATTGTCTGATGTCATTCAGGTGCTGTTCAATAGTGTGAATCTTCAATAACCAATAGCATGTGCATCTTGAGCCTAAAGCTCTAGCAGGATTCGAACTCTCAACCTAACAAACACCAGCACTAGGCATTATCCCACTCAGCCACTGACAATCATACACATTGAGCAGTCACATTCAAATGGTGAAAATGTGTGTTGGCAAACACACAACATCAAGAAAATTCCTAGCATACATTTGACAATAGAATTAAGGGCTTTATAAAAAAGAGTACATATCTGAAAATGTGCACTGTTAATGGTATCCACCTAATGATGGTTGTATGGTTGTTATCCAAGAAAAAAAAATTACTCATATAGGAATATAGGTGATATAGGAGAAATGGGCTGAGTGGTCGAACTTTATTGGCCTATATCTCTGAAATGGAACAACGTATCCAAATTCTTTTGATAGCTTTTGTGAGGCTTTGTCTAAACATTGTCTGTGAGAATTTTGGTGAAGATTTGATAATTTTTGAAGCCTGTGAAACTTGTTATGATGTTTGGCTTTTCTCTGAAATTGTGGCAAAAGTAAACATTTTTAGAGCATAAGACCAGGGTGAAAAAGATGCATCTGAATGTAGAGATTAATATGATGAAAGAATTTTGAGTCTAGGTGAATCTGGTAAGGAGAAATAAGCGTTTTTGACAAGAGCGCCACCTTTGGGTGCAGTACCCCAAATTTGGGTTATGGGTAGTGGGGGGTACTGGTAACAATACTTGAAAATGTCAAGTTTCTAGGACTTACGGTTTATAGGAATATAGGTGATCTGGGAAAAAAGGCCTAAGTGGTCTAACTTTATTGGCCTATATCTCTGAAATGGAACAAAATATCAAAATTCTGAGCGATAACTTTTGTGAGGCTTGGTCTAAACATTGTCTGTGAGAATTTTGGTGAAGATTCGATTATTTTTGAAGAGTGTGAAACTTTTTATAATGTTTGGCTTTTCCATGAAATTGTGGAAAAAGTAAACATTTGTAGACCATAAGACCAGGGCCAAAAAGATGCATCTGAGTTTAGAGATTAATATTCTGAAAGAATTTTGAGTCTAGGTGAATCTGGTAAGGAGAAATAAGCATAATTAACTTTTTTTTTCAATAGCGCCACCTTTGGGTGCAGTACCCCAAATTTTGGGTTATGGGTAGAGGGGGGTACTGGTAACCATACCTGAAAATTTCAAGAGTTTTGGAGTTACGGTTTAGGCTGCAGTATGATTTTTACAGAATTTTGGCCAAAAAATGAACGGTACAGAAACAATAGGGTTCCTGCAGCTACGCTGCTCGGACCCCTAAATATAGCTGCAAGCAGCAATGTGGGGGCCAAGCAATGCGCTATAGCAGGAATGGCGTTGCCATGGCATGAGCAAGCACTCACAGCAAGAAGCCAAATTACACCAATGTCCTTGTGCATTTTCACAATCAGCTACAATGTCCCTCTACCAAGTTTGGACTTCATACACCAAAGTGCTGCTGAGATGTGAGCTCACTTTCTTTATTACAGCACCCCTAGAGGCCAAATGAGACCACTTTCCTTACATGTCCTCACAATCAGCTAATATGTCCATGTATCAAGTTTGGACTTCATACAATGAAGCGTTGCTGAGATATGAACCCACTTCCTATATTACAGCGCCCCCTATAGAGGCCAAATGATGCCAATTTCCTACTGTGTCCTCACAATCAGGTTCCAAGTCCCTGTACCAAGTTTGGACTTCATACACCAAAGCATTGCTGAGATACAAGCTCACTTCCTGTATTACAGCGCCCCCTATAGAGGCCACATGATGCCAATTTCCTAGTGCGTCCTCACAATCAGATACCAAGTCCCTGTACCAAGTTTGGACTTCATACGTTAAAGCATAGCCGAGATGTTAGCCCACTTCCTGTTTGGTGGCTTCATCGCCATATTTGATTGGCTGTCACGGGCAAACAAAAATGAAATTAAAAGATCTGACAAGTATCGTTTTTGCGGCTCGGTCTGAAGATCATCTCCGACAAGTTCTGTGAAAATCGGATGGAATTTGTAACCGCTGAAACTTTTCGTAGAGTTTGGACTAAATCCAATATGGCGGAGGTCCAATATGGCGGAAAGTGATAGGATAGGGGTCGATGAACTCTGTATGGTCCAAGGATTCAGACGCTACCTCAATTGTGAAAATCAGACAAAAGAGTCAAGGATCACGCGCATGAACGCATGTCCAGCATTGAACTGGTGGTGGCGCTAGAGTGTTCAATGTATATGCATATAAATTGCTGTGAGTGATTGGGACAGTGTCCTGACTAATGGTATCGAGTTTTGTTATGTTAACTCAAAGTGCCACAGAGATGTTAGTCCACTTCCTGTTTGGCGCTTCATCGCCATATTTGATTGGCTGTCACGGGCAAACAAAAATGAAATTGAAAAATCTGACAAGTATCGTTTGTGCGGCTCGAGCAGAAGATCATCTCCGCCAAGTTCTGTGAAAATCGGATGAAATTTGTGAACGCTGAAACTTTTCGTGGAGTTTGGACTAAATCCAATATGGCGGAGGTCCAATATGGCGGAAAGTGGTGTAATAGAAGTCATTGAACTTAGGTCGGTCCAGGGATTCCAACAGTGCCTGATTTGTGAAAATCGGATGCACCGTTCAATCTTCACATGCGTTAATGCAATCCAGTTTTGACCCATTGGTGGCGCTAGAGTGTTGGGCATAGAGTTCTGTAAATTGGTGAGAGTGATCATGGGACAGTGCTGAATCAGTGTACCAAATTTCATAACTTTAGACCCAGCGGTTCAATTATCGGCTAGATTTTGACCTGTTGGTGGCGCTAGATGGCTGGGTTCAGAGGTCCGTAAATAAGTGTGAGTGGTCAGTGGAGTGTCCCGAAACTTTCTGCCAAAAAATCTGAACTTTTTAGCCAGGCGTTCTATGGGCTGCCATAGACTCCAATGGCAGAAGTGTAATAATAATAGGAAAAGCTAGTAACTCAATGGGTGCCTTCGCAGCTTCGCTGCTTGGCCCCCAATAATAGGAAAAACTACTAACTCAATGGGTGCCTTCGCAGCTTCGCTGCTAGGCCCCCAATAACCCTGAAACGCCATACGTAGCAAGGCAAGTTTATTTGTATAGTGGATTTCATATACACAGGCAATTCAATGTGTTTTAAATGAATGAGAGCAAAACATAGTAAACAAAAGTAAATTAAAGTGTAAAGGGACAGATAGAGAATTAAAGAAAGTGTAGTACATTAAGAATCCATCCCAACATTAAGTTGTGTAAACATAAATAAACAACATGTGGTCAATAAACAGCATGTGGTCAACACGTTCCTCATTGTAAACAAACCGCAAGACAGATGTTAAACTTCAAACCAGCCAACATGTACAATGAATGAATAAACTGTTCTAAATAAACAACTGTTTTGTGACACATAAGAGTTTATAACATGGTAATGTGAAACATAAAATGTTTGAAAATGTTAAAATGGGATGCAATTTGTCACTGACACCAGGTCTAAAAGAATGAGTTGCGTCCGAGGCTAATGCCATGTTGGTGATCTCATCGTGATTCCCCCTGTTGCGATTGGACGACATTCCCAGCCAATGGGCAGGCGAGCTGAATACGCACGGGAATGGGAAAGGTTTTTAAAAGAATGAGGGAAAGTTACGAGCGCTACTTCTGGGCCACGCTTCAAGAGCAGACGGTGGGATAAGACCAGTAGTGGAATCTGAAAGAGAGATTAACTGTAACCCAAGGACAAAAAAAAGAAACCATGGCTGGCCATTTTACCAGAGGACCCAGTTTTGGAATGTCAGCTGAGGTCAAGAGCAAGGTACGGTCCAAATGCTTCCGTTGTGTGTGTGTGAATTTTATCTGTGTAAGTGGTCTGTCTTTTCTTTTCTCTCTGTTTATGTGTGTATGCTGCCATGTCGGTGAATTTCCATATTTGTACATAATCTCTCTCTCTCTCTCTCTCTCCCTCTCTCCGTCTCGTCACAAAAAGTAATGCTATTTGAAATTTTTTGTTGACAGAAAAAATGCTGATGAAAAAACCTAGAAAGCAAAACTGTCTGTCAGAGAGGGAAGAGGTCAGAGAGTGACAGAAACAAGAACAAGAAATGAGAGACAGAAAAGAAACAGAGCGTGAGAGAGTATGAAGGCAAGAAAGAGAGAGAGAATGTTGAGATAAGGGAAAGAATAAACGAGAGAAAGACGGAACCACTCTTTGTGTCACACATTCTAGAAGTTTCTAGAGTCACTCTGACTCTCCACAGCACCCCCAGAGCATAGTCACCCCCTAACTAAACACGTTCCTGTGCGTCACATCGTTAGTGTGTGTCCTGATATATCTGACACATCATGTTCCTCTCAGTAGACCATACAGGACACTCTGGTAGACTTTGTCCAATTATACTGCAATCATTATGCACTTCTAGCTGAACTGATCAGTAGCTGACAGCTAACTACATCAAAATCATGGGTTTGATACCTAAGAATAAACACGCTGTTTTGTAAGTTACTTTGGATAACATCATAATTATAAGAGAATGATTATAAGAGTAATTGTAAAACATAAATTTAGAGGAAAGGACCTGTTTTATTAGGTCTAAGTAGTTAATTGAGAAACACTTCTTCAGTGAGTGCATACGCACATAATCAGTGATGATCTGAGGCTCTCTATGGTTAGAGTATGAATAACTGGTGGAGAAGCATCACTCTCTGGGGAGGGACTATGACAGATCTGGTTTATATTGATGCTGGCTCTTCTAACTGGCCTCTCGGATGGATAAATATTTACAATAGCCGTACCTCGGCAGCAGGTCTGAGAGAGGGGCAAGGGCAGGGGAGGGCCGCCACATGATGAGCCCTGCCAACAGAGCCCTCAGGCCTTCTGTCTATACCCCCCTGTTCTAATCAACTCTATGCTATGCTATGCTATGCTATGCTATGATCTCTTCTCTTCTCTTCTCTTCTCTTCTCTTCTCTTCTCTTCTCTTCTCTTCTCTTCTCTTCTCTTCTCTTCTCTTCTCTTCTCTTCTCTCCTCTTCTCTTCTCTCCTCTTCTCTTCTCTTCTCTTCTCTTCTCTTCTCTTCTCTCCTTTCCTATCCTCTCTTCTCTATTGGGCAAATAATCAAACCAACACTTTTACTAGCTCTACTATCTGATATGTCTTTCCATTTATTAGTCACTAATGAAACACATGGATATCCACAGACGAATGTAGACCTATTAGATGGATATAATATATTTACATATTCATAGGTAAACTTACAAGCCACTGATTTTAACGTTTACAAGAAGCCTTCCACCAGTATTTGCTTAGCCAAAGAGGGTATTTTTTAGTCTTTAGGGGACATGTCTCTTTGACCTTCCAGCAACTCCTCTCTCATGTCATATCACAGATCCAGAGAAGTATCTGTGTTCCACATCGGTCAGGGCCCATCGGTAGAGCTACTAGAATGTGTCTTACAATATCATGCATGGGTGACGTAAGATGATAGTGGTTACAACACAAGAGTGTCATCCAAGCTTCATCACATGGGTTCGGTTGGGAAGGTATTTGAAACAGGCTTTCCTTCAAAGGAGTAGAGTTATCCAAAGGCATAAGCATTGTGTGCAAAGTTTGGCAGAAAGATAGTTGCACTGCTGTGCACACATGTGATACAGAGAGTGATCAGATGATTGTTAAGTATATTTAAGCCAGTTACACACTGGCATGCACACACAAATGCATGCATACATGAATATGTGGCATGACATAACTTTGATTCATGCACTTAACTTATAAATGCATGTCAAACATGCATTTATACACATGCACACAGACACACAAACAGACAGACACACACACACACACACACACACACACACACACACACACACAGACAGACAGACAGACAGACACACACACACACACACACACACACACACACACACACACACACACACACACACACACAGACACAGACACAGACACAGACACAGACACACACACACACACACACACACACACACACAGACACACACACAGGTATGACGCTTAAAGCCGCACAGGCCAGCTCCTTTTATGGACTCTGCAGAAACAGCAGCAGCAGCAGCAGCAGCAGCTCTCTCTGTCTTGGGTGACAGGAGACACCCATGAGCTGTAAACACAATAAAGGGAGATGGGAAGGAGAACACACACACACACACATACAGAGAAAGAGACACACACACACACACATACAGAGAAAGAGAAACACACACACACACATACAGAGAAAGAGACACACACACAGAGAGAGTCAGACACACACACACACACACACACACACACACACGCGCACACACACACACACATACAGAGTGAGAGACACACACAGAGAGACAGAGAGAGAGAGAGAGAGAGAGAGAGAGAGAGAGAGAGAGAAACACACACACACAAATACACAGACACACACACACACAGAGAGAGACATACACACATACACATACAGTCAGAGTGAGAGAGAGCTGGAAGAGACAGAGGTGTGGGAGTAGAATAGGAAAAGTTTGTGTGTGTGTGAGTGTGTGTGTGTGTGTGTGTGTGTGTGTGTGAGTGTGTGAGAGAGAGAGAGAAAGAGAGAGAGATGGAGGAGAAGGCCAACAATCTTCAGTGAGTGCATGGCCTGAGAGAGTGCAGGTCAGAACAGGGGGAGAAAATGAAAGATAAAGGGAAAAGAAACATCAACAGAAAAGTAAAAAAAAAACAGAAATGAAAGAAAAATAAACTCAAAGGGAAGATAAAAGTGTGTGTTCCATCCTGCAGATCAAAGTGAGGAGGGACATCACAGTCAGATCTGCTGGCCTGGCTATAACATTACTGCTGCTCAGTCAACTGATAGTGTTTCATACACATACTTAAAGAGTGTGTACCATCGTGTGTACACCATGTGCAAGCGTGTTCTTCTTTTAAGGATGACAAGATACTTTATATGGCAAAATATTCGGTATACAATAAATCGAATAGATCTCGGATAGATCTCTCTCTCTCTCTCTCTCTCTCTCTCTCTCTCTCTCTCTCTCTCTCTCTCTCTCTCTCTCTCCTTTATTTATAAATCTTTCTCTGCAATGTAATTCATTCAGCACTGAGATGCCATTAGCTTCAAACAGAAGGGTCAGACAGACAGCGTACTGAATGACTCTGCCAAGATCCAATTCCCCATCTCTGACATAACGTGGCTGCTCATTGCCCTAATAAGATGACAGGGTGCAGTTGATGGACTGGCATGTAAGATTTGTGTGTGTGTGTAAGAGCATGAAAGCGTGTGTGTGTGTGTGTGTGTGTGTGTGTGCATGTGTGTGTGTGTGTGTGTGTGTGTTTAACCAGCTGGGAGAAGAACATTCCTGAAACCCATGCCACCGTGTGTGTGTGTGTGTGTGTGTGTGTGTGTGTGTGTGTGTGTGAGCGCACGCCTATGTGCAAGAGAGGAGAGAGAGGAAGAGAGAGGAGAGATGAGAGTCTGCATGACAGGGAGAGAGGGAGTGGATACCAGTTTCTGCCTAGTTTGGTGTGCTCAGCAGAGAAGGAAGCTTCTCCCGGCTACTGCTCAGGAATCAGCCTCCTCTTGGCTTCCTCTTCTGTCCCACGTCTTAAAAGGAGAACAGCCAGCCAGCCAGAGAGAGAGAGAGAGAGAGAGAGAGAGCATGCTTTGCTGTCCTGCAGGAATCTCAGTTATGGGGGTGTCAACCTTGCAGACATACCCAGACCCACTGACATTCACAGGAACAGTGCTGCGAGGAACTAGTCTCTTTTCTGCAGAACGACACTCAGGCCTTTGTTCTGGTCAGATAGGATCTAATGACACTCTGGGATGGATTAGTCGGCCTGGCCTGCATTGTCCATCGTGCACTCCATGTTTGGTCATATTAGTGTAATTTCCCCTGTGTCTAGGTTTGTGGGAGCCCTAAATGAGTCACTGTTGTGTTTACTGCTTGGATGCTGAAATTGACCGAAGAGAGGGGAAATCAAAACAGTTGTGTTTGTATTGGTTTCCAATGCATTATAGAGCTGCATAAACCACACTCTGAAGTGCACTGAGTGTACACATCTGCAAATAATGAGTTTACTTCATCAAAGTCTTCTCATTGATGCATGTACATGTGTAGCCACAGTGGATCCTATCTCTTGAGCACTTTTCTTACTGTATCAATTAAGCTTTCAATGAACAGGTGGGCCTTGGGTAGCGTCACTGTATGCTAACTCATGGCCCCAACTTGAACAGGTGGGCCTTGGGTAACATCACTGTATGCTAACTCATGGCCCCAACTTGATGCTGAACACTGTTAACAACACAGTCTATCACCTGCGTTGTTAAAGCTAAAAATATTTAATCTCGGGGTCCCTCTATACCATTGAGAAGCACAATAATAAATTAACTTGTTAACATAATAATAGTGCATCTTTGTAATAAACTAAAAAAACATAATGACACAATACAATATGATACAATATAGAGGGAATGCACAGGCATCAGTCTGTAGATATAGAGCTCAGAAATCCTGTAAGTAGCCTATCAATTTGTATTCTACAATGTATAGCATAGCACCTCTTTGCCATTTTGATTTTTGCTGGAAATTCAAATGGAATACTGCCACTCAATTTGTCTTTTTAGCAATCAGTGATAGTAACCAAGATGACTTATACTGTTACGTGTGTGCATAGTGAACATGATATCTTCAGAACATGTTGCCATAGAAGTAAATTACCCATTCACTTGTAGACATCTGTTGTGGTTTGGCAGAAATCCCTTTTGCACACACTCAAATCAGAATAAGGCTAACTAACTAAGATCTATGGTCTTTTGGGCCCCAATCGTCGACTTCAAGGCAGTGCTGCCTGGAAGGTGCTAGGGTTAGTTAAGGGTTTGGGTTAAGGTTAGGGTCAGGTGCCTTGAAGATGACAGTGGGGCCCCAAAAGACCATCAAGCTAACTAACATGCTAATTGTCAAAGCCACTAGGCATAACATAAGCTAACCCACTGGCTAAATCGGCTGATTGACTGGCTGACTATTTGAATTACTTGGCTTACAAACATAAGGAGGAATCTGCAACTTTTCACGATCAGACATTTATTGTCATAATTTCTAGGCTCACTCTATGCACATCTCTAGCTGGCTAACTCCACCTATAAGCCTATAGTGCTGGGAGGGGTTTAGTGTTACGACCCGCTACAGCAACTTGCTTAGCCTATATTGCAAGCAATGTCGACCTCTCAGAGTGCAACAGAAGTGCCATTCACCCATTTAAGAGTTTATGTGCCATCAAAATGATTTTGGAAACATTCATTTAAGTTGTTAAGTTAATAGATGCTAAATTGCCCTTACCACTTTGAGGCAGGGTGTGGTGGGGGTCAGTGGGATGAGATCATAGTGCCAGAAGAAATATATAACACATTTGGACATTTTTAGTCACTACTGTAGAAATATTCTGATTAACCTTTCGCAAACTTGGTTCGAGGTGTCCTCTCCACATCATCACGTGTGTTGCATCCCCTGGGCTCCCTGCTGATGATCACAGTCATGGTTTTATCAAGAATATCATCCAGTCATCATCCAATCATACAGTTTGCAGCCCTTCCCTCAATCCCATCCTCTCTGGGGTTTCATACACCTGAATTTGACCCCCTTACCTCTCAACTTTGACCCTTGACCCTTCCAGTTGGCTGGGAAGTATGACCCGTTGAAGGAGGAGCAGCTACGACTGTGGATCCAGGAGGTGACGGGACGCCGCGTCGGTGACAACTTCATGGAAAGCCTGAAGGACGGCGTGCTCCTGTGCGAGTGAGTCAGGTGTTAAAGGTCACAGGTCACCAACCAGTGCGTTCATTAGTTGTCTCTTGTTTGGGGGACAGTAATTCCCAGCACATTTGCAAGAAATGAAAAACATATTTTACTGTATTCATAGGAAGATTACAGTTTAGCTGACTTCTGCTTTGCTGTATGGATAGCAGCCATTCACAGTTTACTTAAATATGTCAGTATACTATTTTTGCATGAGGATATTTGGACATTTCAATCTCTGAAAGTAGGAATACATGCCCTCACCTTGCAAATTGTTTTTTTTTTTCTTAAATCTAAATACTTACTACTAACCACATGTATTCAGAGGGGCCATTCAAATAGGTGTTAACATGTCAGATATATTTTCATCTTGCCTAAATATTGAAAGTTAAAATGATACTTGTCTCCACATGGCCAGTCAAAACAAGAAGACACACTATCCCTCGTTTTTCTTTCCTCTTTTCATCACTCCATTTTCTTGCCCTCTTTCGCTCCTTTCTTCCCATCAGACTAATCAACAAGCTGCAGCCAGGATCTGTGAGGAAGATCAACAACTCTGCAACCCAAAACTGGCATCAGGTGAGGCCCACCACTCCTTCTCAGTTTGTGTGTGTGTGTGTGCGTGTGCGTATGCGCGTAAGAGAAATAGGCTGAAGCCAGACTCAGTGAAGAGCAACAACTCAGCAACCAAAAACAAGAATAGGAGCTCCACACTCCATTTGAGGCAAACATCTCTGGCCAAATCTAGCAACAGCCAAGGACACACACACACACACACACACACACACACACACACACACACACACACACACACACACACACACACACACTCGGCCCCTGTTGGAAAGGCTGGGGAAGGTTGCGAGTGAGCAGACTATGCTGTGTGAGAGCTATGCAGTTTGTTATGGTCCGGTGGGTCCGGTTTAGCTCATAGGAGCATGCTTGTCACCGCACAAATCACACGTGTGTGACGGAGGAAATGTAAGCAGATGGAAGCGCCACACATACCTAGCGTCAGCTAATGGGGTAATAGCATGTCTGGCCCCCAAGACTACCATCTTGAACTCACTGACTTTGTAATGTCTCAGAGTTTTTTTTTTTTGTCCATTACTGTCTCTGTGGCCGCCTTTCTATTTAACTTCTTTTTCGCTTTTTCTTCACATCTCCTTCTCTTTTGAAACCTCTCTGTTTGTGGGCTACCAGCATTGCTTTTTAGCGTTTTTTTAACTGTTTAGCGGTGCTGTTGGTTGACTTTAACCAACACTTTCACTGATCAACTTTGGTTTGGTCAGCCCATGCACTGAGAGACTTCAGCTACACATTGTAGTAGCCTTAAAAGTTGTGGGTTCAATTGCCAGCTTCCACCAATTGTTCCCTTGATCAAGGCACTTAACCATGAGTTGCTCTGGGGAGAATGGCCCTTGTAATATAATTGACATGTGAAAGTCGTAAGAGTGTCTGCTAAATGAATGAATGTAAAATGTAAATGCACGTATATAAGTATAGTATAAGTATATATACTCTTTTGATCCTGTGAGGGAAATTTGGTCTCTGCATTTATCCCAATCCGTGAATTAGTGAAACACACTCAGCACACAATGTACACACAGTGAAGTGAAGCACACACTAATCCCGGCACAGTGAGCTGCCTGCATCAACAGCGGCGCCGGTGGAGCAGTGAGGGGTTAGGTGCCTTGCTCAAGGGCACTTCAGCCGTGCCTACTGGTCGAGATTCGAACCGGCAACCTCCGGCTACAGGTCCGAAGTGCTAACCAGTAGGCCACGGCTGCCCCAACGTTCACCTCAATATCATATGGTCTGGTAATAACAATTGGTAACAGCATGTCATACTCTCAATTTGAAACTACAGACTGTGTTAGACTGTCTCTTTCTCTCCCCTTCCACTGATTTTCTGTTGGACTTCTGTTAGCGTTGATACTAATTTTTTTCTTCTCATTCTATCCATCTCTTACCTGCTCATTCATCTCTCTCTCTTGCCCCATTTCCCCCCTCAAGTACCATGTTATTGTTTTTTTATTATTGATTGAATGGACATTATTGTTTATTATTGCTTTCCCCCCTCATTTTCATTGTTTATTTCATTAGGCTATTGATTTAATTGACATTGTTTATTATTGCTATTCTCCTTATTATAGTCTGACCAACATTTTTGTTATTTGTTAAAAACATTTTAACAAAAGCGTATCCATAACCATATAGGTTCCCATTCACTCTCTCTCTCTTCATTTTATCATGATGATCAGGGATGATTCTACCTTTTCTTTTTTTTCTCTCTCTCACTTTCTCTCCTCTTTCTCTTACCCTCCCGAGTGGTATCGAGCTGTATATGGTATTGTGGAGGCAATACTGTTTGGCACCATGTATTATATGTTTACATTCCACTACAGCGGCTGTTGAATTAGACCAGTATCAGATTATGTGTATGTTGGCTCGAAGCAATAAATCCTCAGTCCACAATTTACTTCTAAGTGAAGGAGTTGTAAGCTCCTTGTGGGCAAAAAGCCCAAATATAATTTCAATATAATTAATATTCTCAATAAAATATAAATAAAACAGTATGTTGCCTTGTGGTGCTACATAAAGCTGAACATGAACAGTGTGTAGATTCAATTGTAATTTTCTAGCTTTCACATGATGCGGCACTATGGGTTTTTTACACAGGGTAATCATGAAATGCAAATTAAGAAAAAGAACAAGATGTTGTGAATTTAATGTTTCATTTTCTATCATCCTCCGAAAATGGTTTATTTTACTCAGTGAGACTCACCTTTAACGGTCACACTGTGAACACTCACTCACTGAATGAATGAATGAATGAATGCCTACCTGTATTGATATTATATACTCACTAGTTGTGAGCTTCAGCGGGGTCTGACTGCTGGCAGCCATTGATGTGCCATTATTAATGTCAAAAAACCTACCTGAAGAACATGGGATAGCATTAGCAGAATCAGCCGAGATGTTACATGACCCAGTGACACCATGATACCACCATTTATTCACTTTTCTCGCTCTCTCTCTTTCCCAGCTTGAGAACATCGGTAACTTTGTGCGAGCCATCACTGAATATGGACTCAAGCCTCATGACATCTTTGAGGCCAACGACCTCTTTGAGAATACAAACTACACACAGGTCCAATCCACACTGATCACCCTGGCCGGAGTGGTGAGTATGGCTTTTAGAATGCAATAGAATATACAATTACTAAATTGTCCTAAACACATGCGTAATATCTATGGTTCAGACAATGATGATACAACCCAAATTCCAAAAAAGTTGGGATGCTTTTGTAAAATGTGAATAAAAAAAGAACACTATGACTTACAAATCATGTCAACCCTATTTATTGGAGAATAGTTAAAAGACCTGTTGTATATAAAGTATGGAGTTTGTTGGACATGTATGTATAGTATAAATCAATGATTTATAGAGAATATTAGGTTACACTTTACTTGACAGTGTCAACATAAGAGTGACATGACACTGTCATGAACACTGTCACAAGTCATAAACATATATGACATAACACTTCTGTTATTAAGTGAAATTCGGTTTTTTTCATACCAAGTTAGGGTTAGGATTAGGGATAGGTTTAGAGTTATGGTTAGGGTTGGGGTAGGATTAGGGTTAGAGGTTAGGATTCATGACAGTGTCATGTCACCCTTATGTCGATATTGTAAAGTAAAGTTTTACCGAATATATAAGATACATGATGTAGAAATTGAAGTTTAGTCTTAGCTAAGATTTTCCTATTACTCCTATTCTTGTTCCTTCAAAAAGTTCTTACCTAATGTGCCTCCTAATCTCTCTGACAAGCATATGATAGAGGGGACCTGTGTTGCTATTTCCCACCTCTCAGGCCAAGACCAAGGGCTTCAACACCAAATATGACATTGGGGTGAAGTATGCTGAGAAGCAGTCACGCAAGTTTGCCCCAGAGAAGATCAAGGAAGGACGCAACATCATCGGTCTGCAGGTCTGTAACTGTCTTGTTTTGACAAAGCTATATGAACAGGGATCTAGTATAAATGGGTACAGTATGCTACCACAGTCAACTGTCACTTAATAGTCCAATTTCACTCTGATGACATCTGTCAGAAGGTTAATGTGAACAAAATCCTTAACAAACTGACCAGTCTTAAATTACTCTTGAACTGGGTCAATAGTAGTGCTATTTCTCAGGAGAGGAAATCAAGATAAACAAAATAATGGTCAAAATGTCATTTTGATGTTAAATTGAGCTCAATTATGTCTCGGGAGAAATAGAACAGACATAGGTGAGATTGTCCTTTCCTATGGGAAATTACCCTGATGTTGTCATCCTCCCTCTGCTAGATGGGCACCAACAAGTTAGCCAGCCAAAAGGGCATGACGTCCTATGGAACACGGCGGTTCCTATACGACCCCAAGGCTGGCAATGATAACCCTCTGGACCAGTCCACCATCAGTCTTCAGATGGGCACCAATAAATGTGCCAGCCAGGTAAGCGGGCACTACCTGGGGGCAGCTAAGCCTGAAGGAGCAGCATCCTGCCCACTAGGGGGCACTAGGGATAAAGCCGATTTGCATTCAGTAGCCTGAACATTTACAAATTTGATTCCCAGCTGCAATGTTTGTGCCCTTGGGCAAGGCACTTAAACCCCAAGTTGCTCTAGGCCTAGGGGATCTGGCCATGCAATGAATTGACATCCGTAAGTCACTTTGAATAAAAGCTTCAACCAAATACATAAAGATGAAGAATGACATAAAGCCAAGAAGCCTACTAAACATAAAAGGTTCTAGGAATGTTTTTAAACCTTCTTATTCTTGTTCTAACTCTAATTCTTCCTTATTCTCCTCTTTTGTAGGCTGGCATGACTGCACCTGGCACCAAGAGGCAGGTGTTTGACACGAAGATGGACCTGATGAACTGCGACACATCGACCGTGTCCCTCCAAATGGGCACCAACAAGGCGGCCTCCCAGCGGGGCATGACGCCCCTGGGCCTCCCGCGCCAAGTCTACGACAAGAACTACTGCTCCAAGGTCGACGAGTACTACAACGACACCTACTTTGATGGCTACGCTGACTAAGCTCAATATGCGGGGTCTGTCCACTCGAAAGTAAACAACAACAAAAAATGTAAAATGTAAAAATAAAAAAAAAAAGAATAGAAGAAAAGGAAAGAAAAACACACATAACTGTTCAAGTCGTTATTGTTTACGGTCATGACATGTCAAGCTCCGGTGTCATGTTGATTGTGTTTGACTTGCATTGAAATAGCTTCAGACATGCAACACTCAATCTCTCACTACTGAGTTTAGTTTGACAGAGCATGTAGACAGTTTAGATTTAGGTTAGGTTTTGTTCGACTTGTTTAATTCAATTCTAACTCAAATTAGTGTAGTTAGGCTACTTAATTATTCAACCAAAATAAGCTGAATATTCCAACGGATCCTCTCCTACAAGAAGATTTCAAATCTGAAATCCATTTTGTTGTGTTCTTTTTATATTTACATTTACAGCATCCCAAAGAATCAGTACTATCAGCTGCCATGTGGAATATCTGGAAAATAAACATTAGTCGGTAACACTTTACTTCAGGTTTCTACATAAGAGTGACATGGCACTGCCATAACCCTGACACTAACCCTAACTTGTCATGACAAAAACCGAATGACACTTGACAGAAGTGAGTGACAGAAGTGTTATGTCATAAACGTTTATGACTTGTTTATAATGTTTATGACACATTCATGACAGTGTCATGTGACTCTTATGTAAAGTGTAACCCATTAGTCTAGTCTAAAACAAATTAAAAAAAATACATAAGCAATTGTCACACAAGACATCAGGTGAAATTGCTCTTTAGGAGAGGTAACTAATATCTTTTGAAATGTATCAAATCTTATTACTGCTTTCAGAATAACATTCCTCTTAATAAAATGCCTTACAGATTGACTGAGGTTAACAGACAGATATTGATAATGATTGGAATGCGAGTAAGGCTTACTGACGGTGCAAAAGCAACATCCTCCAATGTTGCGTTGAACTTTAGGACCTCTAGTGTTGAGCTGGTGTTACTGCAATGACAAACTAGGTACATCGGTCATAATTTTTTACCCTAAAATGTTCCAGTTAATACATTCTTTTACAATCATGTCATTTTGGACATGTCAAGCATGTTTTACATTTTATCTGCTGCACCAAGCAATGGGAATGTTTCTTATTTTTGGTCATTCCTGGCCATTTATTTTATTTGTACCTCTTCCCTGTAGTTTGACTGCTTTTGCTTCTTTAAAGCTGATGATACACAAGGCAACTTTTTTGAGCAACGTTGCTGGGCAATGGTCCTTTGTATTGTCGTTTGTTTCCCATTGACATTGGATTTTTTTTTTTCGAGATCTTTAATCATCAATGGGCAAATTTTCATGATCATTCAATCAGGACACATGGAACCGGTTGCGTAGTTGTCCAGCAACATTGCTCAAAAAAGTTGCCCCATGTATCACCTGAAGGCTTGTCCTGTTTACATACGGACAGACATGTGAGCCAGAACGTATAGGTTGCAAACTGTATTAGTTACAAAAGGAAATAAACAAAATGCATGCAAATGATTTGAATCACATTTAATTGGCGGCAACACCTTTTGCAATGCAAAGTCAATAAACACATCCCAACTCAATAAAAGAAAGTTATGAGTATGTTGCCAAAACACCTTCAACATGAAACAATAGACATTTTTGGTAAAAACTAATTTGAATGAGGATCATTACAAAGGCCACACTCTAGAAACTGTGCAAGTGTGACTACCAACAGTATGTGATGCATTTATTTCTTAAAATATTTCTTCATTTGAAAAAATAAAATATTCCATCATGTTGTGGAGTTGCTTTAAGTCTATTTCCCTTTCAGTTTCCCATTTGTCTTCTTATATTTTGTCTTTTAAATGGACGTGCATACTGTAACAATACATACACTTTTTTCGTACAATATAATACTCTCCCTTTATCAAGAAATAACTATGAAATAACTTAATTCTTTAAGTTAAAATTATTTTTTAAATTAAATTAAATGTGTACCTTCAAAATGTACTATTCCCCCAGAAATAGCAGCTGAGGACAGATAATGAGAGGTAAGTATTGCAACATTTTCCCCCCACACAGCGTTTTCTACTTGACCTATAGATCCATTATGTGTCCTATTGTGTCATTAAATACAATCCCAGTTCATTCAGCATACTGATTTACACAATACAGACACATCCCCTCAAGACAACACGGCTGCTATTGGTTGGCAGCTTCACAGGCGTCTATCCAGTCACTGTACACATCTACTGCCTCCGAAAGATCTGACACACACAGTTAAGGGTAAAGTTAAAAAACATACATAATGTGTATGGCACATATCCTACACACATATTGAGAGGTGACAGTTTGTCACCATGCTTGTAGAGTAAATAAATAAACTTGTTAATTAATGTAAATGGTCCTTTTTCACTAGTCAAAAGGTTTTCCAAACATGTAGGCTTTTTTACCCATAAACCTGACCAGGTTTGTCTGGCCAAGTCCTTGATTGAGCTCTTCGTTTTAAAATTTAAACATCCGTATTGGATGGTGGCATCATTACATGCCTTGGAAGCAATTTGTTGAACCACAGTCCACTAACAGAGAGGACATAAATCACAACACTGCTGGAGAAAATGCATAGGAGTTGCCCAAAATGCCTAAGAAATGTCTACTTCATTGTAACGGTAGTATGGAGATACGAGTTTAAATCATTTTGGTGTGAAGAGGTTTTAAGGCTTCAACAAAATTCAAAACACATAGCATGCCTGGTCACAGATGACACATGTAGCCTGCTACACCAGCTGCACTTCTAGGGCTGGGTTTAATGGACTCTTGCGGATATTTCTTGTGAAAGTAGCCATTTTCATAACACTTATCTATACTTTTCCAAACACACAGTCTGTTTTGTATGACAAGCTGTTAGTTTTACTTATACCATCTCTCTTCCCCCTTCTCCCTTGATTCTTTGAGTAGTTGACAGAGAGGAAAGACAGAGAAAGAGAGAGAAGGAGATAGGTTAAGAGAGAGAAGGAGAGAGGAAAAGAGAGAGAAGGAGAGAGGAAAAGAGAGAGAAGGAGATAGGTTAAGAGAGAGGAGAGGAAAAGAGAGAGGAGAGAGGAAACGAGAGATAAGGAGATAGGTTAAGAGAGATAAGGAGATAGGTTAAGAGAGAGGTTAAGAGAGAGAAGGAGATAGGTTAAGAGACAGAAGGAGAGGAAAAGAGAGAAGGAGAGAGAAAACGAGAGAATATGACGACATGGATAGAGGAAGTAACAAAAAAGAAGGATACAGGTAATGGGAGTCTGGAACTCCTCCAGGCAGACCGAACAGGATATAATCCCAGTGTTTCTGCTCCTCTCCCTGTGAGGTATGTGTAGAAAAGACACTTTAGCTTAACAAAACCCTTTGACACATTCAGGGATTCACAAACAGGTTGGATTCAACAAGCCTGCATTTTAAATAGGCTATAGAACCTTAAGGTTTATTGGTCAGCTTAGTTTCCTCAAAAGCATGGATATACAGTAGCCTACATTTTAGAATGCAGCACCTACATTTTCACATCACACGCCTTCTCGTGGTTACAGAATGGGCACGTGAACTGGGTGTCAAGGTCCCCTGTCAACTTCTTTTTGGGAGGGGGTTTCCTCTTCGATTTTCGGCGACCCATAATAAGCTGCTTCACAAGTCTGAAACAAGGAACTCTTTGATAAAAATCGAAGTTATCATGCAGGCCCACATACTGTCTGCATTCAGACAGATTTTGAGAGGTGTAAAAGTCACGAGTCATTTAAGCCTCACTCTCAATGCAGCATGCTAGGCTTACGTGGTCACTAAAATGACATAAATAGCCTTGTAGGGCACAAAAACAATACACAAACACCAGATGGTTTGAGCAATGCTAACAGCTTCAGTTTACCGAGTTACCTTACTACAGTGATTACTTAAAACGAGATAGGCCTACATAAACTAATACGACTGGACTGTCATTCCAACGATAACTTGTAACAAACAAAATTAACAACTAAGGAGTTCACAGTTACCTTGTAACGCAGTGAAATGTTGCCAACTTGCCAGTGATCAGAGCGGACCTCTAACCAACATTTTCCGGTTTACGCAGTAAGCTTTACGTCAAAATAAAAGTCAAGAAATTTCAGTAAGCGTGTCTCTTTGTGGTGTTGGAAAGGAGCCTATAACCTCTTACCCATGTTTACATGACTGTCTCCACAACTGTCTCTGTAAGATTGCAATCAAATACAACACAACACAAATTGCACTAATGACCAAAATGGTCACAGTTCTTTAGGTTCCTGTGTAGTTCAAATAAAAGTTTCACTGCTGGGGACACACCCAGGGATACTATTTCTGGGTTGGGTAGGCAAAGCTATTTTAAAGTTGGCATGCCATTTTAAAATGTAATTTGACAATTTGAGTGATTGATCCATCTTTTGACCGTATTCTATCTTCTTTAGAATGCTTCACGAAAGACAGTGAAACACTGGTCTAGAATTATGGAGAAAGAATGTCCATGGCAAGAAGTCTATTCAACTAATTGTGAACTAGTGAATTAATAGCCACTGTTCCTGTTAACTGTAGGCTAGAATTTCATTACAGTCTATGATACAACTGAAATTATTTGATACATAATAGGGACATTTAAATCTTTGATTCCTTTTCAAATCAATCCTTCCATAGGGCTATATTCTACGCAAAAGAGTATATCAGAACAAAATCTTGGCAGTAGCCTACAACCAATCAGAGGCGGACAGAGTACACAGCTTCATTACTTGAGTAAAAGTACAGAACCTTTGCTAAATTTTACTAAGTACAAGTAAAAGTACAACAGTCAGATGTCTACTTAAAGGAGAATTCCGGTGTGATATTGACCTAAACTGTATTGAAACATGATACCGAGTGTGAACGTATGTCTCATAGCCCATCTCGGCTTGTCCCCTGCACTCCAAAATCTGGCGCTAGTTAGCCGATGCTACCAACAGCTTTTTCAATGGTGGTGCTTCGTCATCGGGCTAGCCATGCAAATAAATCACTGTTTTACACCATTTACAAGGCTCAATGTATCTTCACACTTCATTGGTAGACTTCCGAGGGCCCTGACATTTAAAACGAGACATTGAGAACTTTGAAAAAACACTGGTAGTTTACTTACAAGACGATTTATACAGACAGTATCTTCACGAAGTTTAGTGTTTGCAGCCATCTTCAATTTAGTCACGATAAGTCGAGCGACGAGTAAGAATGAACAGGTATGATAAGGGATCAGATTCCAAAAATAATTCAGTGGAAATGCATGGATTCCAGTTGCTGCTACTGGAAGAAACTGGAATCCAATTCAAGATCCAATTCAATAAATTCAAGATGGCTGCAAACGCTAAACTTCGTATTGTATGTTTTCTTCCCTATTATTCCGCCATGGGAGTCTGGCAGCCCATAGAATCGTCTGGTAAAAAGTTGTAAAATTTGGCACAGTGATTGGGGACAGTCCAATGAATCATTTCACCAAGTTTTATGCCGGCACCTCTAGCGCCACTAACAGGCCAAAGTTGGATGTGCGTTCATGCGCGTAACTTTTGACCCATTGGCCTGATTTTCAAAAATGAGGTATCTTTGGAGTCCTTGCATAGATATATACACTAGATGTCGCCTTCTGCTTCTCAGCATGCGTCAACACCGCCGCCATCTTGGTACAGGGATCTGAAGCGCTAAACTAGTTCTCCTGTATTGTCAGCGTTACCTATTTAGCGACGTTTGGCCATCCCCAGCGATAGAAAACCTTTTTAGCGATTAGCGACAAATTTGGGAACTTCTCACAACGATGGCAGATCGGCTTCTTTGTTGTTGAAACGTAAGAAAATCACCTTTCTCATGGCTTTGTCATTTATGAATTCAGCTACATCTCATTTGCCCATGGCACTGACCCATGATTATAAAAGTAACGACTGGCGTAGCCTATGTAGTAGCAGAGGTAAATGTTCTACAGATCTACAGCAACTTCTGGTGAGATTACAACTTACATGAGTAAACGAGACGAGGGGTATGTGGCCTCAACCAGAGCCTGTCTACGAAGAGCCTGTTTACTTTCATTGTATCGAACCTGGTTGCAGTTTACTCATTGTTCCTCTAGGGGCCGCCGCTAGCTAGTGCAGAATGAATGGGAGTCTATGGGGCTAGACAGGTAAAATGTATCTTTATTATCGTCTTAAGCTTAGTTTACTCTAGACTCAACCATAAATACATGCCTGTCAGTTGGAACAACCCAAAAAACTAGATGATTGCTTGAGATTTTGACGATTTATGGTGATTTTATTTTCGCTAGATCTTTGCCCAGATTGAAACTAATGCATTATAGAGGAGTGGATCACTGAAGCAAAATGGCGTCTCGATTGACGCATTCGTTCCAATGAACAGCAGTAGTCAAGGCGACATCTAGTGTATATATCTATGGAGTCCTTGGACCAAGCCGAGTTCAACACATCCTATGCCGTCAATTTAGCGCCATGATGGATTTTCCGTCATATTGGATTTTATCAAAAGTGAAACTAAATTTTCAAAGGTCACAAATTTTATCTAATCGTCACCAAACTTGACACACATTATTTTCAGACCATGCCTTATCAATGCATTACTTTCTGGAACAATTGACAAAAGCATGCGTCTGTAACAGCCAATCGAAATTGGTGGCAAAGCCGCCAAACAGGAAGTGAGGTCATATCTTGGCAACCCTTTCAGGCATCAAAATCAAACATGATACACGGACTAATGGTCAAATTAGGAGAATGCTCAAGAAATTTGGTGACCTTTGACCTGTAGGGGGCACTGCACTTAGCAAAAGTGCATTTTGGCTTGAAACTATTGATGTGTTTGGAATTAAAACTTACTAGTGGTGTCTGTTAATACTGTGGGAGGTCTGAAAGACGACAAATGGCAACTTGTGATGTCACTGTAATCGATCTGGCTGCCATCTTGGATTTTGTCGGAAACACAAAAACATTTTCACAGGTTACACATTTGAATCGATCTTCACCAAAATTGGCACAGACCATCTTCACAGAATGCCTTATTAGTGCATTACTTTCTGAAGCAATTGACAAAATTGTTTGCTCGTGACAGCCAATCGAAATAGGTGGCAACGCTGCTAAACAGGAAGTGAACTTATATTCTAACCAATCTTCGGCTGTTTGACATGAAACTTGCTGTGACTGCTTATAGCCATATATCTGATGTAACAACATTGAGTTGCATGGCAACTCCAGCTTGTTTGCTTGGCCCCCTCATTGCTGCTTTCAGCTATATTTAATAGTGTACTTCTTTCTCTCTCTCTTCTTTTTCTCTTTCCCAAGAAGTTTCTATTCCATCAACCCAGAGAATAGATCTACAGTGGAGGAGACAAACACATCTGTCTTCATATGTACCCCAGAGTTCTCACCCTGATTCTCTGGTCATGATGTCTGATTATTGACTAAGCTCAGTAAGATTTTACTTTGATGTCTTTATCTGTTCAGTTCTTCAAGGTAAAGAGTTTAAGATATATTTTTGTTTACATTCCATTGTTACTGAGTGCTTTTTGACAATGCCAGTTTGTTGTACACTAATGTCTGTAAACTCTTTCCCTAGAATTTACAGAGGTTTTGCTCCAATAAAGTCTTTTTGGTTAAAAAAACTTTGTGAGACAACTCTAGATCTGTGTATGAACATATGGCTGGTATTTCAGATATTGCTTTTGCATAAATAATTATTAATGCATCAAAAGACATTACATCATAAATAATTGTTAAGGGGTATCTACAAATAAATTCAATTATATAACACTCCTATAATGAGGCTTTTACAGTGAAATAATGTTGCTTGTATTTTTCAGTAAAATTGAATGGGATTTGATGTACAAGAAGTGGCAAAATGTATTTTCTTTTTTTTAAAGTATATTTTTTGGGCGTTTTGCCTTTATTCTGACAGGACAGTGAAGATTGACAGGAAGTGAGTGGGAGAGAGAGAGATGGGGTGGGATCGGGACATGGTACGGGCGCTGTAGCCTGTTGCGCCACAGCGCCCCGACTTGATGTAAATTTTACTGGAAAAAAATGTTATATAGCGTAATGGTCATGCTAATTTATCAGAAATCCAAAGTTGTATATGCAGGTTCAAAATGTTACATTTACAAGTTGTTTTGTAAAGATTATTACAGTTGTGCTTTTTACTGACTTTCTGGCAACACAGTTGGCTTATTTTTTCCCGCAAAAAATACAGGAATTCTTTTCAAGTGCTATATATTTTTGTAGTAGAACGTGAATGCTAAACTGTGAAACATTAACAAGTTGTTACCAGTGAATTTCAACGTAATTTGGACCAAATTACCAAGAACTGCAATTAACTTTTATAGTAGGATTGTAAACATGGATGATTGTTTTAAGGTGAACTTTTGATAGTTCAACCATGAATTATATTACAGTTTTAATATGAAATTTCACATATCATATTTATACATTTTCATAATAGAACTGTGAAGGCTGAACTGTGAAACATTCACAAGTTGATGTTTACACTGTGCCTTCCCTGCTTTTTCAACATGCTAACTGCTGCCAACAAAAACAGACTCACACGCATCACTCATACCGCAGCTAAAGCAATAGGCCTCCCCACCCCTAATCTATCAGACCTCAACAGTAAACTCACCAAGAACAGAGCACAGACCATCGCTCATGACCCCACCCACCCCCTCGATCCCTTCTTCACTCTGCTTCCATCAAGACGCAGATACAGAGCTATGGGGTGGAAGCGAGTACGCTTTTGGAAAAGCTTTGTGCCCTCTGCAATAGCAGCACTGAACAACAGGTCACAGCGGTGATGGATCACTGTGCCGCCCTCATTCCTCTGTAATGCCAACTGGTGATGGTTTTGCTGTTTGTATCTGTAATGTGCTGTATATGTGCTGTTGTGATATATGTGCTGTGTATGTACATCTATGTGGGTTGGGTATGTGGTGACAGGGTGGTGGGTGAAGAACTGTAACTGTGTGTACCTATGTATTTCATGTCTGTGAGGCTTGTGGTATGTGAAAACAAATTTCCTATGTAAGGATAAATAAACTAACTAACTATGACAGTTCATTTCAAAGTAATTTAGACCAAATTACCACAAACTGCAATGAACTTTCATAGTAGAATTGTAAACATGGATGATTGTTTTAAAGTGAACTTTAATAGTTCAACCATAAAGTATTTTATAGTTTTAATATGAAATTTCACAGATCATATTTATACATTTTCATAGTAGAACTGTGAATGCTGAACTGTAAAACATTCACAAGTTGATGTTTTCACTGTGAACTATGACAGTTAATTTCAAAGTCATTTTGACCAAATTACCACAAACTGCAATGAACTTTCATAGTAGAATTGTAAACATGGATGATTGTTTTAAAGTGAACTTTAATAGTTCAACCATGAAGTATTTTACACGTTTAATATGAAATTTCACAGATCATATTTAGGCTATACATTTTCATAGTAGAACTGTGAATGCTGAACCATGAAACATTCACAAGTTGATGTTTTCACCATGAACTTTGACAGTTAATTTCAAAGTAATTTCGACCAAATGACCACGAACTGCAATGAACTTTCATAGTAAAATTGTAAAAATGGATGATTGTTTACAGTGAACTTTAACAGTTCAACCATGAAGTACTTTACAGTTTTAATATGACATTTTACAGTTCATTTTTACCTGGGTCAGTGTGCCAAAACAATTCCTGATACCCTACGTCAAATTTTTTGACATATATAGGCTATTATCATAGGTTTACATAACCCCACACGGGATATAGGCCTACGCTATTACCCAGGGTAAACGCTAGGGGCAGAATTAGCTTGGGGCGTTGTTGGAACCTCTCCAGAGCCAGGACCAATGTGTTGAAGTGCATAACGGAAGTCTGTCACGGATGGCCACCTAGCGTCAGCAGCGTGCTTCACAATGGAACATATTAAGCCTCCAATTGCCGGTATTTATTTTCTTAGAGCGTCCTCAGCTATTTTTTTGCAGTTAAGTCCGCACTGACAGAGAAAGCCGACCGAGTTTTTTTTTTTTACTGAACGGGTCATCACAAAACATTGAGGCCATCGGTGGACAAAGTCTAACCATTGAGCAGACGCAAACAAGCGAATGCTCTCTGATGTGATTCGTCATCTGCTGTTCAGCCTTGCCTAGTTGGATTTGTAGCCTAAGGATTTATCTCGTGTGGGATATTGCCATTAGAGCAAAGGTGACAACGCACACAAAAGACGCAATCTTATCGACAGGTAAGATACAATGTTAAATTCGCATCCGTGTATTTTTTAAAAGCGTAATGTCAGCGCAAAGACGTTGATTTTCGAGAACGAAATGTTGGCGCAGCACTTGTGTGATGCAGACTGGAGTCCGTACCATTGTGTGTGGGCCCGTCACGCCTATACCTTGGACGCCTTAGCAGTAGCCTACACACTTTGTAGGAAAATGTTTCTAGTGGACCAAATGGGGAAAAGTTACATGCTGGGTTTAGCCCATCTCGAAAGATATAGTCTCCATCAAACATGTAAATAATATAAAACCCACGGACAGATAGAGACAATTATGTGAAATCTGCATTGGGTCAATGCAGCTTTGCGGGATTCAGTGGGAGGACAAATTATAGGCTGTCGTCCTGCTGTTGCCCTCGCGCTCTGTGAGTTAAGCTGCATTTGTAGTCAATGCATGACGTTCTACGGGGACACTGCTACCAATCACAGCAATAAGGTAATAACGAATGTAAATAGCTTCACAGAAAGCATTTCTTGAAATGTGGATTATGGACAACCAGACTGCATTGGCACCGCTATGCTACTCTTCCATCGTCATTACATAAAGCATCACTGCTACTGTGTCGCTTTAGAGAAACAGGGAATACACACACACACACACACACACACACACACACACACACACACATTGGTGTTATCGGAAAACAACTTTCAGTAGTTCATGTTCTAGGTTACCCACATTTTCTAAGGGAGAGGGTAGGCAACATCCTCCATCAAAATGTGTCACTGTAGCGCTATAGCAATTTGAACATAATGACAGTCCATTACTCATTGGTTTGAAGTGTGTGTTGCTTGGCTATACAGCCTGGCCGATATAAGCACGTTTGGGAGGCATGCGACTTGCTGGCTGTCGTCAGGCTCCAGTCTGTAGCTGAAAAATTATAGGAAGAACGTTTCTCAAATAGAGATCAGCGAAACAGTCGCATGTTGTCTTGCTCGCGTGATTAGAACCTGATACTTTTGTTTAGGCTTTGTGCGTATTTGCAGAAGGAACGCTTTTGGGGAGATATCTTTCATTCATCTTTCTTTTTAACTTCTCTCCCTACTTTGCTATGGTTCTCGTGTGGTTGTATTTAATATTTTGTAACAACCTAATTTGACAGTCCTTCGCCTGTGAAGTGACAAGCAGGACAGCAGCTCACCTCGCGCTTGCGTGTGTAATTCAAAGATAACCACTGTGGCGAAGTGTCACGGAGTGGTAAAGGACTGGTTACCCATCGCAATTACCCCGGTAATGTTTCTCGCTCAATTACCAATCTCAGCGGTGTGTGTCTACAAAACGTTCAGAAACACTTAAGGTTGTTTGATTAAGGTGATCAGGGAACATTTTGTAGCACACAGCTTTTTCCATGGGGAGGAGGGCACAGCACATACTTGTTTGTTTGTTTGTTTGTTTGTTTGTTTGTTTATTGTTGAACATTAATAAACATAGCAGTCACAGCCTTGTCGCTCCCCAAGTGCAGACATGCACATGGATGTGCCTTTCCCTTATCCAGACATTATCTGCTCTGGTTATGCCAACCTGTGTTGGAAAGTCACTGAATATCCTTGCCATTAATCTTCTTGAGTAGGCTATCAATTGTGAGCTTATCACTATAAGCATGCAGTAGAAAATTGATCCAGTTGGTGATTATATTTCCACTCTTACCCTCTATCCACTATACCAGCTTCAGTGCCATGTCTCTTTGGCCATGTGCACATTAGCAATCATAGATGTTTCTGCCCCTCATTCTCCTGTATTCAGTAGAGTCCTGTTTTGTGGCATTGTGTTTACCAGCTGTCTGAATGGGGCAAGGCACTTGCCTGGGCTTGTTCCCTTCCTTCATTCACTAACTAGCTCTGTGAGGAGGTTTGGTGTGTTTGTGTGCAATGAGGCATGATTCATAAAACAGCAAGGTGCCACCCCACAGGCAATATGATGCCAGTCAGCTATAGCCAGCCGACACCTGCCGGAACGAATGAGCCAATGTTTTTGTTGAGTGTCTGTTTTGTTGTCAGGTTTGTTGTTGCGTCTGTCCTCTTTCACTGACGTCTTATTTTTCCACAAATGCCATCAGACTCCGGCATGAGTGCTTTTGCCCAATTGACTGTAAAATAACACGGGCTGCATGGCACCATGTTAGTACTTACATTGTTAATAAATTAAACTTAAACTAAACTTAAACGGGTCAGCCATAATTTGCCAGATTCCAGCCACGGTTACAGGTAGGGCTGGGCGATATGGACCAAAACTGATATCCCGATATTTTTGGGCTGATTGGCGATATACGATATCGATACGATATTGATATTTCAAACAGAAAGAGCGAAGTGCTTCATATATTCACTCAACACAACAATTATGACAACACAGACAGTTTTAATTATATTAATTTCAGACTGCTCTAACAGAGCTGTGCAAAAAAGTGTAAACAATAACATAGGCCTACAATAGGCATAGGCTACAGTTGCTCTGATAAAGCTGTGCAAATAACAAAAGACCAAAAGTTGACCCTGACTGACAACGCAGGCCTACATTGTACTGCACAATGCAATAGGCTATTTTGGGCACAACAATATTGAAAAAAACTGCAGTTTTGTCACACAATGCAGTTTTTTTACCTGTAAGGGTTTGATAGGGCCTAGATGACAAGCAAATGTAGACTATGATGGCCTAGACATGTTGCTATCAACAACAAAAATAGTTTTAAACAATTAGGCTACTTAAACAACGTAACTGAGTCACTCATCAAGAGTGTGATAGACGCTACCGTCGTTTTGTATGCGTTAATTTTTGCATGTTCCTGTTCGTAAGAAAAATCCCTATGCACGATTGAATGGGGTTTCAGGAATCATAAAAAATGATGCCCTAACTGCTCGCGAGTCGCGTGCATATCCTCTTAATAAAATCAGCGTTTAGGTTGTCTCCCTGAGGACTTTAGATCTGCTACTGTCGCTAAACGCAAGCATTCATCAGTGTATTTAAATTAGCTAGGCTATGTACCAAAAATGACATTTTACCGTGAGTCAAAGAGCTGTAGCTGCAAACAGTGTTGTAACTTAAATCTGCGTGTACAAAACCGCTTGGAGCTCCAGTGGAATTTTGATTTCACAACGAGAATTCTCGGTCTAGCCGTTGATGTGCCGACGGAATAGGCATCAGCACCAACCTCTGATCAAGGTAAACAAAATCTGACTCAGTGTCCGTCATGTTTGAAAGTTTGTAGTGCTGCGAGGGAGAACGTGCACACGTAAGGGGCGCAGTTGAGCAGAGCTGCGGCTATCTGAATGGTCTGAACACAGAAGAGCAAGTGGCTTTGATAAAATGGCCCATTATTTGACATAATACCGGTATTACGATATTGTCTCAACTACATATCGTTTTCAAAAATATATCGGTCGTAGTCGTAATACCGATATATCGCCCAGCCCTAGTTACAGGGCGCCTTTTCAGCCCAACCATAACAGACAATCGGTCACGTCCAACAGAACTGACTGTATTTGGCCTTACTTTTGGCCTTACTTTACACTAGCGAGTAAGCTAGTAGCCGTGAACATATAACACTGTCTGTGCTTTGTACAGTCAGTGGTCTTGCCCTGCCCAGAGGCTGTCCTGTCCCAAGGCAGAGTCGGTAGTGACCTGGGTAGTTCCCATACCATACCATTCCCTACATTTGTCTTTGAATCGGTGTTAGTCTGCCTGCCTCTCTTCTGTCAGTCTCTATCTTGTTCCTTCTGCTGTTTGCACGGGTCCCCTCATTTGGGTCTTCCATGTCCCTGAACACTCTTTCTCTTTCTCCGTCTCTCTCTCACTATCTCACTATCCATTGTCTGTCAGTCAGTCCTCTCCTTTTTATCTGATTTTCTTTCTTTCTTTCTTTCTTTCTCTCTCTCTGTTTATCTCTCTCATAGTCTCTATTCTTTTCAACCTTTTTGGACCAATTTATTGGCTGGCTTGAGTTTGCCTGGAGGGCAAAGCAGCAAAAACCCTGACATTCATCTAGTCCAGGGGTGGGCAAACTTTTTGGCTCAAGGGCCACATTGGGTTTTGAAAATTGGCCGGCGGGCCACACAACCCCCCCCCCTCCCCCCGACGACACACGCCTAAAAAAATACATTTTTTATAGCCTATAATTTAGTATGAAAAGTATTTGTTTTAAAATAGTGCTAATTTGTTTTAAAAATACTGCTAATTTTATGCTGTTAAACAAATGTATAAATTGTACACTATCGCTTTAAGACAGTCGCTTTAATTCACGTTTATTTCTCAATGATCTTCTGCCTGCTCCACTATGGCTAGTGCTGTACCTACGGCTGGGCCCTCTCAAAGTTTTTAAATGGTCAGTAGTGGGAACTACTGTTGCCTTCATGATTTCCTTTTAAAACTTTCTTATAAGGAGGAGATATCAATTATCAACAATCACAAGCCAGCTGGAACCTGCGGCTCTCTCTCCCTCTCGTGAGTGCAGACGCTTTCCCAATTAAATGGATTGCATATGTTCACGTTAGATCTGCTGCAAAGGAGATAACTAAGAGTTAAATTAGTTTAACATGATGTTATCTCTATTTAACATGATGTTTTGACATTGACATTGTAAACGTTATCTAAGGAGAGTGAAAAGCAGTTTGCAGTAAAGCTAACCAACGTCTATCGCAGGAAAAAAATAGCGAGCAGCCTGATAACTAGCCTAAATGAAATGCTCGGCGGGCCGGATGAAAGTGCTTGGCGGGCCGGATCCGGCCCGCGGGCCGTAGTTTGCCCATCCCTGATCTAGTCACTCCATTCCTGTGTGTGTGTGTCTCTCTGTGTGTGTCTCTCTGTCTGTGTGTGTGTGTGTGTGTGTGTGTGTGTGTGTGTGTGTGTGCGCTCTTCAGACGTGAGGCATCTGAACATCTGAAGAGAGACGATGAAGCAGCAAGCCCCTCAGCCTCCCAGGGGAGGGTAGGGAGAGTGGTGAAGTGCCTTGTCTGTGGGCGGGTGCACTGCAGCTGTGAAATAGCCATAGCAAAGTCATATTTTGAGAGACATTTAACACCACCGGTTAGCATACACACGACTACAGTCATGGCACTAGGGATCATTCTCAATGAAACGCAAGCTATGTACAATCCCTGTACAATCTGTGCTCCTTAATGGTGGGACACTGGGAAATAGCCATAGCAAAGGCATGTTAACACCAGCATGCACAATGGCAGTAATATTCACATGCACACAAAATATACAATCCTCACTCAATCTGTGAGTGCAAATGTACTTGTCTTGGCTTCGGTTCCCTGTGTAATGTGTGTGTGTGTGTGTGTGGGTAATATGGAGATGTGTTGATTATGCTAACACGGTTGAGTTGAGTAACATGTGTTGATCATGCTAACTAACATTGAGTTGAGTCATTGGAGGACGTGAGAGGAAGGGAAGGAGGAGCGTCAGAATGTGAATAAGGCGAGGCACAGGAGAGAAGCACAGGAAATGACATCAGGAGAGTTGGCAGCGGGCAGCAAGCAACTCAGGGAGTGGGGTTCTATTCAGAAAACAGAGAGAGCAGGTTTTTTGCTGTTTGATCTGTAGTGGATGGAGGAGAATGATAAACAGAGTGAGGGAGGAGGAGGGGGGGAGGGAGAGAGAGAGAGAGGGAGAATGAGAGAGAGAGAGAAAGATAGAGGGATGGTGTGGGAGAGTAGAACCAAAGTACCTGTTCTATCTCAGGCACATGTTGTTCCATTCGGCACTGTGCCCTGCAGTACCCTCATCTGTTCATGAACAGTCCATTTCATTCTGTCATTAGAAACACTCCTCTTAGTCTAATGTGGCATCCCTCTGTTATCGTACAATACATCTTTAAATATCAGCACCTGCATCTGGATTTTTTTGAAAAGCTAATGGTTTTAATATAATGCTGTGGACCATGGGTCATTGGTTGTTGGCAGAGTAAGTGTCCTCTATGTCTAGACACGATTGGATGCCGTGTACTTTATTGGTTCCTGGGAAATTCATTTTCATGAGTATGGCCTTTGCATGAATAAATGTATCACATACATTTAATGAAGCAAATAAAACAAGAAATCAACCAATATTAATCTCCATGCTTATGCAAAATCCCAAATATTAAAGCTGTTGGTGTAACTGCCTTGTTGAACTTTTCTGTGTGACTTCTAAACGTTAGCTTTAAGAGACCCTTTAACTGGTTAGCTTCAGCTAACTGGTGGTGTAATGGCAAACGAATGACATCCGAGGCACTGCACCGCTAAAAGCCCCCTGACAAGCATGTTTTACAGGGGCATCCCATTAAGGGGCTGTCTGTGTGGAGGTATAGCAGAGGACCCATGGCCCTGTAGCATGCTGGCCGCTATTAGATAACACGCTTCAGTCTCGTCTGCAAGAATGGCAGCTCACAGCACAGCAGCACTGAGTATCAATTATGGATAGCATGCCCCCCTCGCACTCTCTGTGCCGAACCGGAGACGTTTGGCGGGCCATAGTCGAGGATCAATTTGTGTGAGCGATGCCTCTATGTGTTGTATTAACAACACACACACATACACACATACATAAAAACACCCCACCCCTTCTGTTTTCAGAGATGGTCTTCTAATCTGACAAACAGTCTCTTGGGCACATTGTGGGATACTTTATACACATGATAGACAGACAGACACACACACACACACACACACACACACACACACGCACGCACACTATATATCTCATAATCTGGCCCTGCTCCTTTGCCTAAGTTGTCTACTGTGAAGCTGTTAGGCAGAGATAACAACACACACCCCAGATAGCAAAGGGGCATTGAATCCACGTTTGTTTGAAGCGGCGGAGGTTGATTCAACGTGGATTCAACGCCCCTGTGCTATCAGGGACTCTCACTCTCAAAGACAGTTCTCTCACTTTTTCTCTCTCTCTCTCTCACTCACACACAATCCCAGACATACACCAACACACACACACACACACACACCATGTATCAGCCTCTTCTACCCCTCACTCCTCCATGACTCCTGCTGTCTGCATTGTGTTGTGTGAGTGTCGGGGTGCTGTGGTCCTGTCCTTGGTGTCTCCTCCCCCTGCTCTGTTTCGGGACTCTGTGTAACAGCACAGAAGTTGCCCCACACATGGGGGACATCTGATACCAATGAGGCCCTGTTGACAGGTGGAGTGTGTGTGTGTATGTGTGTGTCTGTGTGTGTGTGTGAGTGTGAGTGTGTGTCGGGTTCCATAAAAATGAGAAGTCGTCCATCAGCAGTGCTTTTCCATCTTGTGTGACGGTCTGTAGTCCTGTTGCTGACAGGCAGCACACACACACACACACACACACACACACACACACACACACACACACACACACACACACACACACACACACACACACACACACACACAGTCAGTCAGTCAGTCTCTCTCTGTCTCTACCTCTTTTACATGTGATTTGCCTTGCGTCAGAATGACGAGCTTGAAGAGTACTGAATGCAGTAAAATAGAGGAGTCCGCTAGTAAACAAGGCCCACTGTCTGTCTGATAGAAATGACATACACTCAAAGTCATACTCACTCTCTCTCACACCAAGTTTGGATTCAGAGCTATTTCATATGTCATGCTTTTACTCTACGCACTTTCCTATTAAATATGTAGGTTTGAAATAAAAAGGTATCTTGTGAATACTTAAGGGAAGACAAAAAAAACATTTATGTCTTGATTTATAATAAGAAAATATAAGCCTGTCATGTTACAATGCCATACAGTATAGATTCACATGTCAGATATCAGAGTTACTGTAAGTACAATGGCCTCCCCAGTGCTCTCAGATGATGTTTGGGCCCCTAAGCAGCCCTGCTCTAGGGGTGAGGGAGGGAGGATTGGGTGTGGAGGGTGGAGGAAGGGGGGGGGGGGGGGGGGTGTCCAGGTGTGGAAGAGTTCTTGGCGTGCTTCACGCTTCTGGGGCCACCCTGCGTTCAACAGAACCCACATGGGACAGGATGCAGGATGCAGGACAAAAATGTGTGTTTGGAAAGGCACGCTGACCTGGCACATCAGGGAAAGTAGGCCACACGTGAATGACAGGAGGCTCAATCTCTCTCTCTCTCTCTCTCTCTCTCTCTCCTTATTTATGTATTTCTCTCTGTCCTCTATTTAATTTCAATTTAGTACTTTATTGACACTAATAGCCTAATAATAATCATTGAATTGAATAATTGATGTATCAATAAATATGTATTGAACGAACAATATACACACACACACACACACACACACACACACACACACACACACACACACACACACACACAGAATCTGTCTTCATTTCTCTCCTCCTCCCAGGCAGATCACACCCATCCATATCGTTAGTATGCCGTGTGCCTTGTGGAGGAAGTCACCCCATTCAGAGGGAGTGAGACGTGACTGGACTCTCTTATACGCCATAGCTCATAGAAGGTGACGGTTGGCGACGAGGCGAGCGGGGATCACATGATCACCAACGCTGCTGCGCGATGACGCAGAATGAAAATGGCCGTGTCATTGACACACGTTTGGTCTCGTGGTGCTTTGCGGATACGGCTTATATCCATGGAAAAACAAACACACACACACACACACACACACAGGCACACAGTTGCAGGGTGTGTCCGGGGTGGAGTTCGGTCTCATTTTGAGACAGGGAAGGGAGGTACGGTTGCCTGGGTGAACCATATCCAATAACCTAGGAATGTTTTTTTCTTTGGTATTAAGTAAACAACTGCATGTAAAACCTTACTAGAAATATATGTTTGCTGCACTTCTGAAAAGATTTGGTAAGGATTTAATGCACACATTTAAATTTAATTTAACTGCAAGTTACACCCGTGGAAGTGGTGAAAGGGCAAAGTTGGTAAATGGGCGTCAATGGGCTCCTTTCTAGATGGACCTGAAGGACAAATTCAAATTTGCTAACAGGTTTGTCTGGTTTCACCAGAGAGAATGACCCTCAGTCTAATGCATAAGACATCTTATGTAAGACTGAGGACGGAGGTCTCTCTCTCCCGTCACTATGAGGACTAATGCGGTGCTCTGAGGGCAGCTCTGGTCCTGCTGAGGTTATTTGCTCAGGGTTGGGCTTTGCAGCAGCTGCTTTGTGGCAGGCCGTGGCCTACTGGTTAGGGCTTCGGGCTTGTTACCAAAGGGTTGCTTACTTCGCCGGGACTAGTGTGTGCTTCACCTCACTGCGTGTTCACTGTGTGCTGATTGTGTTTCACTAATTCACAGACTGGGATAAATGCAGACACCAAATTTCCCTCACGAGATCAAACGTGTATATATACTTATACTTACTTATTTATACTTGTGTGTTCTGGGGAGTGTCTCCCACCTAGAACAAGTCCAAAACCTGCTGCAGGTCCATCCATCCAACCACAGGCAGCCTACCACGTCCCACCATAGTTTAAATGTCTGGATTGTGGAAAGCTTGACGCCCTGCCCGTGGCTATAAACAGGAAGAAGATGGTCAGTTGCACTGACCATTGCCGTGTCACTGTGAGTGCTGAGAGTGATGGTTAATTTGCTGCGTCATCCTCTCCCACCCTCCCACTGTATTTTCCCATTTTGCCATTTCACGTACAGGCCAACACTTTCTCTGAGGAGCGGTTCTAGTCATCAGGCATGGGAAATTTGGGCGATTCAATTCTCCTCAAGGCCGTAGCCATAGAGTCAACATCGGGGGGGACCAAATGCCCCATATCAAATTCATGAACAGATGGAGTGATGTGTTTATATGTTTTCTTTTTGAAATACTATGGTGTTACACAGCCCTGTTCTTGCCCTTTTGGGTAGGCCTATGTGTGGGCAGATTACTATAGTTCAATGTTTCATCTTCATGCAATTACGGTTTTGTTTGGAATATTTAGCCAAATATTATTTGTCTCTACAATTACAGATCCAGTTTTCAGTCAGCCTTTGACAGGCTGGGATCTATGCAGGCTGCATGAATTAAAGTGTCAATACATGTGTGTGTGTTGGTAGGTAGCTTAAGTTGAGTTATTCTTTGACAAATAAATTACTCCATGTCATGCGTGAAAATGAAATTTGTATTATTTTCGATGCAAAGCATTGTGCCATCTTGAAATGCCACACATATCGTAAGATACGTGAATGTGTAACCTGCAAACTGTACAGAATGACCAGATTCCGTTGCCAGGTCAATTAATATTTAACAGTCAAATTATAACATTAGAAGGAAGCAAAGTTGTTGATGAGGTCTTGTGAAGTCTGCGTCATGGTCAATACGTGACATGTGCGATCCCTGCACTGACACCGATTGTGTCTCTGTAAACCTCACAGACAAAAGGCACAGGAATTTAGCGATCAGATGTTTTGTTGATTACCTGGAAATGTGTGTGGGTTGGTTATGACAAAGAATCTTCCTGAGAAGAACAAAACCTGTTTTGCCACAGTCTTATAGCTTTGTGTTGTGTTAGTACCGGTGTTGGCATGGTGTTACAACATCATTAACAGATCCTAACTTTACCTGGGCAGCCGGCTAGCTACGTAGGCCTTGTGATATTTTCCTCTTATATCTTTACAGTTTCTGTGAGAAGGTAATCGGGGATCACAGGACAGTGAACCCCCCCCACACACACACACACACACACACACACACACTTTCACTCTCCCCATGGCTTCCTCCGTTAGTGACAGCACAATAATGACCAGGGGGAATGAGTATACTCACTGGAAAAAGTATGGGAAGCACATTTGAAGATGGCACCACACATTCTACACATTGTTGAAGAGCCTCACTCAGTCAGGAAATGCTTCAGTGATGACTTCTACTCATTGCCTTGTCCTGTCTCTCATATCCTTTTCTTCTAACCTGATATCACCAGACACACATTGTGGAGAGACTGTGGGTAATTTTCATTGATAAATGTTTCCAACCCTTGCATCGTAATGGTCGTAGACTTTGCATTAACTTTGGTTAGGCTGGACCAATCATTTCAATCACATTGATCAGGGATTCCTATCATTACTTTCTAATTCCTAATATATTTATGTTTGTACTAGGCATTGTTACTATCGTTTTCCACGGCTGCTCTCGACTTTGAAACTAACATCATTCCCTTGGCCCACCATCCTGGTGGCTGAGGGAATCATGCTGCACTGAGAGGAGCCAGACTATGAGCTGAGGGTATCATGCTGCACTGAGAGAAGCCAGACTATGAGCTGAGGGCATCATGCTGCACTGAGAGAAGCCAGACTATGAGCTGAGGGTATCATGCTGCACTGAGAGAAGCCAGACTATGAGCTGAGGGTATCAAGCTGCACTGAGAGAAGCCAGACTATGAGCTGAGGGTATCATGCTGCACTGAGAGAAGCCAGACTATGAGCTGAGGGTATCATGCTGCACTGAGAGAAGCCAGACTAGTATCTCAGTGAGAATGAGCTGTTTTACTCTTCTTCTCCACCGGTATGCAATGCACGTGGCTGACTGTGAGCGAAGGGGGATACGCTGTGCACGGGGAGTGGAAAATGGAGATGGTGGAGGAGAGAATGCAGAGGTGGATAACTAGAGCTTAGGTGAGAGAACAGAGGGGACAAGAGTGGACGTGTGAGTGATTTTAAAAGGGTTGGGGGGGGGGGGGGGGCTGGAACAGATGATGGGAGAGCAAGGTTATTTCCATTGGTGAGTCATTATTGATGGTGAGGTGAGGTGAGGTCAGCCTTGGTGGTCCATCCACGGGGTTTGATGACTGATGCTGAGGGAGAAAGAGAAAGAGAGTGTCTGAGAGCGTCAGAGATGACTTGGGAAGTGAAACGGATTGGAGAGGTTGATACACAGAGAAGGAAGAGGATGACAGAGAGAGGAAGGAGAGGGGATCAGAAGGAAAGAAGTTGTCTGCTCATTCGTAGATTGGGACTACGCTTCCCAAAACCGTCTAATGTACATCACTCGTAAGTTATATACCTTAAATTGTACCTAAACATTTTGTTTGTTTCTTCCCAAAAGGCCCTTAGACTTGGCCTTGGTATAGGTTTAGATAATTTTGTAAAGTTGGTCTGGACCTTTTTATCCCAGTTTCCCGGTTTAACCCAGTTTCAGATTGTAGGTCATAAACATGATATGTTGGTGTCTGTACATACACACTGACTGATGTAAGACCAAGAGAGTGTGTGTGGGAGCGGCAGGAGAATAGAATGAGTCGAGAGCAGAGTCTGAAAGAGGAGAGCTTTTAAGACTGAGAAAGAAGAAGAAATTGGAGGGTACTTAAAAGAGAAATTCACTTTTCTGAACTGTGTGTGCGTGCGTGTGTGTGCTTGTGTGTGTCAGAGAGTCGATGTGCAGGGTCATTGCTTATTCTTCTCACTCTGCTAAGTCGCTCAAAGAGCTCAAACATCCTTCGCTGCTTTTATCACCATCTTCATCCCTCTCTCCCTCCCTCCCTCTCTTCATTCCTCTCTCCCTCCTTCCCTCTCCCCCTCTCTGTCTGCTTGTTTGTTCTTCAATGTCTCCCACTCTTGCACCAGTTAAATGCTCAGGGATGATGCCATGCATGTAACACCATCCGTTAACATGCAATGCACACACAATACACCCCCCTCTCCCCCTCTCCCCCATCCGTTTCAATCACTCCATGTCTATCCAGTAAGTTGTGAATATGTTTGATTCTGTATTCTGTTCATGATGGATGACTGGTATAGATTGCCTATCCATAACTGTTCTAGTCTAGACTGAAATCACATCTATCACATTGTTTTGAAATGTAGCCAGTCTGTCAGGATGTGTTTCATTTTGCATGGCAGCTGTTAGGCAAGTGGAGATGACACCTGACTGAATCATATGAGTTGAGTTTAGCATGGCGCTAACATCCTTATAGACTGGCCTCAAGCCATGTGGTGGTGTTGAAAACCGGTAATCTCAAGATAGTTGACAGTAAATACAACACACTGTTGCATGTATGACGTATAGTGGTATTTATAATTGTTCATCAATAACTGTGGCAGTTTTCTTGAGTTTATATTGAAGTGTTTCTGCTGGTCAGATGAAGTTGGAAGATTGGATTAGATATTTTGTCCTACTCCGAAGAGTGCAAGGGACTACTACTCCTCTGTCTCTTTCTCTCTCTCTCTCTGTCTCTCTCTCTCTATCCCCCCCTCTCTCTCTCTCTCTTTTCCTTTCTTTCTTTCTTTCTCTCTCTGTCTCTTTGTCTTTCTTGTCTTTCAACGTGAGCTGAGCCTTATACAAATATAAATAGTTGTGAGGACATATGACTTTAAATGGATGACACACATAGCTGCCAATTACACTACACATGCACGCTGTGGCGTTATATTTACGCACATCACAAATTTGATCAAATGGCTAAAAGCAGAAATATTCGCCATCGCAAATCAATTTATAACGTATGCTCTTTGTTCAGCTTGTAATGAAGTC